>NC_048411.1:19589056-19627465 GCF_013103735.1 Etheostoma cragini
AGAGAGAAAGAGAGAAAGAGAGAAAGAAAAAAGAAAGATTGAGAGTTAGTACAGTATATGCCTTTGCCAGTTAAGATGCAGCCTGAATATAGTACATTTGAATAATTGATATGTGGCTTTGCTCCTGTTCAAATGAATTGGTGCTCTATTAGAAACAATGACCGGTCAGCTGCTGCTTACCATGGGTCCTCACTCAGACGGTGTAAATCCAATCCAGCATTCAATAGTATGTGTGTTTATGCATATTTCATAAAAGCCATGTTTTATTCATGCACATCATACGTGTGTGGGGTGATGTTACTTTTTCAAACAATTACTGTAGAAATCTTTATAAATTGCCGCTGCTGTGATTTCACTGCCTTAGCGCTAAATGACCAGTCCCTAGAACATTTAAAAAGGGATAATCATGAGTGTATAAATAAGTATATGTTTTAATCCATATTGTTTTAAGTCAGCATAATCCATGAAGCTTATATTTTAAGCTGTCCATCACAGATCTTACATGACACATTTGCTGATTTCAGCCTTGCTGGTGATTCCGTCTGTTGTGATTCAGAATGTTGTGTTACACACCTTCCTCTCTTAATAAACATTTGACTTAACCTTTTTCTGCTCTATCTCTCTCTTTTTTGTGCTTATGATTTTCCTAGCCATTTGAAGTTTAAGTCATTACTTATAAATGCCTTTCATTTTAACTAAGAAAAGCTACTGAAAGGTATCGTGAAGGATCAGAGGATAAGGCACATTTTTGTCTAAATTTCCATGTATCTATTTTTGTTGTTGTATTTGGGCCAGCAGTTTTATTTGCTCACTACTCACCATCCTTTCTAATTAAGTTGGAACATACCACCCCCTGCTTATAGGAGATGATACATGATATGCATTGTACTGTAGGGACCTAATATATCTCAACGTGCAGTATGGTCCAGTGTGCTCTATTCACAGCATGGCTCATTGAAAAGGTAATCATTCGGTGATCACTTGCTTGTTGTTTCATGTTCTCGGTGTCTTACACGCACGCATGGACGAAAGGCGTGCACGCACAAAAGGTGTGCACAAAAGGCTTGCACGCATGCACACACACACACACACACACACACACACACATTCTTCCACTTTTTTAGGTTTAATTTTTTTATGTTCTATCTGGCTGCTTTCCTCCACTCAGCCTTAACCCTTCCGGCTCCCTATAAATGACTCTACAGTGCATCCATTGAATTAACCGTCCATGTGTTAAACACTCTTCATACTCATTACATTAGCATAATTGATTGAGCGTGTTGTCTGTGCCAAGAAAGCCAGAGGCATGAAGGACCAGGCGAAAAGCTTATTTGGGCCAGGCGCCGCAAGTCAGTGGTAGAATTGGCTTGTCTGTTGGTATTTTGGCTGTTTGTCCTTGGCAAAGCTTTGTTGTTAGAAATTAAGTGAATTAAAAAGTGATAGCCAGCCCATCTAGGAGAAGATTGTTGAAGAGCCAAACTTCACCATATGTGTGCCAAACAAAAAAGCAAGCAACATTTAAAATCGGCTCACATTAGGTTTCTCTTTATGGCAGTTTTATATTTTAAATAGTTACATGCAACATTAACAGGCACTAATACCTTTGTCACAGCTGAGTTTGGTCGCCTGTCATTACTCAAATGGAATGGAGAGGAAATGCATTTGCAGGGATAATCCAAAAGCAGCAGGGCTTTGTGTGACTGCCATGGGAGATGGATGAATGACTGGCCTTCAAAAAAGCCAAGTCTTGCACTACAGATCAGATAATGGGAATTGTGGTACACAGCATTAAAATATGATGTCCTAGTTCCCGTCCTGCTGTTGTGTTTTTACAGGTGAGAGCAGCCAGCTGTGATCCATGGCGATAGCCACAGTCCACTAAGAGTCATTGAGGCTGCGTCCGCTGCTGAAGCTCTGGTTACTTCTGTAGTTAGCTTGCTTGTCGGAAACCAATAAGGAGGTGTGTGTCATGTAAGGTATACACTAACACATTCCTCTTTTGCTCTTTTAGCTGTAACTCTGCTGAAAACTCATGTGTTTATATGTGGTAAATCAGACCTTTTGCCTATTTTCTGTGTATTTTACCACAAAGCATGAAGGCTGGCTGATGATGAGGGGGGTTTAAGTGTGTTTTTTCATTTTGTGCACTCTCTGTGACTGTACATGCATGTTTGCGTGGCGTTGTTCGAGTGCATCTGTCCCTCCTCCCCAGGCCCCAACGATTGGCACTGCATCTCTCATCTATTAATCATAGAGAGCGCTTGCTTTCTCATTCCGTTGCCATAGTTTCAGGACCTGAGACAGTGTTGGGGTGCCTGGCTGCCTGGAGAGAGAAGAAGTGAGAGGAAGAGAAGGAGGAGAAAGGAGCAAAGGAAAGGACTATGGAGTGTGGTGTGACTATGTTGGAAATTATATAAACAGTGTAGCAAGGGGAAGGCAGAACAATTGAAATAGAACAGAGGAGGAAAGAGAGGAAGTGATTGAAAGAGCGATGGCAGGCTAACACGCTGAGCAGATCCTCACACCATGGATGAGTGTGCTTCAAGAACCAAAATGGATTACATTTTATCTCAGCAATGAACCCTCTATCTCTTTCTGTGCATGCATTTTCAGTCTCTCTCTTGCACAAACACACACACACACACACAAAATCTCTCTCTGCGCTCTCCTTCCTAAAGAGAGTAGAAGAATATTTTCACAGTACGCATCATTTTGTGAATAGCTTGTTCGGGGGGCTGGTGCATCATGACTGTGCTACAGTACATTGAGCGGCTGTTTTTTCCCCTTACTTTACAATGGAAAAGCCTTCCACTGAGCTGAGATGGAAGATAGGCCAGGGCCTCCTGTTTCATGCTCAGTTGGATGTGTTGATGGTAATTCACGCAGAATTCATGTGTTATTCAATGATGAATTACTACGGAACTAAACCATGGTGGAAATTTCCAAGGCAGGGAATGCCTCTTGCTATCAACCTTTGACTCTCTGTCTCTGTCTCTCTGTATTTATCTGCTTGTCTTCCTCTCTTTTTTCCTCTTCCTGTCCTGTTTTCTTTCTCTCTACCTTCCTCAACATTTAGATTTTTTCCCTCTCTGTGCAGAAGCAACAATGAACATGCCCTGCTACCTTCAGAAAAGGGCTTCTTGTTTAGGCTGTAGGCTTTGTACCTCCCATATGACCTCATAATCTCATTTGGGTCTTTTAATGGCTAACCATGCACTAATGTGGTCATTGTATTATCGCCTTGTCTCATCACATCATACCCTGCTCAGAAGCATTTTCAATGAAAGCTTTTGGAAAGGAGGCAACCGGCACCACTGTAATCATGGGATTCTCAGGACACACAACCTCCTTTCTCTCAAATGAGTGTATACAATTGCACATAAACCCACTCATACACACACAAAAGTGCACATAGATTCACGCACCGGGGCAGTTGCTTTTATGTTAGAGGAATAAAAGAAAGATTGTTATTGTTGCGGTGGTGCACTGTGAGTGCCAATGGGCAGAAACTCAGTACTTGAATGTAGAGTACACTGTGTAATTCTCCCTTCACTGCCTCTGGACTTTTTGCTGGGGAATTACCATTAGGGGACAGAAGGACAAAGAAAGAAGTGATAGGGTGCGTTTGCGTTTTGTGCTGATGGCACTAGGGTGCTCTTGTGCCTTTGAAGTGATGAGATTGCAGGTGACATCATAGCGGTCGCATTCTCAGGTGCAGCAGGTGAATTTTCCAGGTGGGGGTGAGGTGTAGTGTGTGTGTGTGTGTGTGTGTGTGTGTGTGTGCAAATCCACCGCGTTAACGCTCTTGAGTATCTGTGGAAGCCAACATGCATGGCTGTGTGTATGTAAGTGCTTTTGTGTGTGTGTGTGTGTGTGTGCACATGTGTGTGTGTGCATCACTCATCAAAGCAGGGGAAAGCCAGTGTGTAAGGTGATCTGTATGCTCATGGCAGAGCAGCAGTCATACTCTCCCAGAGGCTATAAGCCTCACTGAATGTGGAACAAGCTGCTTCTTCTTCTACGGCCCCACTGCTGGTTTCCATGCGCGGGCCTAAGAAGGCTAGACAGATTTAGTTTATTATCCATGTTTGTGGATTTATTCAACAGCAACATTTCTGTTTAAATTATCTGTCAGCAGGAATGTAAATTCACATAATCTAATATTGCTCTCCATCTTGTGATGCAAACATTTATTAGCTGGCCCTAAACCTGGCAGGACGAGCTCAGCTCAAACAAGCATTGACTGATATCCTCGACAGCAGGTAATTTGTAACAACCATCCCTAACTCATCTGACAGACTGATGATGATGATAGATTGCTTGTAATTGGCCCTGGGTGAATATTAATTATTTCCAGGTGACTGGTAAATCTTCCCAATGACCTGTAGTTATTCTGACATAAACATGAAACATAATAAAGACAGACTTTCAAATTCAGTCACATGAAAGCAATCAAAACTATTTAGATACTTTCAAGTTTGGGATAATTGTTGTTAATATCCCAAACCATAAAAACAAATATTATTTTAGTTTTTATTCTCAGTGTTTGTTACAGCAAATATAATCTTTAGAGTTTGCCTCAAACTTTGTTAGGAAATTAGTCTCCTCCTGGTCACAGTGGCTGGCAGACTACAAGCAATTCCCCTGAGGGTCCTCTATTTCAGAATGCAATCAGGCGGAACTCTGAACAATATTACCTCTGTGTGTGTGTGTACATTTATTACATAGCTAATGAACAAATTGCAGCCATGTGGCATTGCCTGGTTGCGTGGCTGGTGAAAAAAAAAAACACAAGCAGGCCACACACTACACACACACACACACACGAACACACACACACGCACACACACGCCCAACCACAAGGCCCCAGTGTTCTTGGCCTGTCTGTCCATCAGCTCATGCGGAGCACTGGGCTGGGAGTACTTATCATCACTCTGCTGAGTGGAGGCCTCACAAAGGCCCACTCACACACACACACACACACACACACACACACACACACACACACACATGCACGCACACACACACACACACACACACACACACACACACACACACACACACACACACACACACACACACACACACACACACACAGCTGCTCGACTGATTAAATGTATAGTGTCACAGCAGCCTGAGTCGACACTGAGAGGAATGGAGTCTGATAGGCAGACAGGTAGACAGGCATGCGTCCAGCCCTATCTCCAATGAAAAACATTTAAATAATTTGTATTCGCTTTGCTGAATACCTCATGGAAGAAATTTGTATTGTTAACTGAATTATGTTTAATCTAGGATTTGCTTTTTAAATCCAGGAAGTGTAACATTATACAACACAGAAATCACAGGAAAGAGGTTGAGGTGAATGGTTGGACATGCAAAACCCAGTAAAAATTGTGATTTAGTGAAAATGTCATTGCTGTTTTGCTCTCTCAATGTCTCATAATTTGAGTCAGCGTTGACTTTTTATGTATTTTACCATTGCCCAAGAGCACACTTTTAACCTTAACCAAGTCTTTTGAGTTGCTTAAAAGCGAATATGTGTTAACAATACATATGTAAAAGTAATAGCTTGACATTTTGGGAAATACCACTTATTTACCTTGTTGCTCAGAGTTAGATAAGAAGATTGTTACCACTGTCATGTCTAAAAGTCACAGCCAGTAGATGATTAGCTTAGCTTGGCACAAAGACTGGAAATAAGGAGAAACAGATTTTGGCAAACCCAAAATGTCAAACTATTCATTACATCATGCTCAATTACCAAGGCATGATATAGATATGTTCAGTATGAACATTTTGTGCTGGCACTGAACAGTTTGCATATATGTTCTTATATATATTAACATTTTCATGTTTAATGCAAATTCCTGTAGTTGTACATGAATTTATATTTTTGTAAAGGGACAGGCTGAAAAAAACAGACGGAGAGTGAAGGGATTATCCAGTAGAAGTAGATATTCAGGGGTCAGGGGGCGTGGAGGAGGTAACTGGGTGGTATACAGGCAGAAAGGAAGGCAGCCTGTCAGGCAGAGTTACTGTAATCGACAGAGGCTGGACAGTTAGCAAGGGAGGCAGGCAGGGAGGTTTTTTTGGACTCACAAAACAAAGGCACTCAACACATCCCCCTTTACAAAATGAATTCTTGTGAAAATAAATAATATTTCACCTCACCCCCATCCATGCCCCTTTAATCTGGCTAGAGGGGCTCTGTATGTGGGCAGGTAATCAGCCAAGCAGGTTGATAGGCAGGAAAACAGACAAGCTGTGAGGCAAGAAAAGAGAAGTTGTGCCTTGCATCACAATATATTCATTCATCCCCCACTCTGATAATGTTCGCAGCATGCTTGGCTTGATTCATTCATCCCAGTCTACTGGGGGCCTTTTTGGGTTATTTGTTAAAAAGCCTCTTTGCTTTTCTAAACCTGTTACGGTTTTGATTCGTGTGGTGACTAGATTATTCATGAGGTCACTGCTTCTGGGTTTATGAAGGTGTGTGAGGCCATCTGCATATTTTTTAGCTAGTGTCTTATTTGTGTACGTATGCACTCTTGGTGCATATATTGGTGTGTGTAGGGCCTGAGAAATCTGCAATGATGCCTATTTTGGTCTGACTAGTTGGGTTTGATTAGGAAGTGTAGCAACTGAAACTAAAAAACTGTCTTATGATCTACTCCCATCCTCAACTAATCTGAGACCATCTCATCTTTTTCGCTGATAAGTTCTCTGTGTTTGTTTCTTGTGTGATCTGTTTAATTTCCTCCAAATATCCCGACAAATCCTTCGTTGATTGATTGTGGTATCACCCAGTAATTGAACTCTTGATTATTTAATTGGGTTTGGAGTCTGAGTAAGGATGCATGGCTATGTGCCCAGCTCCTCCGAAGGGAGTTTGATAAAACTCAAAACTGGTCAGAGATCATCAAAGAGAATTATTCCTGTTTTTGGAAAAAAAAATTAGGCTGAGTGTGTTCAAATCCTGTTTGCATAAAAGCTTTCAACAGCGGCTGTCAGCTGTTTGGCCGGTATAGGAAAAACAGAAGACATCCAATTCGTTAGTCAACCCCTCTTCAGTTTCCTATCTTTCTTCTGCGCATTTGTGTCAGAGTACATGTGAGCTTACACTCGGTGCATGAGATCTAGTAATGCTTGCTAATCTAGTAATGCTAGCCTGGTAACTAGATAGGAACACAGGACGGCAGGTGAGGCTATCCAAACCCACTGTCTGTTAATCATTTACGCATCGTGTAAACGCATGTCTTAGTAACGAAGAATAGCTCTTAATACAACATTGTACAACTAATTTTCTTTCTTTAAGTGATGTTATTTATATTCATATTAGAAGATTGTAAAGGTTTTAAAACAATAACATTAGGAAGTTTTGGAGCATTTTTTTTTTTCCTCTTCACTAACTCGGTGTTAGAGAGTAGTGCTTCTTTTGCCGTGTTTTTATCACATGACTGCACTAGTCCCTATCTTGGGTTTACACTGCAAAGTTACAGTATATTACATCACCTTGCAAAGAAATCAGACAGTAAGGAGAGGAGGTGGGATGAGTCTTTGAAGGTGCAGCTCTGACCTAGATAAGATTGAGAGTTTGCAGTGTGGACTTGTGTTGTAGGCCTGTAGTTGTCATTCAGTCTGTACCTGACTTTCATCTTCATCCTTGTGTGGTGGATTGTTCGTCTCTATTCAGTCCTGTGAGGTGCACTCATCCACTGAATTCACTCAAGCTGACTGGTTTTTGTTGCAGTCTCTATCTAGAACAAACAGGTTTTCATGCAGCCAGCTGATAAGATGGGACATAGTGTTGTGTTCACACTGGCGCCACTGTAGCAGCCATCTGTATCACACATTAACAGGTGAAGGACTTAGTGCGTTTGCAAGTGTGTGTGTGTGTGTGTGTGTGTGTGTGTGTCTGATCTCTTGTTAGTCAAGCTGTCTAATGCTCGGTGACCCAGACTTTTGTAAATAAACAGTCACAGCGAGCACAGACTTCTTGGACATAGATATTTGCTGTCATTACAACACTGTGATAAATGATTTGTGGTTACATTACCAATGACATAGGTCTAATGCACACTTTTAGGTCCTTACACACACACACACACACACACACACACACACACCAGACACACACACACACACACACACAAACAGGTGAGCTAAATAAAACAGGACCTACAGCCAATAAACTTGTGACAGCTGAGCAATTAAATGACAAGTTTGAAATACACCCTACGGTGCAATTTAGTACATAGCTGGCCTCTTTTTATGGCTACCACCGTTTAGAGGGCTTCTAGTAGTACATATTGGCCATTGCTTTGTACAATATATGATGTGCTTGTTGGTTCAAAAAAGAAGGAAAAAAGCTTATTTAAGTACAATGTGGGAGCCATGTAAGCACCCATACATTGCATTTAAATTTCATTGAGGTGATTCACTCACCATTAGTGTAACCCACTCATTATTCCCCACTTTTTAATATTTGAATAGTTCATATCTCGTTCTGGGCTGTGAGAAATGCTGATTGCAGAGGGCAGAAAACTGCAGGGTTTTAGCTATTTTCATTTCAATTTTACACCAGCGTTTCACTCCTATTCAGGGTGATTGTCTGTCTGAAGCAGCCTGCATGGCCTCAATTACCTTGGGAGGCTGTATTCCTTACCTCCACCACTTGCATAATAAGGCATGACTCTTTATTTGAGAGCTCTCATTGCCTGTCCTACCCTGGAGGCAGTCAGATAGTTATTCCTTCATCAGATTGATTTCCATGCTTATTACTAATAGCTAATTACTATAGAAAATACTGCCCGGGTTGTGACTACAACAGCAACCAAATAGAAAGGGGGAGCACTAGGGAGAAGCTTTTAATTAATTGATTGTTATTTGGAATCCTCTGCAAAGGATTGGAGTCAGTGTGACACAACAGAGGAAGAGTGGCACTATTTTTATCTAAAGCACCTCACCGGAAAGCAACAGAGTGGATTTTTAGCATGGATGAATCAGTCTGAACCAGTTAATATACTGTTGTAGTGTGCAAACTTTGAATATGTACTGGGATGTAGTGGCAGTGCTGCAGTTGATTTAAAATAATACAAAGGGAGCAAAGTTTAACATTCTGTTCTGACCGAGTGATTTCTCCTCCCTTTCTCATCCATAATTCTTTGTGCCACTATA
Organism: Etheostoma cragini; assembly: GCF_013103735.1. NCBI lineage: Eukaryota > Metazoa > Chordata > Actinopteri > Perciformes > Percidae > Etheostoma > Etheostoma cragini. The sequence goes on from NC_048411.1 coordinate 19,598,237, forward strand.
TTGTGATTAAATAAAGATTGTGGTTTGGGGAGATATCAATTTTAGTGGATACAACAGTTCTCATGGGCTTTTTATAGGCATTAGCAATAGTCATTCATTCCCTGGGATGCATTGTGTTACATCTGAGGAGGGTATAGGAGCTGATGGAGAGATTGTAATCAATGGAAGCATTAATACTGTTTGTTCCCAGTGTGTTTTTCCTCTTCTAACAAATTACCACTACATTTGTCTTAGTCCAAACCTCTCCTATCATGAGTTCAGCTACTGGCTCAAATGAGCTTCAATTGTCATCATGTGATATGCTCATAAAAGTGCATTAACAAAACCATTGCGAAAGGTTAGTCATAGGAACAGCTTGCTGACTTCAGAAGGCCTGCCATATGCCTCAAGTAAACAAAGCTTAAAGAAGATATTATTCACAGTGGCATGTAATGAGGAGCTCAGTGCAGAGAAAAGGGGGAGACCCAACAAGTGAAGAGGCTTTGGTTACACTTTTAACTGATAGCTATCTCTCAAATGGACCCAGAGAGGAGTGCACCTGTATTGCGGCCATTTGTATAAGAGGACAAATAGTGTATTTTATTACCTGGGGGATGATGGAACTCTATCTACCTCTGAGGGGATTTTATGGTGGGGTTTGATGAACAAATACATGTGTGAGATAACAAGCTTTAGACAATCTTTTATGGCATTGTGATGGTAAGCTGGAAATTCTAGATGATGTGCATACAAGAGTGCACACAGACACATACATGCATAGGTATACACACACACTTAGGCATGCATGCATGTGCACACAAGCAATTATATATCATAGATCTAGCCTCTCAATGTCATACATATATCCATAGCTAACACAGTGGCACACATTGCCTCAGGGTGAAGACATGCTTTGCTATGGGTTGGGTTGCGTATGTGCACCTCTCTGGTATCTACTATCAGGGTTTTGGGCTGGGCTCTGTGTATCAAGTGTCGGTGGGTCGGACATGTGCTGGGAGTCAGATGGCTTTGTGGTCAGATGAAGATCTGATCCACGAGAAGCCGGATTCTCTGACTCAGGTTTTTCCTTGTTTAGTTGCGTCAGATGCCTGCTGAAGAACACAATTAAATAATGAAAGGAGTTTAGCCAGGATGTATGGACTAAACTAAAACCATTGGTGGATTGATCAATTAGGTAATCAACAGAAAGTTCAGAAAGAAATCATTTGATAATTGATTAGTCATTTAAAAAAATGCACAACTGATTCAAGCTTCTCAATTGTGAGGATGTGAAGTTTTTCTTTGTAATACATGATATTAAACTGAATACATTTGGGGTTTGAACTTTTGGTCTAACAAACCAAGCAATTTAAATATGTCACCTTGGGCCCTGGGAAATTATAGTGGCCGTTTGATTAATTGAAAAAATAATTGGCAGATTGCTCCATAAAATGTGACACAATACCATTAATGCATTATGCAATTACCTTCATATATAACAACATTTTATCCATATCGCCCACCCTTAGTGCAGCAATGTTATCTAAAATATAATCAGTCTAATGCATTGTAATAACAGTGACAATAGTAGACTTCACCCACTTCAAGCAAACATAAGATTGTTCTGGCTGATAGTTTTTGGTGCAATTACTCCCCAAAACTTCAATGGGAGCACTTAAACAAGGTATGACGCAATCCTGCTCCATAATATAACACTTTGCATTGCCATCTGTTGTTTCCAATTTTTTTCAATCACAATATGCTCTGGAATTTGAACATCGACGTGCGCCAAACTGAGACCACTGAGTCATGGTTTTCAACAGCATGACTTTTGATTTCCTAATTCACAGATTTTGGCACTCTGGTGATTATAGCATTTTGCCCTTTTTGTGATAGGATGAAAAGACATGTCACAGGGAGTGCTGGTAGATCTGATTGTAGGGTGGTTTTCCTGTACTTTTGTGGTCAAAAAGAGAAAAACATGATTCATTTAAGTGGTGAGTTGAGTGTTCAATCGAACCTATCTGATTGTGTTTCTGCCCACCCACCCTGCAGGCCGAGGGTGGAAGAGGTCGATCACAAAGAGCCATTCAACAAATCTTCCTCCCCCAAAAAGATCAAATGTATAGATAAGACAAACAAACATGATATTTCCTCCTTCTCTATTTCAGTCGATACGGCCGTTCCTTTGAACGTAGCGGACCCGTTCTCAGCCTTTAAGGTATAGAGATGCAAAGGAAAGTATCAGGTCGCAAGAAAAGCAGATCTAGCTCCCTGCAGGGTGTGAATTCCACATTTGTCACCACAGGAAATATTAGTCACATTTATAGTTTGTCCTTGTGCACATGCAGATAATTTGACCATGTAAGACAAGACAGGAACATTTAGGAGCATTTTTGGTAAGAAGTTGTCACCTCTGCCAAAGAGGTTATAATTGGTTCACTTTGTTTGTTTGTGAACAATGTAAATTAGTTTATCTTTTTAAATACAGATAACAAGGACAAAAACTGTTCCCCCTCCCACATCCCACTTCCCCAGACCCTTCCCCATGACATGATAAAAAAACAATATGTTAAAAATACAGCATTATTAACAAAACAAAAAGGTGACAGAAAAACACAAAAAAAGACAGCGACAACAGAGCAGTACTAAAAAAGAAAAAAAGATAGAAAATAAAGAAATTACATAAATATGATCGGTATTACAGTCAATGCCATTTTTGTCTCAAAGGTGTAAGAATGTATCCTTCCTGTATGTCAGGGTGACTCCTACGCTTTAATTTCTAAGAAATGTAATAGAAGGTTTTCAGATTTTTGTTTCACAATGTGTTAGTTATCTTACTGGTTGGTTTGTTTGTTTGTCAGCAGGACAAGGGAATTACTACAGGATTTTCATGAAACTTAGTGCAAATGTGTGGGCCATGGGCCAAGGAAGAACCCATTAAGTTGAAGTGGAGTGGATCCAAATTACGGGAAAGATACAAAATAAAATTCACATTCATTAATTTTGGAAGATAGAGCATGGCCTTTAAGGAGATCTGCACTCTCCGAGTGCCCTTCTAGTTGCTGTGCCATATTTGAAAATGTAAATTGGTCTTGGTCTTGTCTCTTCCGCTACTGTACAATTGCTCACACTTATTTCCCAGTTCTTACTCTTTACAAACCTGTTGTCAGAACCACATCAACTCCTGTGCATAAGGGAATGTTTCCAAGAAAAGGTCAGACTTCCACTGGGTCTTTTGGAAAAGCAAATGGAAAAGCTTTCATGACCGGAGCACAGCTGAATCAGAATTCTGTTGTGGTGATCAGCAATAGAAGCAAAACAAACATTTATTTACATGAAAATGTCTGCAACAACTTTAAAATAGAAAAAAAGAGCAAAAGTACTTGTTCTCCTCCTTCTGAAAGATTTCAGTTGTTGACATTCTGTACAATTTGAAGTGTTTCTGTGAGCGGGAGGCGACCGTGGAGAAAAAAGAAATAGATCTTCCTTTGGTGGAGGTTGGCCTCTCAAGTGCACAGTAAGGTGCTCTTGTAGTTGAAAATGTGTGCGAGTGTATGCACATCAAAAGTTTTGTTTCATGCATTTTCCCTTCGCTTATGCCCACCCCGCTGTGAGCTTGTGTGTAGTTAGGTGTGCGTGAGAGCAAGCGTCTTTGCTGCTCTGTCGACCCCCTATGAAGTAAATATTGCAGCACTGGGAAAGCAAAGCCAGGCGGACCAGGCCGGAGCAGCAGAAGCAAAACAAGGCAGACAACCTGCACACAGACCCTTCTTTATACCCCGTTAATAACACAGTTCCACGAAGGACAGCCTGAGGCCAGAGAAGGTCTGTCAAGGTAGTTCATTGTGCAGTAGGAAGTGAGTTGTTCAAATGGTAATAGCTGCTGGAGCGGGGTTCCTTCAAAGCCTGTTTGTTTTAGTGAAAGTTGTTGTCACTCATTGAAGGGGGAGTGGATGGAATGTGACAGAGTGCACTGCTGTTTAGTTACTGTAGCTTAATTGACCCTGAGAAAGGCAAGCAAAGGCGGGTTAAGGAGGAGGAGGGTTAGTGCAGAAAGAAGCGGAGGCAGAGGAAGAGGGAGGGCGAGAGAAACAGACAAACACCGAAAGAAGAAGTTGAGGAAAGACAGAAGTAAAGAAAGAAAAGAGAGGACGCTCTATTATGGCAGAAGCAGCCCTCCGCTGAAATCTGTTTATCTGTTCAGTCAACAGGAAAAGTCTTATTGGTGAACGCACAGCACAATGAGATGGATTCCTCTGAAGTCTCGTCTGCTAATGAGCCAACTTGTCCAGAATCATCATCTTTCTAATTATTTACTTCATTTTTATTTATGGTTCCATTTATGTTTTTTCTATTTATTGCATGCTGATCCGCAGTTTTCTTTTCTAGGTCAGGGAAAAGCTGAGTCGTGTCTTTTCTCATTAAGCTACATTAAGATGACAGTCACAAAGGCCTTGTGGCTCAGCAGGGAAACGGTTTTGAAGGTTTCTCCAATATAAATATTTCTCACCTACTGTACTTGGGATCGCCAGCCTTACATTATGTGTCACTCTCCTTATGAGAAGCCTCTCTTCATGGGAACAGATATATGCTGTACTTAGGCTTTGAGCTAAATGCTAATGTCAGCATGCTAAAGTGCTTACAATGACAATTAAAACATGCTGATGTTCAGCAGGACACCATGTCTTACATAATGGTCAATTCATCCTTTGGGAAATAGGATTTTATGGCACTATATATATACATATATATATATTTATATACTTTTCAACTTTTCTCAAAAGTCAACCTGCTGGGAATACTATATGAAAAGTGACAGGATCACCAACGTTACTAGGATTATACCACAGGGGACCATGAGTGTCTGTTCAAAATTTCTTGACAATTAATTCAATAGCTTTTTAGATATTTCAGTCTGGACCAATTTGGTTGAACAACCTACAGATTGACATTGCCATATCTAAAAAAAGATTCTAACTATCTAACCTAGTAACCTAGCTGAGTTTAACTGATCAACCTTTCACAGTTTTGTGATGAAAGAGTAATTTCTGAGATTCATGTACCCACTGGGATCATTCAAGTTTTATATAAGCAGTCTTCGTTGCATCAGTCCCTTTGGAAGAGCAGGCTTTGGTAATACTTTATTTGTCTAAGCTTACATATTCAATGTCAAGCTGTTTCTTTTTCAAAAGAACACAGTGTTAAGTGGACAGAGATTGTGTGTGTGTGTGTGTGTGTGTGTGTGTGTGTGTGTGTGTGTGTGTGAGTACGTGTTTGACTGTCTGACATTCCCCTGAAGCCATTTCTAGGTGGGTCTAATCTGACATATGGGATGGATGATGACACAGAAGCTCCACACACACACACACACACACACACACACACACACACACACACACACACACACACACACACACACACACACACACACACACACACACACACACACACACACACACACCTATTCTGTGTTACACCCTGATCTTTTACCCAAATGTTCACCAAAAGCCAAAATTGGAAGGTCACAGACTGAAACAGAATAAGCCAGAAAGTTGGTCCTGTCCCATTTTTCTATCTCTTCAGTATGAAATATCTCTTCTGTCTCCACTCTACCCCGAGGTCAGGAGCTAATCAAAAATGTAGAGACCTCCGCAGACCTTGGTCAGCCTTCCCATTATTTGGGTTAAAGCTAAGCTGCAATCGTTGTAGCTATTTTAAGGCTCTGGCTGCTGCTTGCCCTGTACTTCCTATACCTCTCAGTGGGAACACAGAGTCATTGATCTATTGCCTAGCCGTCTTCCTGCACCCCCGCCCTTTATGCTTTCAGTGAAAACGGACAAAGCATCTCTACCCCGCAGCTTTCACCTTCAGGTGGCATATCAGCTATACTGTTAGGAAATCACAACTCACTGAACCTCTTGAAAGAAGTTTTAGCTTAGGTATGCTATTGATTGTAGTTCATAAATTATAGACCTTGAGACATTTGCCCTGTGCAGTGTTTGTGAATAGATAGGTACTCCTCAGGAATGTGAACTGAAAGAAAGATAAACTGTTGCCTGACTCTCCGGCCAGGCGGTAATGATGAACAAAGGGCACATGTGCCACTCTTTGAAAGTATCTTTTTCTGTTCCTGTAGTGCTGCTATTCAGAGGAGAGCATGTGGCTGTTTTACAATGTAACAACTTTTTTTTAAAGCATCATTTAATTAAAGAGTGATTGCACATTTTCTGATTTGGATAACCTTTTACAGAGCTCAGGATCAGGGATCAGAAGCTGTTTCACTGGATAAAACCATGTGAAATTACTGATTACTTCACACGTTTTAGGATATATTTAGCACTATAGTCAGATATCCATCCAAATGTAGTGGACACTTCAACTGAATTTCCAGAAAATCAGCAAAAAATAATAATGCAAACAATAGTTGTGTTATGTTTTTTTTGCTGCATACAATTGACAAAAGTCTAGGACAAAGGATGAACTGAACTGAACTGAACTTAAGTAATGTATGCTTTAATCCACTACTATTTACAGTATGTGAGTATTAGGAGTTTGGTCCATCAAGATAAGCCGCAACTGATTTGTGATTATTTATTCGCTAATTCTGTTTCCATTTCACGTTGGCTCATTTGGTTTTTATTTACAGATCTACCTCACCTACCCTAGCCAATCATAAAATCATTTTTCCCTCACATTTCCGGAATTTTTCCCAGTTTTGTATGCACTAATTAAAATGCATACAGTAGACTGTTTACTATGACTTTTAATGTTTATTTGATCAATTTCAAGGATAATTTTGCAAGATTTATCTGTTCTGGCTTCTCGGGACTCAGCTCAGTGACATTGGGAGGAGGAGGGTGAGAGCAGGAGAAAGGTTGCTGCCGAAAACTCCAAGTTCCACAAATATCCCACATTCATCTAACTTTCTCTTGGTCTGTGTCCGACTCTTCTCTCTTCTCTTGCATTAAGTTCAGCTGATGGTCAGCCTAGAACAGGTGAGAGGAGAAAATGGCACCTTACATTGTGGAGCATGTGTGGTGTGTGGGTGTGGATGTGTGTAGGTATAGGTTTGTATTAATGTGCTTAGTGAAGGTTAGTGCCAGACTGTCTGCATGTAGCTTTTACTTCTAATCTCCCATGTAAAACATGTAAATAGAATCTAACTTTTTGTCAAAGAGACAAACAAAAGGAGACTTAAGGGATGTTTGAATGTTGAATATCTGAAAGGCGAAAGCTAAGTCATTCAAATGAAATCCTCTTGAGTCTGAGTACAGACATAATGACTATGGATCATTTTGCCTCAGGAAAGTGTTTACCATCTACAGGCGGAGATAAATTTATCTTTTCTGTAAATGCTGATATCGAAATTAATATCATCAGTTTACTTTCAAAAACCCTTTCTTTCCCCATTAAAGCTAATCTAGTGCCAAGGAGTGATGGGGGAGGGGTTCGCAGATGTAATAATGCTACTATTGAGAAATTTCATCTCTGTGACATGTGTTTTGGTTCACCAGCATTCTGGGCTTGTTCATTCAAAAGCCCCTACTGCGCTTATACACTAGGCTTCAATCACCACTTTAGTTTACCTCCGTCTGAGGTTCTGGCTGCAGACTCTCCTGCTATGTCTTTGTTTGTTTTGGTAATGGGTTCCAAGTTGCTATTGTTGTTTATGTCACTTGGTGATTGATTAGAAAAATTCACATTTTCTTTACCCCCTTCCCCTCCCTAAGCTATCCTTGCATGCCTTCCAGGATGAACACACAGTGAGAAGAACAAGTTCCATCCTATTCTCCTGACAAAGTGACTAACTGGCATCCGGATGCTCGCTTTTTGGGCTAGTCAGCTGTGCTTTTAAATCAAGAAGGAGACCTCTCTGAAAACAAGGTTGAATCTGTGTGGCTATGACAGTGTAAGGTTGAGATTATATGCGTGGACGGTTTGGGGGTCCCTCTATTCATCGGCCATGTCACCCCATGGGGGAGGACTAATTGGTGGCCCCTAAGAGCTCCCTGTTTTGTCCCTGATGCTCACAAAGGCGTCGCGGTACGGTCGAGTAAAGGATGGGGGTCGAGGGAGGCAGCAGTGGGGACGGAGAGAAGAGCAGGTTTCCCATAGAATAGTTGGCTGGGATGAACTGGAGGGGGGCCTCGCCACTGGGTTGCAAGGGGACATGACACACTCATTCACTCACTCACTCACTGCCTCACTCACTCTCACACACTCTCACACACACAAACACACACACACACACACACACACACACAAACACGCACACTGTTTCTCTCTCAGTGGGGGATCCTGGTGCCAGTTGCTGGCCTCCTCCTCTACAAATGATCCCAGGCTGACCCACATAGTCAGCCATGTGTGAGGCTTCCCTTTATATCGCAGCCCAGTTGAAACATTGAGTTATGGGTGTTCTCCGGTGCTCCCTGCCTTCTCGGCTGAGACTGCACTGGGGCCCATGTGGGCTGACATTGTTCACCCGACCCAAGGACAATGAAGCTGTTGGCTGGGAAGAGTGAGAGACATGGAAGGGGGGGGGGGGGGGGGGGGAGATTGGTGGAAGAGAAAGAAAGAAAGAAAGAGGGAGACAAGAAGAAAGAGATTGAGATGGACAGAGTGAATAATTGAGAGGGGATGGGAACGGTTGAGAGGTACACATAGAGATATATGAGATATAGAAAGTGTTTGGGGTAAAAGAGACAGAGAGAGATTGCATCTTTGGCAACGAAGGGGAAAGAGATGAGGAACTTAGACGACAGAGGTGATGGGAGCGAAAGATAGTCGTGAGAGATAGAAAGAGTGAGACACTATGAGAAAGTATTGATTGTAGTGTGTGCTGGGTGTCTTCAGCTGTCGTAGCAGAATCCAGAGCGAGGTCATTAGTGTCTGCGAAGCATGGAGCCATGAACATTAGTGGCTCTTTAACAAACTCTATATTGATTGGGATTTACAGTAGAGGAAGACTTAAATGTATACCATGGGATAATGTCCTGTATGTAATTAGCACCATTGCTCTGATAGTGTCATTGCACAGGACATTAGGGCTGGAGTAAAGGGGGGAAACCATCAGTTCCAATCAGAAAGATGTAAAAAGGAAAACCTCAATTTCATAATTTCTGCCCTAGCAATTTTTATGAGCCTTTTAGCCTATCTGCCCTCACCGATATTCAATCTAGATTCAGACATTTTATGCAGTTAAAAGCAGCAGATGAAGCTGATACTCATAGTTTATCTTAAAGGCATATAGAGGATGAATCAGGGAGTGGGAGCAAGACTGTATCATGGATCATTTAATGCATTTTCATTCTCTCCTCGTTTCCACCGCTTCTCCCTCTCCATTTGACCATGATTAGTGACTGGCCCGGCTCTCAAAGAGAGCAATATAATTGACAAATGACTTTAGCTAATCAAGTGATTGTGGTGATGATTACTGAGAGAAGTGTTGCCTCATATGCAGCTTGGCAGTTTAAATGCACGCACACACAATTAAAAAGTACATATTTTCAGATGTAGATGTGGAAGGAATTGCTTTTTTTACACAGCTGCTGACTTAAAATGACCCAATTGCCCCTGTAATTTAAAAGGAATCTCATGTAAAAAAAAGAAAGAAGTAAAAGTACAATGTAAAGAGTAGGAAAGGAGTTGTCTATTGCATGTACACTTGCCAACATACACGCATATATCCACACACATGTCCACACACTTACTGAATAAGATGTTTACATTACCTAAGGCAAACAAATTCATCTGTCAGATCTCTATTTCTTGAAGAAGTCCCTGAAGACGTTATGCAGCATCGGTGTCCACAGTTATAGATGAAAGATGGTTGAATGATAAAAGGTTCCTGGTTACAACAGCAATCCCACATGCAGCTGATGTGTGTCAGCTGTCATGTCTTTAGGTATATCTGCAAAGACCAAATGATTTTTCACGGTAGATAGTAAAGACTTTGTGGAATTGTTATTGTGGCATCTTAAGAAAGAGTTTTGTATCAAAGGCTTTGTCGCGGTTAATTGGTTGTAGCATTAAAGAATGTATGGCTAGTATTGATTTACATGCATTTGTGCGCTTCAGTCGGTAACACTTTTATGTTGTTTCTATGAAGGTATTCTATTCTGGGCTCACATTCCTACTTTTACTAACTTGACTTTTTTCTTAAGACAAAGGATTAGATGGTTCTGCCCCAGTGTGTCTGTGTGTGGGTTGTCAATGATGAACACACACACACACACACACACACACAAACACGCACAAACACGCACACACACACACACACACACACACACACACACACACAAACACACACACACACACACACACACACACACACACACATACACACACACACACACACACACACACAAACACACACACACACACACACACATACAAACACCATACCAAACCAGTAGCATGTCATCAAAAGCTTAGATTTAAGCACTGTGTGTAAGGAGCACGCTCCCTTCTGGAACCTATTTCAGAGTGGGGGAAACCACATGAAAGTTCTACCCCTATTCCTCCGACCGTACCCCCATCCCTCCAATTTCCCTCTGCTGCTGTTAGAAGATTAGACAACTTTACTGGATCTTATAATCAGAGATGTCAACCACAGATGAAAATGCCCAGGCAAATGCCTTTTGATAGCTCCCAAGAAGAGGGAGACATATGAAGGCCATTAAGCTTTTTCCTCAAAGACAGCTCCTGCCTCTGGATCTCAGGACTCCCTGAAAGTCTCTGGGATAAATTGAAGGTAATTACCATATCAGAGATCAAGACTCTGGGCTTTGACACCACTTTTTCAATTACTCAGAAAGGTTGTTAAGATGCAAATTCAACAAAATGGCTGAAACCCCTAGAGAGGGATACAGTTTCACACCCAAAGCTGCTTCTTGAGTTTCTTAGCTCATCACATTTTGACAGACAGAGAAAACGAAAGAGGGAAGGATAGAGGTGGGGTGGGGTGATGTGGGCTATCTATAATTCATTGTCTTCGTTAGCGTGGCGACCTAACATCTCATAAGAGCACAAACTTTCCTCAATTGAGTATTCTTGGCAGTGTGCTTTCATTTGTAAGCATGCAACATGCAAGCTCATTCAACCTTGATTCAGGTCTAATTTTGTGGTAATAATGTGCATAGAGTTTGGAAATTGTAAATCAGCTGCATGTTTTTTTTAGAAGTAAAACTTCAATTTGTCCTTATGACAAAGTGGCTAGTTACATAAATATGCAAAAGAAAGTTTGTTCTTCCTTTAAGCTTTAGTGCATAACTTTTTTATAATAATGAATGTCCATTACATTAAAGTCATTGCCAAATGAGTTGCTACAAAGTTTATTAGGACTATCAGCTCCACACAACTCTCTCTGTATTTCTCATTATAGCGATGTTAGGAAGAGGATGTTGTCTGGCGACTTTTGCGTGCAGAAGCTCGATTGAAGATTATTACCTTTCTAAGTCCATAATGTTTTTTTAATCCTCCATGTCCTCCTTGGCTACTAGCAACTGTGTGGAGGAGGGGTGGGGGATATGCGCAATCACGGAAGGCTGTGTGATGTGGATGCGCTTACAGTGTTGTTGTTATTACTTAGAATTCCTAATGGGGGCGACAGAAACTACACACTATAGCTTTAATCAAAGATTTCCACTTTGCACTGGTATTCAGCCAGTGAGTGTTTCCTCGCCATTGCAAATGAAATCACCTCATTCAAATTTAATATGTAGTTCTAATATTTATTTTCCTTGGATGATACCTTGTAAGGCAGATGAATTTGCAAGCAATGTACAGTACAGTACTGTGTGTCTCCAGCCGTAGTTATGCAAATCTGGAATTCTGCCTTCAGCACAAGCTCAGAAGAAATGATTCGTATGTTTAAGGGAAGATGCTGCAGAGATAATACACAGAGTACATGTATTCATGGAAAACTGCGCAAGGACAGCAGACAGCTACCTTTGTTTCTTAGAAAAAAAATGGCTTGAGCTAACCGTCTGGCTGACCGTGACACACCGTCATTGGACTCATAAAAACCCCAGCACTCTGGAAAGAGCAGTCTGCTTGGACCGGTGCTGCCAGGAACGCTGGGAACACTGTGTGTGTGTGTGTGTGTGTGTGTGTGTGTGCAAGTTTGTGTGTGAGTGAGTGTGCCAGGGCCTGAAGGAGGGAAGTCTCTTGCTGAGGTCATGTCATGTAGGCCTCTACACTGAGGCCCACCCTGCCTTGCAGCCATACACACACACACACACACACACACACACACACACACACACACACACACACACAAACACACACACACACACTTTAGGAACCTCAGTATAAAAATTATGGAGCTTAATTTTGTGGTTATGAGTGTAGTGTGTGTGTGTGTGTGTGTGTGTGTGTGTGTTTGTGTGTGTGTGTGTGTGTGTGTGTGTGTGTGTGTGTGTGTGTGTGTGTTGTTCGCACCATGCTTCGCGGGTATTCTTATGTGCTAGAGTGCTGGAGTGTATCAACAGGCGGTTTCTTCTCAGTGAACACTTAAGGTGGCATGTCTTCATACTGCGAAGGAAGAGGAATCCTACAGTATCTATGAAAGCACTGAAGGGCTTTATGTAATAATTCATAAGGTCTACATATTATACACATATGTATAAAGTTCTCTTGCTTTCCATGGTTGGTGCCATGCCCAATTTTTCCCTTGACAATCTATACACAGAACTCATGCATTATGCACATTGCATAAGAGGACTGGTTTGCTGTGTGAGGAGAGCAATAGAAGGGAGTATGACTCCATAGTGAATTATTACAGAACACTATGTTGTTTACACATTCTTACATATTCAGAAAGAAAAGGCAAGAGAAATGTAATGTTTGGAGTGTTGTTTTTTTTACTTCTCCCTTGCCTCCCTCCATCTTTCATGCTGCTACTTAGAGTTAATAAAAACACTTTGGTTGCAAAGGGGGGTGGGGGGGAGGGTTTATTTGCATTTCCATGCCATGCTTGTCCGTCGCAGTCTTTGTTTTCCTTTAACTAAACAGGACTGTATCCTGTGTGTAGCGCCCTTTCTTTTGTCACCCTTACCTGCATTGTCCCTCTCTAGTCTAGCACTTATCTCGTTACTCCCTCTTGTAGAATATTTGTGGCCCCTCCTCACCTCACTCTTCTTCATCCCCCACACATTCACAAGAAAACCTCATATGTACACTGCCTGCTGTGCTTCGTTATGGCCTACTTTCTCCTCCCTCTTCTCCCAAGTAGTGTCACCCTCGCTGCCCTCGCTCCCCTCTATCCCTTGTGTACACTCCCCTCTCGTCACCCATTTGTGCTACTCCCTGTGGATAGAGCCCCCCCCCGGCTTCACGTCTCCCATTCACTCATTGGTGCCATCGCAGCAGCATAATAACTTTTAATCGGCAGTCCTCCCTGTGCTCCTAGTTCCATTATGGCCTTGGCTCAGCTCCCTGCACAGACGACTCTGATTGTTGCCGTAGCCACTCTCAGTGAGCCTATGCTGGCCTGCTACTTAAATAGAAGAAAAGAAAGAAGGAGCACATGAAGAGGGAGAGTGAGTAAAGAAACAATACAACTGAGAAAAATATATGTGTGCTCAGAAAAGAGTGCACTACAGAGTAAGAAAGACAATCAATTAGAAAAGAGAAACAGCATCTCCTGCAGGTTTGAGAGCGTTGGCCGGCCTGAAAAGCAAACCAGCGTTAGACGTCACCTTTGCTTTTAAAATAGTTAATCTGCTCCTGGAGGGACAATGACTACTTTAAGTCCCATTTCCTTCCTCTTACAAGTCCCTCCCGTGAGCTAACCCCCTCCGAGGCGCATTGCTCGGATTAGCTTGTGTTGCATCTTCTTAGCTATATAGCACCAGCTCTAGATGCAAATGTGGTACTTATACATACAGGGAAAGCAGTGCAGGGTAAGATGATTATCTGTGAATAGAGGGTAGTCATATGCTGATGCTGTTTGCAGTTCATAAAAGAAAACATAAATCCAGCGATGTTTAAGCTATTGTCAAAACAGACATTGTAGTATTGCCGTTAAAGAAGCATACACAGCTTCAAAGCTTGAGACTCTTGCTTCTCATTTCTTTGTTACACTTGCGCGCAAGGCAACAAGAGAACTGTTGAAATCACAACTTCACATACAAATCACATATTCATACTCTATTCTGAAATTTCTGTCATTTCCCTAAAACAATTTTCAGGCTCTGGTTGCCAGGTTAATTGTACATGATCCATCCAAAACATTTAAGACAAATTATGAGTGATTGGTTGAATTCGGATTCAAATTTTACAGTAGTTCCACAACACGGTGTAGTATACTGCACTGCATGTACTGCATTTGAGAGACTGTAATATCATTGGTGATAGTGAAATGAACTGTACAGTGTTTTTAAAAGAGATTATGTCTTACGCAGCCCCTAGATTATCCTGTCCATTTGGATTAATGTAATGCACTGTATGCATTTTAATGGTGTGGTCACACACATGTAAATACGCTTAAGGAACCGTTCAAATCTACTACGAGTCCTGTCCTCAAGTGGTCCTCATCCAACCCTACCTTGTCTCCTAGAAACATTCATATACTACTAATTTAATTTTTCAATAATATTTTGTATAGCAAGGTAATTGAAAAGATTATGTTCCCTGGCAACCAAAGTGCCACCTTAACATACTGCACGCAAGTGGTAAGGAGATGGTCAAGGTTAGAGAAGTTTTACACGAGAGCAGGTAAACGAATGAAGTCAATGAATATTTTGCTGATATGTTTGGCATCAACACTTTGTTAATTGGCCAACACGTTAACAAAGTTTCCTCATTATTTTAATAGAAAGCGGTATTAAGTTAGTTTTAAAACATATTTTCTAGGCGACAGTGTTGCTTCATCACCCCAAAACATGGCTCAGTGTGAATATGAGTATGTTTGACATTTATTTACAATGGTGGAAGTGTTCTTATCTTTTACTTGAGAGAAAATAGCAATACCACCGTATAGAAATACAATATTAATAATATACTGAAAGTATGTATTATGCAGAATGGCCCATTTCAGAATAATGTATATTATATTATTGTTTATATATATATAAATAATGATCATGTTTAAATCACTTTAATGTTGCATGTGCATGTGGAGCTAATTTTCATTCCTTTATGTACTGTTGGGTAGCTTATGAAAATCTAATCTTATACTCACCTACAACAAATGACATATCATAATGTATTAATAAAGTAGTATAAAGAAATAAAGTAGTTGAGTAAAAAGTACAATATTTGCTTAATGCTTAAACTTGAATAGAAGTATAAAGTAGCAAAAAATTTAAATATTCTAACAAGTACCTTAAAAATATTACTCAAGTAAATGTCCTTTCCACCACTTTGTTTTTGGCTTGTGTACTAATAAACTATAGTTCTCAGTATGATTTTACCTTACAGTAAACTGTAGTAAAAGGTAAAGTACAGGTTTGAAAGTTGTAGTGTTTTTATCCCACAATATTTTTGCAAAGGTCTTCTCTACTTCCATGGCAGCCATGTTCTTTAAAACCTGTCACCATTGACCTCTCAGGTCCCACCTCCAGTGAGTCAGCTGTGCATCCACGTCATGCTCTGCTGCTATTGCACGGAGGGATTAACTGCTACTGCCTGTTGGTGTTGTCCTGTCCACCAACCAATCTCACCAGCCACTCAGCAGACACCATGGAGGCAACGGTGGACATGTAGAGGAGCAGTCCCGAAGGTCCATCTTACTTCAGGCAGGCAGCTTTAACATCACTTCAGTTGTCAGCTTCTGTCTTTTGACAGATGTAGAAATGGTGTCAAAGGGCAAAGCAGATTTCTGTGTGCTTCTGAAAAACATGTCGGATAAAGGCATACCTTTGTGTTCTAAACTGTTTCTACAGAAACGGTTTAAAATCATTAAGATATAAAAATGCAGACGTGTCTTTTTGCATCCTCACTGGTCTCTACTATAGGTAACATTTGACACTTAACCAGCTCTAAAATACTGTAAAACTCAATTCAGATTAAAAATATTTAGATGCGCAGTGTGTGAAGTTGGACCACCCTGCCAAATCTACCTAAATATCGTTACTGACTCACCTCATAACATCCGTAGTAATTGTCTCCTAAACTGTCAGCGTGGGATTTTAATTCATCACATTAACATGCCACAAGAGAATAAATCTCAATGACGTTATTTCACAGATGGCTTATCTTTGCAGAATAAAAATGAAAATGAAACAGGAAGTTCTGGAGTGTAGCCCTGAATTGGTTTCTACAGAAACTGTTGAACTGAAGTGACTACTGATTAACAACCCGGGTTGAGTAAAAAAGAAAGATGGTTAATGTTTAGTCACACAGTATATTAAATGTGTTCATTGAATTAAATGTGGATTATGTCTATTACAGTTCTTCTGGACTGGTGCAGTTGTATTTTGGACTACTTGTAAAAAACAGGGTTAGCTGAATTATATGAAGTAAAGAACTTGTAGTTGTATTGTCACCATTAAGGGCATCATGACAAGTCATGTTCTCATATTGTGTCTGGAAATATGGAGATATTACTGAATACTACAATTGAATTTACTACAATTGCACACGTTACACATGATGTTTTTACAAGTTTAATTCTAATTCTGTTGTTTTTTTTTGTACTAATGATCTTAAAATATGAGTGTTTTTATCCCAAAAGAAACTTCCGTTTAAAAACAATGACTGGATGTTATTGATGTATTAGGATAGGTATTGTATCATGCTCTGGAAGTGTGTGTGTCAAGTCCAAAAACTCTATTAGTTGTATTCCTACTTATTTTATTGTTGTATCATTCCTATTTTGGTGTTAAGGTAAATAGAGTAATCTGCAGTTCTTCCTTAAATAATAATAATAATAAGACTTGATAATTTGGAGCTGCACTTTGTCTCTGTGTGGTTGACTTTTACATTTAAATTTGCATTCACAGTAACAGGCTTCATTTGAGTTTTGTTATAAGGAAAATATGCTACATTTCCAGTCCTTAAAAAAACATACCAACAATTAAATACACAAAAAATGCAACTTTATGATTGCTTGGTTTGTTAAAAGTTCCTTTTTTCATAAGTAGTCTTCTAAATTCTGTTCTGAGTTCTCGTTAAGCCAGCTTGATCAGGGTATTAAGCCTTAGCATTGTCTGACAAGTTAGCTCCTGCATTGTTTTCCGTTTAAAAATGGCATGTGAGTGGAATTAAATGCACAAACAGTTAAATGGTTTAAGTAACCGGATGAGCAATTTGATCCTCTTATGTCTTAAGGGACCCTAACTCTGTCAGTAAAGCACAGATCTCATTTTTGCAGACTGTAAAGTGCCATCCTGCAGGCTTTCTCTGTTATTGCGTGCACGTAAAGCTGTGTGTGTGCATGCGTGCAGTGCTGTGGGCCCTGTCCTTGGATTAGAGATGGTGGTGGTGCTGGTGGTAATGGTTTGGATGGGATCATATCTGGATGGATGAAAGGAGGATTGGAGGGATGGAGGGATGGATGGTTGGATAGATGGAAGGGAGGGGCAGGTTACCACAGGGACTCATCAGAAGAAGACAGAATGAGCGAATCAAGAAGAAGAAGAAAAAAGGAGGACATCAGTGTGACAGCAGCTGAGACCTGCTTACTGTTGCTGCCTTTTAGCTGAGTGAATATTTGAACCTTGAGCAACCCTCTACCTCTGCTCCTTTCTCTTCTTCCCTCCTGCGTTTACTCCTCTACGCTCTTTCATTCCGTGTCTTCAATTCCATTAAGTTGATTTACATTATTCAGACAATCTCATTAATCACATTTTCCCCTGGATATTATCTGCTCGTGAATCTGAACCCTGGCGAGGGTAAGGGGAGGGAAGTGAAAAAAAGAATGACAGAGGTAGAGAAAAATAAGGTAGACAGATGGATTATGTTCTGCTGGAGGGTTGCTTAAACTAAACAGCCAAACCAGCCCAGTTCACTGTGATTACCCTCATCTTTATAGATATTTTGTCTGCGTGAGGAGAGCCAGACTTGTGTTTATCTCAAGAGCCAGATGGACATGAGAAAGATAGAGGAACACCGAGAGAGGAAGCAAAGGTAAAGCCATAGAATGGGGGCAGGAATGGGAATAGTGAAATAGACTAAAAACAGAGAAAGAGAGAGAAAATGAGAGAGAGAGAGAGAGAGAGAGAGAGAGAGAGAGAGAGAGAAAGAGAGTCATAGATCAAAGTAATTACAAGTTTTGTCTTAAATGTATGTATACTCAATTAATTGTATGTCTGTATTTCTTCTCACATTATTATTCTTGATGCTTTGGCAATATTGTTATTTCTAACATTCATGCCAATAAAGCAATTCAAATTGAATTGAATTGAATTGAGAGAAAGAGAGAGAGAGAGAAAGAGAAAGAGAGAGGGGGGGAAGGCTCCAGCCAGCCACAGTCTTTTCAGTCAATGATGATGAATTACTTTGACAGAGACAATCAAGATGAAATGTTGATGCAAGTGTGCCAGAGGATGCAGCAGTCACAGCCAGACTAAGTCTTCCTATGGGGAAATGAGATGGTTAGTTACAGATCACAAACACACACACGCGCACACACACACACACACACACACACACACACACACACACACACACACACACACACACACACACACACACACACACACACACACACTGACTCACACACAAACACACACAGAGGAAGATGCATTCAAATGCACATATGCCTGCCCTGACATACAGTCATGCAACAAATCACTGAGGAAATGGAAGTTACATACATTACAAATTGGCTGTTACCTCATGCATACATCGCCGCAGTGAGCAATGAAATGTATGAAAGGCCACTGCTCTCTTGACCTTTGTAAACAAAATAGGAGTGTGTCTTTCTGAACAGTGCTTGTCTCTCAAGCTAAGAAGAGATATTCACACAGTGTACCAGATGTTGGTGGACTGCTGAGCTTGCACACAAATGCATGTTTTCAAATCCATGAATGTCATAAAACAATTGAAAACTCCTGAGCACTAACATCTTTTGTGTACTCTGTTTCCTTTCATTACCCCTTTTAATGATTTTGCACTAGCCCAGTGTCAGAAATAATAGCTACATGGTGTCCCATGTCGGCTTCATCTTCTCAACCAATGAAGAGTGGATGTAGGTGGATTTTCCCAATTCTATTTGTTAGCCATGGTGGAATAGATCTTTGGATGGCAATGGCTGTTTGGTCGGTTGTTCAGGCTGAAATATCTCAACAACTACCCGATGGATTTACTTTGCGTTTTGTACAAACATGTATGCTCCCTGGAGGAATATTCAATAATGATTTTGAAGATCCTCAGACTTTCTTTTGTAGCGCTACCATGAGCCGGACATTTGTAGATTTAGGTTAGTTTCTCAAAAACTATGATGGCTTACCATAACATTTGCTATTCAACAAAACAAGCAATCATCAGTCATCTATAAAAGAATGTACTTTACTGCAAAATAAAGGTGTACGGACCTGCTGCTGCTGTCATGTATGAATGTCTTCTGGCTCTAAATCATTTAGGGTTTAGAAAGAGTTCTTTTGTCCCTTTCAAATAGCAGTGTGTTTGATTGTTTGAGACAGAACATGGGCCTCCCCCCTTGTGATTCATCAAACTCTCCTAAAAAGTGGACTGACATGATAAACAGTTATGATAGATGTGTCTGCTTAACCAAAAAAGGCTTTCATCACTGTTTTTTTCTCTCTCTTAGGTCAGCTCCTTCTCTAGCAGCAACCATTCCCTAACTTTTCTTTAAACTCCCTCTTCAGATCTTTCCACCGTCAGGCTTGCTCATTGTCCTCAGGGTCAGAACCAATCATGCAGAAGCAGCTTTTAATTTCTATACACCACAGATGTGGTATAAACTTCCTGAACACTTGCCACAACCCTTGATTCTTTTAAATAAAGACTTAAAAGTTTTCTATTTGCCATTGCTTTCCCTGAGGTCATTTAGATATAGTCATTCCTACTCTTCTATGCTTCTGAAGTTTGTTTTGTTTTTTGTTTTTATAATTGTTAATGTTCTGTTCATTTGCCTGTGTTTATGCGTCTGCAAAGCACTTTGAATTGCCTTTGTGTCTGAATTGTGCTGCATAAATAAATTGCCTTGCCTTTCATAAACTGTGAGAGCGTATAATGAAGAGAAGCCAGTTGAAATGGTTTTTATACCTGATATAGGCCTACTGTACTTTTGTTGTCTGGCAGCCAGACAGATCAGGAGACAGACGAAGAGAAAGACAAAGAAGCAAGGAGAAAATAGCTAGGTTGTTTTTCAGGGTTTTGATTGAAAGGAAGCAGCAATCTTGGTATTAGCTAAACATCATGGTGAGTGGGCCTGACAGGCTTCAGTTTCCCTCTGTGTTTCCACTGTGTAAAGCCTAGGAGCTGCAGGTACGCACACGCCCCCCCATCTGACCGGCTGACTGCAACATAACAACTGCATGGGCAAGCACATACAGCCACATGCTGGATCGTGCAACAACCCCTCACTGCAGTCTCTTTTCTTCACTCTCCATCCTTCATTATCACTCAGACTGTGAACAAAAGATCAGGGCTGAGGCTCTCGCCACCTTCTGTCTGGCTCCCTTTGTTTTTTATTTTCTCCTCCTCTGTACTTATGCTGACAGGAAGTAGTAAATGCAGATCTTTAGATGTTGCCTGAGTGGGGTAACGGAAGAGATTAGAGGGTTACAAGGTTAAAGATGAAAGCCAGAGGAACTGAGGTTTTTAACAGAAGCCTCACATGTGTCATTTATTCTTAACTCTTTGTCTGCTGGCAAGTGGCTGAAATAAAACGTTTTTCCAAAAACAAAAACAAATGAGGATTTGTTCAGCGTGAAACGAGAGGCTGTTAAAGCTTTTATCACTTGAGAGGAACAACACTTACTGAGTTATTGTGTGAAAAGGAGAATATAGATTAGAAAGAATAATTGTATCCTTCACCTTCCAGATTGGCAAGTTTTCAGCAACTGCAGTGTTATCACAAATGGTAAACATGTTTTCCTGCTAGTTTACAGCTCATTTGCACTCTGGAAAATATACTAGTCTACATGTTCCATTTTCAGTGTTCAACTATTTTGAATGGATTATGATGTATCTATTGCATTGTTGGGTAACATCATTACATTGTGTCACCAAATTTAACTTGGTTTTAACATGATGGCAGTTGTTTTGAGCGTAAAAATATGGTTTAAAAGGTTTATCTATTGACTGTAGAATTCCCAAAACCTACTCAATTACAATTGAAGTTGTAGCATAAAATTTCCAAAATGTTGAGCTTTCAGTAGTCTTTTATTTTCCAGAGACAGCAACAGTTATAGTTTTCCGTCTTTTAATTTCTTTGTCCTCTTTTAGGAAAAGAAAGCAGTAAGCATTAAACACTCCAAACAGAGCCCTTTTAGTTGTTGCCTCTTCCTTGAAAGCTAACCGGGCCTGGCCTGGTCCAGCTCAGCTCAGACCCCCACAAGGGAAATATACAGCCATGATGAATAGCCCTAGCTACTAAATTAATGCAACATTTCCATTAGAAAAATTGCATGACACAGCTGATATAAAAAGTTAGCGATCACAAAGACGCTGTGACACAGCATGGAAAATTACTTATCGGAGAACCGTCATCTGTGCTTTGCTGAAATTTGTGACGTGAGGCAGAGACGGCATTATACAGGCCTACATGTTCCTGTGGAAGGGCAGAGTTGAGCCAGTGAGATGCTGGGAAGGATCTTGTAGCTTGTAAAAGTCTCATCTGACACTTGAAATACATTCCAACACAAATGCCAGTTAGGTTCTACACACAGTATTTCAAAACGTATGATATTAAAAGGATATGATTTGGATGTAATTTCATACTGTTCACCACTAGTTAGTACGTGATTTTGAACACTCTTCTCACTGAAACCGTACACTGTAATTACAGCATAATTGCTGGGCACATGAGAAACTTGAGCCTCAAACAGCTGTTAAACAAACACAAGGTCATGTTCCCTTTGTTTTTGTATGTCTTATCCACATCTTTCCTAATTTTATTTTCCCTTATAAAACCTCTCTTTGTGCTTGGCTGGTTTGGTAGCACGCTATATTGTCAGCTGTTACATTTACAATTAGCATCTGTACTTTTCCCTCATGCTACACAACCAGCCAAGCGTTTAAAGTGCTATGGGCACTTGCATTACCATTACATCCCTTACATTAGGCAACAACAGTACATACAGCAAGAGCATTGTAGTTCTTTTCCCTATGCTGATCACATAATATTTTTTACTAAATTCACTTTTATCCCGAGGCAGTCTTATACACTCCTGCATAAATGAACTAGTGCTTCTGCAGAGCTGCTTCTCTGTATTGATTTTGTGTTCTCATTATTAAGAATGCAACTCTCTTGTGGCACCAGCATTCATGACGCTCATTACATAAACCTGACATTCAACGTTTCTTTACTCATGCTTCAGTGCCAGTCATGCAAATGACTTCTTTGACATTAGAAAACGTCACATTCTATTTATAAGTTGTTGTTGCATTGTTACTTGTTGGCAAATGAGCTCATACGCGACCCAATGTGCTTGCTGTATGCACAGCAGCCATGAACACATCTTGAGTTAAGTGAGGTTAAATAATAATCCAGCCCCACGTACGTACACGCCTAAATGGATATAGTTTCCAGGCTCATAGTTAATTGTTAATGGAAAATTAGCCTACACTCCTACGTAGGCTTGTAGGTAATGCGTTTCACATCTTACATGGTCATAAATGGCTTTACTTTTAATAGACAAACTGACTTTTTGAATAATAACAGTTAGGGTCAGGAGAGGTAGATTTAGGATACTTTAGGATCTAAGACATTATAAATTTAACTATTTTCCACTTAAAATGACCTCAGGCTATCAATGAGTTGGGTTTGACTGGAGCAAGTTCTTCTCATGTTGTCACGTTGCAACGAGTGTCTTACAGCTAGCTAGGAACAGACGTGCTAGTCAACAGCAGTGTGGGTGTAGTGACACAACTAGTCTAATTACACTGATTGGCTTGGCTCTAATCAAGTTTAGAGACAGAGACATTGGTTTCCTTAGGGATTACATGCTTATATCACTTCTGTTACTGTTACTTCTGATTCTTCCTTCCTCTCATCTCTCACCTACTTTCCTAATGCAGTGTAATTTATTGGCAGTTAAACCAGCCTGTAAAAGTATTTCCCATGTTGAACACTGTGCTTCTTGTGCTGTGCAACTTCATCTTGTGACATAACGGTAATGATAATGACAATTACCACTCTGCGGCAGACTGACATTTACTTGCAGTAGGCTATGCAACATTGTGTACTACATTTTCTTTTTATAAATTTTGTTTTGAACAGTGGTGGGTCTCAATGTTCTGCCCGTTAGAGCATTGTCATGTTGTTTGGCAGTTTAGAGCTGAATGCAAGCTACATCACTAGTAAAATATGGTCGGTGAAGATATCAACATTCAGACAGATTCATTCTGTCCATTAGCAATATAACAGCTGTTTGTGGTACAATGTGTTGTCAGTCAGTGACTGTAGCCTTGTGCAGCAGCAGCAGCAGCAGGATTGAATTTTTTGGTTTATTGGAGATGATTCATAATGCTATTGGACATGATGCATTAAAAGAAAACAAGATACCCTGTTATCAATATCAGAAAACCAAAAGCGAACACAGAACTTAATTGTGCTGAGTTTATTTCATCCTCCATTATAAATATAAATATATTTCCTGTCATAGAGGGAAATGGAGAGAAACAGAGTCTGTGCCATGAGGTGTTATTCCATTCTGAAGATGTATGTAGTGTTTAATTGCAGGGAGGGCATGGCAACTTAGAGAAGGAGGCGAAGGAAGAGAAAACGTGATGTACAGAAAAGTGAATACGGAACAGAGACCGACAATAAGAGAGAGAGGAGAGAGAGAGAGAGAGAGACTAAGAAAGTGTGTGCTTGCTGTGCGCTCTGCTCTTCCCTCACCCGTGTTCAGCACATTACCTTAATAGAGATTAGCATCATGCGCAGTCAGATCTGATAGGCCGTTGCTGTGGAACGGAAGGCCAGCTAGCCAGTTATCAGCTAGGACACAGACTCAATCACTTAGCATAATGGAACCTGCATCAAATAAACTGGGATCTTAAAAAGAAAATACCATTAACAGAGCTGAAATAATTTTCTGTGATGGGTAAAGAGCAAATGAAAAAATGCTACATTTGTAAGTTTTATGACTGAAACAAATGCTCATGGTATTTTGTATTATCGAGCAGCATTATTCACAAGGTAACATGGCATTTTTATGGCTTTTACTTCTTTCTTTGGTCACAACGCCGTATAACTGATATGTGTATGCTGATGTCTCCACTAGGCTCCTTTCTGTTTGCAGCATTACATTACTAATCGTGCAGTTACAAAAAATGCATGATTGATGGATTGTTGAAAAGTGGCAAAACGCTCTGCAAAGCTTGCTCAACAGCAGCAGAGTGAGGATTGCATTAGGTACACAATGAGGCACAGATAGAGATGTATCACACCTTGTAAAACTCAGAAGCACACCTATTATGAAGAAGCAGGAGGCTGTGAGATGTGAAAACGGCACCAGATGGATACAATGACAGAAAACCATCACACCTCTGATACAGTCCCTGCAGGCCACTCGCTTATATCCTGTGTCTGCTTTTCCAGTTTAGATGCATGGAGAGAAAAAAAAAAACAAAAACAGCTGCATAAGTTGAGTGTTAAAGCAAATGCGAAGGAATATAGTGAGTATATATAGTCCTGCCATTGCAAAATAAGTTATTGGAGGCATTTAGACTTTTTTTGTTAGATGTCTTGATATTTCTGCCACTGAGTTGAATTGCTATACAAATTTAAACGCAGATGCTATTTTATCATCCACCTCTGTCCTAGAAGAGGTCATGTTGGTTACAGATACTGATTCAAAGGATTTTCATGCCTTCATAAACATGCTGTAGCCTATTGATTAAACTTTATGGCTACTTAGTCAAGGTTCAGCAAGGATAAACATTCCATTTATTTCATCCAACTCTCCTTGAGCCTGTTATATCCATGGTAAAAACTACTTTGTGAACTTGCGTTGAATATTGACATTGAGACTTTTCTCATTTACAGTCCAGGTCTGTCGAGGAAAAGGTTTTGGAACTATTAGCAACTCTTGAGCCAGCCAGCTATTGCTTATTGATTGTGCATCCTCTTTTATTTGTGGGAATGCTACCCCAGGAACACAGTGTCCCTGAGCTACTTCTCCCATACTCCTCTAGCAATTGAATGTCTGCTATAACTCAAAGTACTACTTATGCATGAATTGCTGCAAGTCTATCAAGCTTTCCCTTCCTCCAGTCAGCAAGCCAGTTTTTTCTTCCCTTCTCAAAATTACATAAAAAATCATTTTAGGGCTCATGCATTTTGGATTTGGAAATACTTAGCCAGAGACCCACAGGACCAGATTTCTCTGTTATGCTTCTCCCAGCTGATGGCTTAGCTGATGTTTACTGAAGATGAGAGCTTGAGGAGGATGTGCTTAACCCCTTGAAGTCTTATCTGCCGTTTAGTTTAGTTCCTCGTGTGTTGGACACGGATTTTTAACCATATTGTTACCTGTTTACAACCCCAGGCTGCCTAATTTAAAGCATTACTTGACTCACCAACCTTACAGGCTGGGAGTCCCAGGTTTGTACCATAACTAAGCATAGCATGGCATGGCGCAGCATAGCCTGAAGACACCCCACAATCGGCCTTCAGAAAGTGAGTTTTCAAGTAATGTGTGCATTATGCCGTGTGACAGTTTCAACTGCTCCACAGGGTGCTGGGCTTTAGTCATTCCACCAGCTCTTTTTGTGAAGTTAATGTGGCATTTAGCTTAGTGACATTCTGCCCTTTTTTTTTACTTCTATTTTGTCTCTGCTACACCTCAGGAGAAACACTGAGTCTCAGTTTGTATCCTCCAGCTCCTTCTGCTCCATTGACCAGTGTCAAACTCTAGATGAATGATCTTTACGCAAAATGACCAGCTCCTCAATGGATTGACAAATATATAACCTTATGTTACGAGGTAAATAAAAAGGAAAGGGATAGACAGGGTGATGATGTCAAACAATGAGAAAGGCAGACGGAGTGCTGTAGCATCATACCAAAGAGATAAGTGGATGAAAAGAGACACAGCGAAGGCCATGTGCTACCAAGCATGTCCTTATCAGCAGCAATTTTCTCTTAGCCCACACGGCTTTGTATCAACTGCGTCCAGATTGATTAAATTGCCCCGCATGAATCATCGCGAGCGATGATTGACAGGCCTGGAAAAGGTTCTGATATTTAAATGTAACCTCGTTCCCTTTTTGGGGTCAATCTCTTATTGACCAGTTGTGTGTGTGATGTGAGTTGGGCTTTGTGTTTGTGTGTTGGTTGAATGTGTGTCACAGAGTGGGGGCTTGTTTTGATTCATAAATGCTTTTTCACAGACAAATCAAAGGAGCCCTTTTTCTTCTTTGCTGCAATTCTCAATGAAATTTAGAAAAGTGAAAAGAGAATTAGGAGGATGAATAGAGTGAAGAACGGAAGTAATGGTGGTAATACTATAACGAATGTTTTCATGAAGTCTTAAAGAGGTAGTGAGGGAACATAGTGTCTTGACCTGATCCTGGTGGCAGATGGAAAGGATCGCCAAAGTGATTACAAATCATCCTGAGGGAAACATTTCTGTACCAAATTGTATGGCAATCCACTCAGCAATTGTTGAAACATGTCACTAAAAACAACAATGTTAACTTTTTGGGGTTTTTATTAGAAAGGTCAGGGTTAACCGAAGCCAGTAGGGTTCATCCTCTGGGGACCATAAATCTCTGCACAAAATGCTATGACAATTTATCCAGAAGTTGATGAGATGGTTCAGTCTTTTTCAAAATAGTGGATCTACCAACTAACTGACCAACACTGCCTCTCCTACAGCTACAGTGCTTGCATGGCTAAAAAAAAGAGGGAAAAGAGAAGGTGAGACACACACAGAGTCAAGCAGAAAAGCTTTAAGAGACAGTACTGTCTCGTATTCCGGAACATTTTGTAGACATAACTGTGATACATTTTCACTTTATTCTTTGCTTCATGTGTTGAGTGCTTACTGGTCAGGTTTAAGGCTAATCTAACTCCTTGTAACATATTTTTGTCTAGTGCTAAACCTTTTGGCTTTTAGAGTTTCTCCAGAGTTTTGGGAGTTCATCGCTGCCCCAGCAGCCTAACAAGTTTTTGACCTACTTTTAAAAACAATGTAGTGAGTTGTAGGTAGTTATCTACTCTCATCTTTCTCCTTGGTTGATTTCTGCTGGTGGCAGGGTTGGTGTGATGTCAGTTTACTTTGGTCATTCTCAGACAGAGAACACCAATGAACCTCTCCTCCTTTCCCCAACTCTGTTTTGCTATCTTTTCCTTTCCGTTCAGTTCCTTTCCTTTCCGCTTCCCTCTTTTCTTTTCTTTTCTTTTCTTTCCTCTCCTCTCCTTACATACATACATACATACGTACATTTGACTTTTAATTCTCCTTATTTCCAAATCTATTGTAATTTGCTACAAAGAGTGTCCTCAATACATCCAGAAAATGGATATCCATTGCTTTGCGACAGATAATTGTTTTCAATGATTAAGAAGCACAGAGGCATGTCCAGGCCTAATGGCTTTCAGATCACAGAGGCAGAGTTATAAAGATAGCAGCTTATCTCTAGTCACTGAATCTCTTTGTTAGGTTGCTGTTCTTCTGAGTTGGCGCCTTGCCTCTGTTCACTCGCTGTTCTTCTGTCCCTCGTTCCCTCTCGTCTTTTTGAGTCCTCTTTGGCCTGCTTCCAGAATCAATCCGTCACCTCTTCAAAGGGAGACCTTCCTGTTTCAATGAAGGGGCTACAGCTACAGGGTGCCTTATTCATGTCCACTTCATTGTCTTTTAATAATCAAACCATGATGGATTACCTCCATACATATATTCATTTAAAAGCAACATCTAAGGGAAGGGAAGAAAAGGAAAACACTACTATGCTTATTGATAGCAGAAGGACTGCTTGTGGGATTGTACATGTGAGTGTGTGTTATTTGTTTGCTTATATTGGATGCTAGTTTGGCTCTTGGTTTCCCAAAAAGACAGGCAGGTTCCTCCCTCTTGCTCCTACTCCATTCTCTCCTTTAATCATGGCCTCCTGGGTTCAAGCAGACAGCTCCTCCTGTCTTTTCTCCCTGATTTATCAGGCCAGGGCTGACAAGTGTAAACACCTGCCAGAGGTACTCCCCACTTGGGAGCCTAAGGTGGTTGGATGTGTTCCATTTTTTTATCCCATTTGTGGATCAATGCATTACTCTTACCTGGCTGTCTTTCTAACCATCTCTGCACTCTCTTCTTCTCTTTTACTTTTACACCTCATCCAAAACACCATTACCAGCCAGCCCAAGGACAGGTTTTACCATGGACGGTGGTCTTAAGCTCTGTGGATTTGCGCAATATGGTG
The DNA here is from genome assembly GCF_013103735.1 of Etheostoma cragini. Classification (NCBI taxonomy): domain Eukaryota; kingdom Metazoa; phylum Chordata; class Actinopteri; order Perciformes; family Percidae; genus Etheostoma; species Etheostoma cragini. Next base: position 19,626,716 of record NC_048411.1, read on the forward strand.
TTTATGTGGCTAAGTTGTAAAAGTGTACACTCTTAGTGCGGTCTGGTGTTGCGGGTGTTGTGTTCACACCCGTGTGTAAGGTCTGTTTTTGCTCTGCATTGCTGTGAGATTGTCACACAGCAGAAACTTCTAAAGTTGCTGGCATTCCCCGCTGTTATTCATCCACCTGTAAAACACTTTGGCTTGTGTTCAGTTCCAGTAATCATGAAAAGGACCTGGAAAAGCAACACATAGGCTTACAACTCTTTGCTCTCAGACATGCTTTTTACTCATTTCACTTATGTTTAAAGGTTTGGTTTTGTGCTGTCCCTCACTGAGTTTTCTTGAGCATCCACCCAACACAATGCTGATGACTCAAATTACTCACATTACAAAAAATGACTTTAAAAAACAGGTTTTGAACTTTTTTTTTAAACTTCTTTCTACCAAAGAAATAGTTGGTTTGACAGTGATGTCTGTGGCTCATCACAAGTAACAGGGACGTTTTTCCACTCACCCTCTGCACCCACCCTGTTTGTGTTTCCTCACAATTTTGTTCCACCAAGACAGCTATTAATACACAAAATGTATGTTACGTATCCTGAATGAATGCAAAACACAATCACTCTTTATGCTCCGCTAGTCTTTAAGAAAATTTCAACCGACCACAATTACAGAGAAATAACTGCGCGTTGCCAGTAAGCTATTGCTCTCTTTGGCATTCCTGTCATCTGCAAACCCTTCACCACCAATCTGCGGACATTACCCTGA
>NC_048411.1:19627565-19644383 GCF_013103735.1 Etheostoma cragini
CTTTTTCTTGACTCATCCATCCACCCCAAGCGCCTTTTTATGCGGACTTCGTGGCCCTCCAACAACGTCACACTGCTTCCTCCTTTCCGCCTGACATTCAAATCTGTTAGAAGGCTTTTTCACTTGAACATAAACATATGTTGTTTTGGGTGGATTTGCTTAAACAATTGATGCTGTCGCTTTTCTTGGAAGCATCAGTCTATCATCAACAGGTCTGCTCTGATGTAAATAAATTACAGTTTCTCACTTCATTGCACACTCTGAGGGCTTGCACAGTGGGAGCCATCAGCAAATGAAAGGCTGGGACCTTCTTAAGATTAACTTGTTGTGTGTATATGTGTGTGTGTGTGTGTGTGTGTGTGTGTGTGTATGTGTGTGTTTGTGCGTGCGCGCATGTGTGTGAATGTATGTGTGCTTGTGTATGTTGAGAAACTCTGCTCAACGTTGCTTGCACATGTGTTTTTGTGTTCGTTCGCACACTTAACTAGACAAGCTAAATGTCGGTAACATTTCCTTCCTTTTCCTCACCTGAAGCCCACAGTGGCTGACCTTTTTGCTCTAACAAATGTGTGTTATTGTGTGTATGTTTAAGCTCCCGGTACCCATAGCTAACATGTTGATGCTACAGCCGTAATAACATCATTAGGCCTGAAAGTGTGTTTATTGTTAAAGCTAGTGCAGTTTTGGGCGATTTCCCCCAGGGGGCTGCTCCGTCTGGGTAGATAAATTGGCTAAGTGTCTGTCTGTCTGTGTGTGTACTTGATTGATTGTATGCTTTGAGTTGAATGGATTGTTTATTGCTAATACAGTTTGACTTTATGTGTGTTTTCTTCATGTTTTTTTCTGGTCTTAGCTGTGTGCATTTGCTACTAGCAAGGATACAAGGTAACTGAGGAGCATATGTGTGTGTGTGTGTGCGTGTGTGTGTGTGTGTGTGTGTGTTTATAGCTATTCATAAGATGGCGTGGGTTTGTAGAGGGATTCTGGGGGGTCCTTGTTCTTTTATTACCTGCTTGTGGCCTCCTGCCAGCATCCAGCTTGATTAACTCTACCCTTTTTGCTTTGCATACCAACACACACACACACACACGCACACACACACACGCACACACACACACACACACACACACACACACACACACACACACACACACACACACACAACTAGCTACTTTATCACTGAAAGTGTGCGGGAGGTGTAAGGGAATAGCAGCTAAGGTTTTTAAAAATGTTATCTATTAAAAGCCCGAGGAGGAGGCACAGGGCTCCACTGCTACTCTTTATGTCTTCTCTTTGGTTTTTATAAGGAGAGCTTTTACAAGAGGAAATCCACACACACGTCCACCTGCGTAAGTGTGGTGTGTGTGAACACACAGTCTGCAGTACTGTACAAAAAGTAGCATTTTAGATCAGGATTCAACACACAAGGAAGCAATTTGCTTTTCCACAAAAAGAGCCTAATTCAGTAAAGACTGGCTCCGTCTCGCTCCCTCCTGTTACCCATATGTGGCAGCTGGTACCAAAATGACCACTGGAAGACTTAGGGTTTTTACTTAAGTTATTTTGTGCTCAATTTATTTTGTGTATTACAGGAGGCAGTGTGAGATGGTTTGAGAACAGTTTTTAGCATTCTATTACACCACATTGATAGAGATGGAGATATATCACAGCATCTACATTTAACTATTATAGCTTGTGATGATGACCTAAACAAGTCCTGTCTTAAATATTCCCATTTTAGACTCTGGTACAGAGTCGGATCACATTTTTACACATACAATTTTCTGGCTCAGTGCAACCTCTCTCCTTCATTTACTGTGTTAGCTCCCTCAGGGCTTACCTCTCTGCCTCATGCCACTTCCTGATCATCAATCAGTCAATTACTGGAGGCCTTCCGGGTCAAGGTTCAGGAAAAAAACCCATTTCAGTCCTCCGCAGAGGTGTACTGTACTGCATAGAGAAAAGAAAAAGCCAATTGTTATTTCTAATATGTAGAAAGTTGGAATACACAGCGCAAGTGTCACTCGGTCAACCTTTGCTGCATGATAAAGGTGAGGGTGAGCGGAAATCCATTTTAGTTTTTATCTCGTCGTAAAATATAGAGTGCGGTAAAAAAAGTAAAACAGTATAAGAATAAGAGGAGTAGGCCAAGGAGTGATGAAGGAGAGAGGAGAACAAAGCGGCTTGTGAGATCGAGGTCGTATCCAGGCTTTAGTATTGGTATTCTCCTCAGTGTTAAAGTAATTCCCAGTGAATAGTGTTTTCATTCCTCTCCTGAATGAGATTCACAGGAGCATGGAGAGAGAGAGAGAGAGAGAGAGAGAGAGAGAGAGAGAGAGAGAGAGAGAGGGAGAGAGGGAGAGAAAGAGAGAGAGAGAGAGAGAGAGAGAGAGATTACAAAGAAAAGAGAAAGTAATTTCCCCTCTCTCTCCCTTTTCCTTCCCCCCCTGTTCGCTCCCCCCTCGGACATACAATAGAGAAAGAAATTACAGCGTGGGATAAACAACTTTTATCAAACTAAAGCAAATGGAATTGACAATTTTATTCAATTCTTCATCCCAGCGCATCCCTTGCTCTATATCTACCTTGGAACATCTCTGCAGCTTCAGCTGAGAAAAAAAGGAAAAATGTGCTTTATGCAAATTAAATGCTTTATTCTTGATTAGATTACAGACGCAATAATTGTCTTGGATGATTTATGGGTTGTAATTTGTTGCCACAAACTGCAGCAGAATAAGCTCAGTTGCCATGGTTTGTGTAATGAAGACATTCCATCAACACAATTTAGGGCATCTCCTATAAAATCCACTTCAGTTGGCTCATGTACATTACTTAAAACATAGCTTGTTGATGACATTGTGTTTTACTTAATGTAAAGGTTAATAATCCAAAGGGTTCTCTACTAGGAAACAAGCAGTTGTAATTGCTTATATAGTGAGACAAGAGTCAACAGTTTGCGTTGAAGGTAGAGACCAAGTGCAATGAGAAATAAGATGAAGACAAAAGAAAGGAAAGTACAAGCCTGCAGGTGGTTCTTAAACCAACGCTGTGGTAAATTGGAGAGTTTACTAGCCATGCTGAGGCACCCACAGTATTTTGCCGCGGTAGTGATCGGCCTAGAGGACTTAGGATATGGGATTGCTACCCTCGCAGGAGACTGACAAGTGGGAAATTAGGTACTTGCCACGTCATCCAACCCCATCTCCAGGTACTGCTGATACTTTACAGCAGGCTAAGCTTTACAAGCGCTCTCCCACTTCACTAAGACCCTGTCACACACAGAGAGAGAGAGAGGAAGAGAGATGTTCTCTGCCTGACTTCGATCTATGATGCATATTACCACCCTAATCCAATTAATTCTGTTTTGCTTGCAACACATCTCACTTGAGTCATCGAAATTGCACATATATCTCACAGATATATGACAGATTGTAACATGCCGTGCAAAATGCACAAACAGCTAATTTAGGTGGACTTGAATTTGTTTAGCTAACTCCTTTTTTTTCTGTCCCTCCATGCTCCCCCTGGCTTCTGCATTTCTTTATAGGAAACAAAGAAATGCAGAAACCGCAAAGGGAAAGTAATTGAGAAAGCAATCAGGTGAAAACAGATTTGTTTGACAAACTTAGTTTTTTTATTTTTAACAAACTTTTTTCTTCATGCCTTCCTCCATCTTTTTTCCTTCCTCCCTCTCTATATCCTCCTTCTCTTCCTCTGTGCAGGCTGAAGTCAATCTGTAGCAGAGGACCAGCAGCAGCAGCAGCAACAGCAGCAGCAGTGTTGGTGCGATCATGAGGTCAGAGGCCTTGTTACTCTACTTCACGCTCCTGCAAATAGCCGGGGCGGGCTTCCCCGAAGACAGCGAGCCTATTAGCATCTCACACGGCAACTGTAAGTATATCTTTCTTTCTTTCTTCTTGCACATTGTCCCTCCTCTCATTACAAGTCCTCCTTTGCGCTCTCCTTGCACTCTTTTTCCTCTCCTCTTTATATTCCACTTCACAAATCCCTCTCATCGGTATCTCTCTCACTTGTTCTATCCTTTCGCTCCTTCACATCCCTCTCAACCCTTGCTTCCTCTGAAACCCCCACCTCCCCCTACACAAATGTATTTCGGAAGCATGGAGTGTAATTTGCCACCCAAGGATAGGCCCTTAACACACACTAAAATGAAGGATTTAAAGCAGCATTTGAAACGGAGCCCACCCCACATCAAAGGATAATCCGTTATTTTTCTGTTGGGCTTCTAATGCTGTGTGTGATAGTGTCAACGCTGTTGCAGGCTACAAACACACAGCTATTGTTTCCACTGTTTCTGTCTGTGTTTCTGCCTCTGTCCTGCCTTGTCCTACTCTCTCTTGGCCTAATGCAGTACCTAACACTGCTGGCCAGGATGGCTGAGTGTGAAGCCAGGTAGCCTCACATAGACCTGCTTCAAACCAAGCGCTTTCATCCAAAGCCAGTAACAATAGAATGATTGCATGGTACAGTGCAGAACAGATTTAACTTGCTATGTATGGCCACAGGAGGAGCTCAGCCAGTAACTGTGGTGGCATATTCTCATCCAGCTAAGACACATTTGACCTAAAACCCATTAAACGTTGACATTGTGTGTTCTTATTACAATTACTGGTGATGTAAATGTAACACACGCAGGGATTCATTTTCGTCCTCTTCTTGCAGACACAACACAGTACCCAGTGTTTGTAGGCCACAAACCTGGCAGGAACAACACACAGCGGCACAAACTGGACATCCAGCTCATCATGATCATGAACAAGACGTTATACATCGCTGCCAGGTGGGTGAAAATAGCTTATGATTAATTAAACTGGGCAAGTGTGGTCTCACAAGCATTATTGAATTCTCCATCTTCCCCTCTGATAATATGGATGCTAATTACAATTTCAGCTATGAATGATACTCAACAATTGTTGGCAGTTTAGTATCATGAACATGTGATCATGTTTAAACGTACATACACTATAATGTTTTCTAATTTGGGCTTGCAGTCTGCTGAAACCCCTTTACCTCATATGATGTCCCTGCAGACTTGTACACACAGGCAGACGTACAAACTCACACAAACACACAACAATAATTTTGGTGTCATAATAATATGTTTTATGTCACAGCTTAAACATACTGGAATAGATGTAAAAAGAAACCAATAAAATGTTCTTCTTCACCGTTATCTGTGAGATGTAAATTAAACATGCATTCTCACACACACACACACACCCACACACACACACACACACACACACACACACACACACACACCAAAAAATCCATGTGTAGTGTCTAAATGCACCACTTGGACAGCCTTAATGTACATTCTGTGTTGTCGAAAAGTAATACAGGACAAATACAGAAGTTTTGGCTCTTTATTTGTTAGCAGCAAAGTTGCCCTCCCAAATCGATTCTGAAACACTCTTTGTTTCTCAGTCTGGCTGTTTTTTCCTGTGTCTGTCACCTGCCTTTATTGCTTCCTGTCTATCCGTCAATGTGTTTTCCCCTTGCGCATCTTTAATTTTGTGTGACTCATCTTTCAGAGATAATATAGCTCAATTACACCATCTGGAGACATGGAGTAAACCGATATTGATTTTGTCTTCCCTCTTGTCATTATTATTTTAGAAATGTTCATGTTGCTTTATCTCATGGCAAAGTAACCAATCTGTAAAAACAGTCATGTCCAAAGCATCAACAGGCAGGTTTTACCTTCAATGCAGTCTTGAACATGCAGTATAATGGTCATTGTTATCATTGTAACAGCATTGAAACTGTCTTGATAAAATGGATCCTTATCTGTTTGTTCTGTGCCATCCATGGCTAATTGACTGGCAGGCTTGATTGGATACTGTTAAAAGCCACAATAGGGGTCTTTCTTTGTTTTCCTCCCAAGCATGTCAAATTAAGTGGCGGAGGGAGGCGGCTGCTTTAAGTGGCAGAGCTTTTGAACATATCTGTGGTCGTTAAGAGGAGGTGTGTGGAGAGTGTAAAAGGAAACCGTGTCTGTGTGTGTGTGTGTGTGTGTGTGGGTGTGTGTGTGTGTGTGTGTGTGTGTGTGTGTGTGTGTGTGTGTGTGACATGCCAGAGACTTTGGTCTGGCCGTCTCCCACCTGCTCCACACATCCAGGGGCCTGAGGCGTAGGGAGGGAAAGGAGACAGTGGGTTTATTAGAGGGGTGGGTTTGTCAAAGTGTGTGTGTGTGTAAGTGAGAGAGAGAGTGGGTGTGTGTTGCTCAACTTAGTATGCCGACCATTTGTCGCATGGATTTAAAAATTATTTCTCGAGTGTGACATGTGGCTGATATGGTATGGCGAACATGTGTTGGTGTGCCTGTTGGTGTACAGCCTGTGATTGTGTCTGCAGTGAGTTGTGCATGTGTTTGTGTGTGCATGTGCGAGGTCACCTAATGTGTCGCTCCCACACTTGCATACTTGCTTAAAGCAGACAGGAATTTTGACACATGGCACAAAGTACGTGACCCCGGAATAACTGGAATGGCTGCCTCACAGTAGACTGAGTCGGATGACTGCCATTGATCCTTCCACAGAGATTCAATAACACAAATGGCAACCAGTGCACAAAGATCCATTGTCACCAACAGGATATCAATAAAGTAAAAGTTGAATGACAAACTGTTTAAGGCAAACAGTGGAGACAATCACCACTTCAGAAATCAATGTGAAGCAAGCCAGCAGTCAACCCAGCAAGTCTCAAGCTATGAAACAACCAACAATGCTGCAGGAAAAAAACAAGCAACATCAATAGTTGCTTTTATGATGGTTGTCCAGTCAAATGACTTGCTTATTCTAGGGCCAGCATCACACAGCTTTGCCATCATGCCTCTAGACCAGTGGGCCTCAGTTCTTGGTGCGCAGCAGCTTGCAGATGGCTACTGTGAACGCAGTCCAAAGCTCAACACTGTTTCAGGCTGTTTTTTTGAATGGCTGCTCAGTGTATTAAATCCTTTTGGCTCCTGTTTTGGCACTGGCAATAAAGTCGCAAGATTTTTAAGCTGTGAGATGCATACAAACATAGCAACTGATAAAATTCTAAATAGACAAAAGTGGCTAAATCCATAGAGGCAAAGAGGCAAGTCTTTGGCAACGGAGAAACTCAGCAACAGATGCAGTGATTGATAATTCATCCTCGGGTTTGAGCCTTGAATGAAATGTAGTGATTTGGTGGATCAGATGCTCTTTTGCAGTCCTGTGTTCAACCATTATATGTGGCAGTTATTGAAAAGATTGGCCTCAGTTGATGAGGTCATGGCTTTTCCAATATGTGTAAAATATTATTAGCCCTCTTAGACTCATGTAGATATTGGAAGTTGATTACGAATTCAGTCCATGAATGGTTTAGTCGCTTAATATTCTGAATTTTTTTCCATGACTCAGTTTCAATCAGGTGCATAATCCACAGGAACAGTACTGCCTGATAAAATATCAGACAGCTTCTTTTCATATGCAGGCCATCAAAAAGCCTCTTGTTTGATCAGTTTTTAAGACAAGCATTGGACGGAGTATAGTGTTGATTTCTTTCACTTCACATCCAACATATTCTCTTAAAATGAAGAATGTATAACAAGTCCCTCTTTAAATCACTCCCTCTATATATACAGTTGCACACAAATAGAAAAAAAGTTATGTATCATAGCAAGAGGGATTTGTTAGTGAAGGGATTGATGAACATGAGATTTGACCTTGTACTAAGTTGTCTTTTGTGCAGGTGCTGTTTCACACATTTTCATGGTAGCAATCAGCTGTGCATCATTCATGATAAACGGAAACGTGATGTATATAAAAGTATGGGTAATAAACATAAAAACTCTCAGTGCTCTGCTGTGTCCTCTGTCGTGTGAGTTTAGCATCAGAGTCACGTTCAGTAAACGCAATAACTGTTCTTGATGCAGCGAGAGATGGACGCTGGAGGATTTCTATCCTAGCAGTCCATATTTCATGGTCTGGATACACTATGTACAGCATTCAGGGAGAATTCATCCCTGTTGCAATGGGAGATTTATCATTCTGATCTCCGAAAACATCTCTGTGTACGTGCAATGTGTGTTCATAAATATATGGGTGTGTGTTTGTATAGCTGTAGCCATTGCAAGCCATGTTATGTCGCTATTTACTGTGTGTTTGTGTGTTTTCCTGAACTTCTACTACTTGAGTTTTAGACTTTTAGAGTTTGGACGTTTTTGCAAGAATTCCATCAACTGAAGAGGTCAAAACTCTAGCAACAAGGCAAGGGATTTGCCCAATAATGGACATGGATGACACCATATTAACTATATAAACAGGAAAGTGTCATCTCTGGAAAGGTACCTAAGCTGAAGAGAATATAGAAGAAGAGAACCTTTCAACGTTTTTAAGATTAAGGTTAAAATAAAGTTTTGGTTAAAGGGACATGTATTTTAAGACAGTATGGGTTGGTTAACAATCTTTCCATTTATCTTCTCTTTTCCAAATAAGTTTAGCTAACATGTTGTTTTAAAACATGATTTTCTGGCTGCGCTTGTTTATTTTCTCATTTGAGTTCTTTTGAACATTGTCACCAAGTTCCAAGATCTCAACAATCTAATGTTCTACAATTTTATTGATACGGATACAAATGATGAAAACCCAGGTTGTATGAAACTATAATTTTCCTTTGAAAATGTTGAGGACATGAGGAGAAGAGACAAGCACAGAATGAGACAGACACTCTATACATACTTGTGAGAGAGAGAGAGAGAGAGTGTGTGTGTGTGTGTGTGTGTGTGTTTGTGAGTGAGTGAGTGAATGTGTTACAGTATAGCCTGTGCTGCCTGCCAGGTCTCTCCACATGCAGAGCATAGTCGCCATTCCCGGCCCTCTGTCGGCTTTCACCATGGTAACACCAACCACACTCTGTTTACACCCTTCTATGAGGCTGGGAAGCATGGGAACCAGAATGTGTGTGTGTGTGTGTGGGGGGGGGGGGGGGGGGGGGGGGGGGGGGGGGGGGGGGGGGGGGGGGGGGGGGGGGGGGGGGGGGGGGGGGGGGGGGGGGGGGGGGTTGGACATTGAGAGACTGAGGGAAAGATCAGTGTGAGAGTAGAGCAACCAAAAATCCAGATTAGCTTCTCTTAGTTGAGTCTACTGGAACAGCTGTGCCTCTGTGGCCACAGTTCTTCCCTGTTGGGTCTCTTTGGGACTCGCAGTGGAGGCCACTAGAGTCTCCATTATTGTAGCTCCACCAAATCCTGTTAAAACCCACTAATGACTGGGATTACACGGTTGCCTCCGCTGCCTCTCATCGCAGCACTGGCGACATCCAGCCACGTCAACACTCTGAAACAAAGCTTGCTGCTCCAGTAATCATAATCACCTGAATTAAAAAGTTGCAACAAGTTTTGGTTCCAAACGTAACTCTGAAAATATGTAAAATACTTTCTTTCTCCAAAGGTTTTGACATCTTTAGCAATTCATCCAGAAAAAAAACATACAGAGCTGAGCCATAATAATTTGTGTTCTCGTATTAGTGTCAAGTTATTTTATCAGCAGGATGATGCAGGTTGTTGTGGCCAACCTGTGCCCTGACTTCTTTCCTTTATATCAATATTATTAGGCTATTGCATTAATTACTTTTGTCATTATACCATTGAGACTTGATTTTAATCAACTGCAATGCTACAATTGTATTTACTTTCAGCATTACTGGCTAGGTTTGGCTACTATCAGGTGCACATATACCACTGTGTAGCCTAATTTGAATGCAGTGCAAAATAAAGAATAAAAGCTGTCAGGCAATAGATCATCTAATCTAAAAATCTAAATAGGTGGATTAGAAACATGCTTTCCCCATATGTCATGAATATTGCTTAGGGGCATGTTCTGTTAGTTGGTGTGCACAATTAAGTTACTTAAAAGCAAATATTATGAACTTTAGAGCATGGACTACTAATTCCCTTACTTACTGTTAGCTCCAAAAACTGAGATGTTAAATATTATGAGATTACCAGATACATTTCAATCAATAAAAATAAGAAAACACATATTTTATGCAGTTTGAATGCATGCCTGCCTAACTACTATGTGTGAAAACATGCCCCTCACCTCCCTGACCACAAAATCACACACATACCCACTCACAAAAGAGATGTAGAGAGAATATAGATAATCATGCTGAGAATTCAACCTTCCAAAAGAACAACCTGCCTCAGCTTGGGGGTAAGTGAACTCTGACTTGTTGTATTTCATGCAATCACGTCACCGTGGGCCTCTCGGTGCCCTTAGTCCATTCAGGACCTCAACAACTCCCTTCACAGCCCGAAGGTGCCTGCTGGCTTCCCCGGTTCCCTCCCATTCACTTTGTGAAGAGGATTTGAACCAGTGAAAGCCAAAACAATGTACAATGGACCCTCCTCTACCACCCATGATCCAGTTATGAAGAGAGAGGAATATGGGTGAAGAGAGTGATGAGATAGAAAAGCGTGGGAGGTGGAGAAGAGAGTGGACGTGCAGGCATTTAGTTTCCGGAAAGAGGGGTGGTGGAAAAAGGTGCGGGGTGCATGCTAATCATGTTCCTCTCTTTTCTGCTAAAGGAGTGCAAGATAATTTGACAAAGGCCCAGCAGATGGACCAAGCTGGCTTGCCGTCACCCCATAAGAAATGCGCTGTTATGAAAACGACATTCTTCCACACAAAGCCCCTGTGTTCTCATGGCTATGCATGGCTAAATGTCTGATGGAAACCCTCTTTGCCACTCAATCTCACCCTGTTGCCCACACTCTTGGTCTACTGTCCAGCCTTGATCATTCAGCTCTTTCTCTCTTTCTGTACCCATCCTTTTACAGTGAATCCATATTTGTGTCTGAGAGGATATTTGCATACCTTCCGCCCTACTCACACATTTGTAACAGATTTTCGGGAAATACGAAGCCCCCTCCAAGTGATTCACATTGACGGCCAATGTTCTGCACTCATTGGTTGTCAACTACTTCTGTCATTTTCTTTTCTTCAGAAAAGAACATTTTCATAGCACAACCACAAAACAGTAGACGGTTCGGTTTGTGTGAAAGCACTGTGCTATCCTGTGAGCGTGTTTGATTCATAGTTTGTGGTTGAGAGTGCGGAAATAATGGGAGAGAAGATTACATGCAGCAAAACATCTTTGGGTGGATTTTAGTAAGTGAAGTTGCTTATGAACCAAGGAAAGACCTGGTCAGTCACATCAGACAAATTCCATCCTAATTTGAGAACTCCAGAACTTGCCTGAAGAATCATTACATCTTCTTCATGTTCTTCTTCAGTATCAAAGTGATCCTGAGGTAGTTGTTTGAATATTCATGGGTACATTGTAAACTGCTAACAGCTAATTTAAACATACTTTTAAATGTGTTATTTTGACAAGATATAAAGAAATGCAGGCTTTAAAAGCACACAGGAAGTGTCAGACTTCAAAATCCCCTTTATTAATGATGATGTAGTTTTGATGGGTTCAAGACTACAGACATAAACTCACTGATAACTCTTAACAATTTTGTTGGACGGAGTCTGAACCATCTGGTGTGGGGGGCTCAAGATTAACCATGACATGTGACAGTTACTGAGGCAATAGTTTCAGGGAGTTAAACTCACGGTGAAGATGAAAAGAATACTGTAAATGAACTGGCATTCACAACTATTTTTACTCACATACTTCAGAGAGTATGTCCAGCTCATCTTGTCCTGCACTTCATGATTCATAACAAAATTGTATTCAAAGGAATTTGCCTGATCTAAAATGCTTGGGTAAGTCCACATTCATAGTAAACAAATTTAGTAGAAGAACACTCATGAAACAGTTTTCACTCTCATAAATAATTTTACTAGTGAAATGTAATTGCATACAGTGATTCTACTCTAGGAAACGATAGAACACCTATTTTCATATTCACACTGAACTGCTCAGTGCAAATGGAAACAGGCTGTTGCATAATAGAATAAGGTTGTATCATTACTCTTTGTCACAGTGTTTCCCTAACAGGGCGGCAGCTTTTACACAGGCCAGTTGTTTAGTCTGAACTATTCTCAGCGGACAAGAACGGTCTTAAAATGTGACCCCGGCTTTAGGCTGCTAGGTCAGTCGAATCCATTTTTAGGTTTTGAACAGTCATAAAAAAATATTTTTAAAAGCTTTAAATATGAAATTCTGATATCTCTTATCACTAAGTTGAAAGTAGGCTGAACTTTGTAGGACCACACTATGTTTCTGGTACACATAATTATTACATATATCTTATTTATATCTTATTTATATACTGTAAATCAGGTCTTTGTAGGCAAAAATGCCAAACAATTTTCTTGTATCAACTCCTCTAATGTGAGGATTGTAGATTGAATATCTTTGAGTTTCATCACTAGTGTTTTCGACACATGAACCAAATGATTAAACAATTAATGAAGAGAGTGATTGTCAACTTAATCTGTGGTTTTATTATCCAAGAACAATAATAATTTATAGTTTGTGAATGCAAAGCTTTATGGGTAAAGCGATCATACCGCGTGACAACAATGTAACTTTGCCAAGTAATAAAGTCTATGAAATGTTGGCTCCGATGGATCATGGGTCATATATTTCAAGCAGCTTTCAACTCTCCGCAAGTTGATTTTCATTATTATTAAATAAATGAAACCACTGGCTGCATGGAAGAGAGTACATCAATATTAAAACAACAGTTTTGCTTCACAATAATGTTAACTTTATTCAAATTGTAGTTAACAACATACAACCAGTGTAGTCTCTTGAAGACCCTGCCTTGGCTTTCTGTCCTCTCTTTTTCACAGTGAAGTTGTGTGAATGACCAGAGGGGAGGAATATATGTTGTAATATGAGTTCAGGTGCGGTGGGGAGAAGGGTGCATGTGTGTGTGTTTCTGTGAGCATCTTCAAGTAAAAGGAGGGGGTTAGTCTCCTTGCTCCGTGTGTGTTTACAGAGCTGGTGTTGACACAGACACAGCCGCTCTATTGTTCTTCTCCATCTCTAGTCAGGATGTTTGAGGAACGCCTCATCGCTTGGCTCCCTCTAATCTCAGCTGGAACCAAAAACCCTGTGGCTGGAAGGCCGCGGCCCTCTAAGATGCTGTCAGCACCACAACAAGAATGGCACAAGACAGGGAGCATAGCTGGGAAGGTTACTGTTAAAAATTATACAGCAGTCTTTTACAGATTACTCATGAGCTGTTTTAAAATTGCAGGCAGTGAAATAGCCCACAGGATTACACTAAATCCGCCAAGTAATCCTCCGATTTAATAGGTTTTGATTTAGTTTTGTCTTTTTTAATATAAAGTTTGAATTTTAATATGAAGATATAAATGAAGTTCAATTAACAACTCGTTGAACTGGAGACATAGCTGAACTTTGTAGTGATATCATTTAGCACCGTTATAACCCCCCTTGTTTTCCATGTCCTTTTCTTTCTCTTAAATGTTAAGCTGAGATTCTCTTTTTTATTCATCTTTAACAAATTGCCATTGTAATAATCAAGTTTACTGCAGCCACATGATATGTATCTGTGACCCTGGCAGCAAGGTGAAAGAAACACTACAACACAAAGGGGCCGTTCAGGAACCCTGGAAATTCAATCCAGATCAATTAGCCAGAGTAGTGAAAATGTAGTGCTCTAAGAAACCCTTAATGAAAAACATTTTGCTGCAGAGTTTGCGGTTTCAGCCTGAAATGCTCGGTTTTTCAGCATCTGGCATTTAGTGAACTGTACTGACTCTATGAAGGACATGGCATGCATCACAGTGACTTAAATATGACGTCCTGCTTTCCTTTTTCCATTTTTCCTTTTTCAATGGACTGTATACCACCCTGATAAAGGGAAGATAGCCGAAAACATTTTGTAAGGGGAATAACGCAGGTTGTACTATAGAGGAGTTGTGTTAGGAATTTTGAAAGACTTTCATTTCAGTGTTGTCATGTAAAGAAGTGTCAGAAAACAAAGTAAATATAGAAACATTTCTTTTGAAATCTGACTGAGATTACGCCCGTGGCCTCAATGGAAATGTATCCTCTACCACCTAGAAAGCAGCGCTGTCAATTTCAACTGCTCTCAAAGATTAATTATTCAATTTAAGCGTTGTGGCTGATAATGTACAGTAGACTGCATTTTCATCCTTGAGGAGATGGCGGTGGCCCCCAGGAAAGCGATATAAGTGGATTCATTTCAAGATGCCTGTTCCTCCAAAGACTTTATTAGATTTAGTTAATGAGAGAGCAAGGCAGGCTGACTGGCTGAGCGCAGGTTGGGGAGCTGGAACGTAATTAAGCTGTGAGTCTGACGATGCCACTGTTACACACTTTGATTAAAAACACGTTCAACTGCTAATCTCCAACAAATTAAAGCAGCTACATCGTTTGGCATGGTCACCTTTGGTTCTCTCCTAAAATGTGGTAAATCCTTCTGTTTTTCTGTCTCTCTTCCGCTCACACCTTCTACCCCCCTTTCCAACCGCACCCTCCCTCTCCCTGTCTGCACCCTAATTCTCCACAGTAAGTAGGTGTAGCTACATGCCTGTCTGAGATCTAGTTAACCCTTGTGAGTTTTATGCCTTCCATATGCCCTGCTGGGGCCTATATGGCAGGACTGTGTAATACAGGAGAAGTCTGTATATTTCCAGGCCACCACACACAAGTCGTCTTGTCTGAGCTATAATGAGTGTTAGTATAGATTTCCTGTGGCTCAAACACTGGGCTTAATTGACCTGAACAGCTCTGAGTGACTTGGCACCTCCCGTCTCAACCTACCCCTCCTCACTAACCCCCCCTCAGGACCTTTCTCTGGGACAAAGAGGCTTTTGTTCCCCGGCCTGCGCCACAGCGCTCTAAACCTTTGTTGACTGTTTCTGTCTGACAGAGCAAATAGCTCTGGCCTCCTTTTGTTTATTGTCATTTTTTGAAGTTTGAACAAAGTTTATACAAAGCCCCTTTTCTGACGTTGTTTGTTGCCTGCAGGGGGAAAACAGAGGGAAGAAACAACATGGGTTTATTGGTTGTTGAATTTTTGACTGTCTGTTGCTGTCTGACTCTTATCTTTTCATCTCTCTCTCTCTCTCTCTCTCTCTCTCTCTCTTTCTCTCTCACAATTTCTTTCTCCCTCTGTCTCTTACCCTCCTTCACTTGCTCGCAGGGATCATATATACACAGTGGACACAGACACTGCCAACAGTGACGAGATCTTATTCAGTAAGGTGAGTGAGACGTCTGTCTCTTTGTGGACGTGTTGTTCTCAGCGTGCTGTGATTGACAACATAACCCCTAATAACCTTGCTCTGAGTGCCACTGTGTGTTTGTGCACATGATTGTATGTACGGGTGCCTGCCTGTCGTCTTACTCACTGGTGTGAGTCTGCCGTGCTTGCCATGCTGACCCTGTTAAGCAGATTATCCAATCAATCAGCTAGTAAACCGCCTGCGTCATCCATGTTCATCAGTAGGACAGTGAAGGTCTGGTGGGTGTGTAACGGAAGTTGCGAGGCCCGCAGAGGAAGTGAGGGAGGAGGGGAGGTGTGGCGGGCTGGAACACAAGAGGGATGAAGGTACAAATGAGATGAATTGCAGAATGGCAAGAAAGACAAGATGAATGCAGAAAAGAAGAAATTCCAATTTTATATTTCTGATTATTCATAAAGTGCCTTATATTTACCTAGGCCCTCAGCTGTGATAACCCACTCTCCATTTCATCCCAACTACTCCTCGCTGGCATCATTTGCCCTTGCAGGCAATGCCTTAATGCATGCAAACAGAATTCAAACAAGGCCATTCTTGTGTATACAACAACCTGCCATCCCTCCACCTCATCCACTTCAATGTCAAAGCCCGGTGAGTGGGTCTTAATGAGAGCAGGCTACAGATGAAGGCTAATGGGAGACGTGCAGATTGATTGATGACAGAGGGTCTTTAATCAGTGGCCGAGCTCCAAACATGTTGTACTACAGCACTGGTACACGGAGGTCTGAACCATCGAATCAGTGCTGACCCTCATGGCACGGGGGTGGGAGGGTTATGTGTATGTGTGTGTGTTTGTTCATGGCTGGATAGCAGAGCATTGGCAACATAGCATTGACTGATAAGTGTGTGTGACAATGAAAGAGGCCATGTACGTTTGTGTGTTTGTAGTTGATTGGAAGGGATTGGCTAGCGTTAACCTGCAGGCCAAGGCAGTGTTTGTGCGTGTGTGTGTGTGGGGGGGGTACAAGGATGGCCAGCCTATCAATCCACAGAAATGAGCACTCAGGTCTGAGGTGGGATCTGTCCTTGGACAGATCTGTTGTAATCTGGGGTCAGTATCGTATTTCCTTCCCCCTGACAGAGAATAATAAGTTCAAGGAGGTAAACTGATCTCCAATCAGTGCTTAGAATAAAGTTCACCTCAGAGCAGGTGCCTCATTAGGGGAATCGATGACAGAGAATCTCAGATGATGATTGTTGATCACAGTATAGATTGGTTATTGAGCTCTATAGTGTTTGTTTTTTTGCTTTCTGACTCTCTCACTCTCCTTTTCTCATTCTCTTCCTTTCACGTTTTTTTCTTCAGAAATTGACATGGAAGTCCAAACAGGCAGATGTGGACACTTGCAGAATGAAAGGGAAACATAAGGTAGAGAAAAACACACACTCAGACACACAAACACTGCAAACTCTGTGCTTTCGCTCTTACTTCATCTTCATTAATAGAACAAATGTTACCTTCACAAGACACTTCTTAACGAATCACACATTGTACAATGCAGACGGGCTGTAACTAATGCAATATCTCACAGTCTCTGTTACTTTCTCTCTTTCTCACTCACACACA
>NC_048411.1:19644393-19659483 GCF_013103735.1 Etheostoma cragini
ACACACACACACACACACACACACACACACACACACACACACACACACACACACAGAGAAAGACTTTGCAGTTTCAATAACACACTCCATGCAGTTCATATAACATTCTGCTGTCACAACTTTAGAATCACGGAATCTTTATATTAAATAGCAATATAATTATTTTTTCTCTTGACATTCTAACAAAACTGTGAAAAATCAATAATGATTTAATAATTGTTCTTGTAAGGTGCATTAAAAGGTAAACACGTCCTTGTAATGTACCATGAGGAAATGCTACATTTCAGGATTATATGCTTGATGTCTGTTACACGTGCCTCTCACTTGCCTGTAGAGCACTACATTCTGTTCTTCAAACGAAAGAAAGAAAAGAAAAGGCCTCTTGTTGCATTCAGTGTGAAAGTGTCTATTATAAAAGACACTAATGTCACCATGAACTTCTTTTCTTCTTTCTTTTTCTGTCTTTCTGTCTCCACTGGCCTGCCCTCCCTGAAGGATGAGTGTCACAATTTCATTAAAGTCCTCTTACAGCAAAATGATGACACCTTGTTTGTTTGCGGAACAAATGCTTTCAATCCGTGCTGTCGAACCTACAAGGTAGGATCCACACACTCACCACTCACACACACACACATACATACAGAGGTTGAGCTATGAAGTGATGGACATAGATGGATGACTTTCACAACTCAGCAATGTCTGTATCACCAGGTGTACTTTGACACGCTCGATTTGGAAGCAGAGAAACTTACCTACCTACCTTCTTGCATACACACTCAAATACACACACAAACAAATTGAAGGCGCAGTCCTAACATCCGATACAACCTTAAACAGATGCTGGCCTTGGATTCATGCGGGCCTGTCTGGAATAGTTTCAAGATTCCTTCAGGAAAAGCAAAGACATGCTGAAGAAGAAGATGCAGCTTAATGACATTGGCTCAACAAAGAGAGCAGGTAGACGTCAAGATTGACTTGATGGACAAAATAGATAATAAATATAAATATCTCAAGAAGAGAGAGACATAGAGAGAAAAACAAAGATTGACACACAGGCAGACAGGAAGACAAACATAAAAAAGCAGATGGGCTATCATCAAACTGCTGCTGAAAATACAAAATGTTTTCCTTCCCTAGAGACATACATTTTTCTGATGCTTGTGAGCAACATTACATTACAGTAAGTAAATCTTAGGTCATTCATGAGACAATTTTAAATACTTCTGCAAGGTGTAGCAGCTGGACTGACCTAGTGTTAGGACAGCACAACATGCCACTGCAAAGAAATAGCTTAGTTTAATGGGAAAATTACGAAAATTGTATCAAACCTTAAGGCCTGAAATGTGCTCAAAACTAACAATTGTGCAGGAAATGTGGTTTCAACATAAAGTATCTGGAGGGGTCACGTTGTAGAGTAACCATGAGCTGTCATCAAGAAGAGTCAGAAATGAACAACACTGTACAGGAAAGAAATGAAAGATCACACAGAGTAAGAACATTCTCTGCCGAGGTTCCTTCCTGAAGGCTGTTATTGTTTGGTTTGTAAGGATGTGATGTGATGGTCACAGCACACAGAGATGTTATCAAGGTGGCCTGTGGGGAAAACTCCTGCTTTGGTCCACTAGATCTGTTTACCAGACAAACAAGACACCTCCGCTCCGTTGCCTTTGTGGTTCGGCATGCTAAGCACACAGAGTGGACATCTTTCAATTCACTGACTTCTCCTGCGGGGAAAGTGGAATTTATGTCTCCGCATTTATCAGGCGTGGTGAGCTTTTATAGCCCCTCAGTTATGGTTTCAAGGTTTGTGTTTTAGCTGTTGCTGCACTGATATTGCTGCCAGTCTGGTAGAGTTAAAGGGAAGTGTTGTGTAAAACACAGCAGGGCTTGGTAAAATAGCAATGCATACACATATGCACACTTGCCTGTGCAAACATAAAAATGCATGCTGTACATAAATTGTTGCACATGATGGGCAATGTTAATGCTATCTCAAAATAAATGAGAAAAAGATTGTCATTTTGTCAAAAGTCAGACATCTGTTCATACAAATGTGATGAAGTACAACTGTTTAATTCAAATGTTTTTTTTAAAGTATTTTTCTATGTTTTGAATTTCCTCAGTCCAATTAGCCCTTGCGTATATTAGTGAATCAGTTCAATGTGCTTGCAACTGCTGTATACCTAAAAAATAAATTCCACTGACTACACTGTTATAATTTTAGGTAAATAAGATGGAAATAATTGAATCAGTAAGCCATGACTATGCTATGACGGCATTTAAACTGTTGTACTGTCAAGATGACCTCAGCCCACTTGCACACAAATGCATAAATGCACATACAAATGCCTGGGTGAATGTGTAAGGAAAGAAAACACAAGCGTGCATGCACCCATGCAAACACTGACAACTGTGCAAACACACAACACACGCATTTTACAAATCATAAGACACACACAGTCAGATTGTTGGCAGGCTGGCAGCCACTCTGGGCAGAAACCAGGCGTTTGATGGTGTGCTGGGCTCATCCACTCTGCCTGGTCAAAAGTGTGTTTGTGTGTGTATTTGTGGCAAATCCACCTTGGCCACAGTTTGCCTCTCCATCTCCCCAGTGTGACAGTGCTGAAAAGAGCTTCTGTTTCGGGGCCAGCCTCATCCCACATTAATCAACAGCGCTGCAAGAGCGAGGGGGAGGGAAGGACAGGGAGCAGAGGTGGAGGGAGACAGAGGGGGCAGGGAGGGCTCCCGCCCAAACCAGCAACACCCCACGCTGTCTTCTGTTCTAACACCTTGACTGCCTGGTTACCGCTTTATTTTTACCTCTGTCGGACTTTTTTGATTATTTTTTTTTTTACAAACCTACCAATGTTCTCTCTTCATTAGCTTCATCTCGTTATCTGCCCATCACCTTGTGTTGGTACTACAGTATCAACACAAACACATGCACACAGAAAAAACACAGGCAGACACCTTGGCAGTCCTGGCACAGTTCTCTCCCTGGACACTACACACACAGCACCCAACTCCCTCTCTTCTTCTATTCATCCTCCCTGCCTTCTCCCCCCTCTCTCCTCTTCCACTGCCAGCTTAATTCCTCTCCCTCTCCATTGCTCCCACCACTCCGCCATCTTTCCCTCTGTTGCTTTCTCCCTCTGTCACTCCCTTGCTGTTTTGTAATAATAAACTCCCTATCCAGCTGGGCTGATATATGACTGGAGTCAGTTTCATCGCCTGTTGCCGGGCGAAGCGGGGGGAATCAGTAGGGAGGCTTGGAGGCAGTGGGTCCCAGGTGATGCATCCTCGACTTGATACTGGTGGACCGAGGTGTACAGGGAAATTTCATCTGTGCCAAGTCTTTGCATTTAAAATACGATGAATGCACACAGAGGGATTTATTGTAAGCAAGACGAGGAAAACCACACTTTCTGTACTGCAGCATTTCCAGATGATTGACGTAATGTTTATTACAAAGAAAGGCAATATCATACAGTATAGTCAGTCAGGGCACTTCATTCATCAAATTAATGTTATATTTGTTTAATTCTTGTTCACAATTCTCGTTCTAAAAGATCTATCATTTTTGAAGTTGAAGGGTCAGATAAATGAGATGCTTCCTCTGTTGGTTAAAATGACACATTTCATTCAACAGCTGCAAAGACTCATGTTTCATGTTTCATGGTCTCGTGTTAAAGGTGATCAGGGAGTGGGTTCATCCTCCCAGGGCTCAGAAACAGGTTGCAGAGAAATGGGCCATGACTATTAATCTCCCAGGGAGATGTGTCCTTGTTAAGTTTACACAACCGCTCCTTGCTCAGGTGTGAACTTGTGCACTTGACCTTGAGGTTGGGGAGTTGGAAATATGAATTGCACACAAAAGAAACTTGGAGGGATTCAACTCAGCTGCAAAATGTAGAACACGCATCTGAAAATGTATCAACATGTCAGGGTTTATAAAAATAAATATATACATATATTCTTTTTATTTTTCTTCTTTATCATGATTTATCTGTCTGTGGCCACCCTTTCCGACACCAACAATCAGAGACATATTTATGAACCAGGTGGATTATTTTAGAATTGCTGCCATCGCAGAAATTAGTTTTGCGTAAAAAACACGTTTCTCTAAAAAACAAACGAAGGAAACACGTTCAAGCTAACAGTTAACAAGGGGGACACTGGCTCTGTTTACCCTAAGTCTGTCCTCACAATTCAAATTCAAGTTTCCCAAATCCCTCAGCAGCGATAAATAAAGCCCATAAAAGAGTCTTCAGAAAAACAACAGATACAGGGAAGCAGAATGTTTCCCTCACCCTGAGTGCTAAAGCCGATGCTGAACCAATTATAACACTCCTGATGGGCATGTTTTGGATCTACATTGTGTTTGTCTAATTAATTAACATATAGCCTATGGAAAACACAATTGAGCTGTTGGAATAATTAATTAATCTAGATACACTGCACCCCAAGCCAAGGTTACTGTACATTTGTCTGCTAAGCTACAGTAGATTCAATTCAAGTCAATTCAATTTTATTTATAGTATCAATTCATAAAGAAGTTATCTCAAGACACTTTACAGATGGAGTAGTTCTAGACCACACTCTATTTTTTACAAAACCCAACAATTCCAGTAATTTCCCCAAGAGCAAGCATTTAATCACAGACTTTGAATTGTGCTTCTACAAAGGTGAAGTACCGGTACTTCCTTATTTTTGCAGTGAGTAAACAACAAGTTAAATAAACAAGGTAAAAAAATCCACCCGGCTGATAAAACATCAAATTTCTTCATGGCAATGTTTAAACATGTTGTGGTTCAGTATGACAGCATTATGGATTGCTATTGCCCATTTTCAAAATATTGAAGGCAAGGCTAACAGCATGCAAGTGAGCCCTCGGCTGCTGTTTCTTCGCTTATGCTAACTTAACAGAAGACTGGAGTTTTACGTGTATCTGCAGCCGGGCTGGGAGTGTCTTCCTCTCTTCAAAAGGCAGAAATAGATCAGTGACAGCCAGCCAAGCCTTGTAGACAGAGGTCACTGCCTCTGTGAAATCAACTGAGGAGATGGCGGGGTGGGGTTAGCTGCTGTGGCGTTAGAGATATGTTAGTGTGTTTTTGATGTTCAACAAAAGGAGGGACTGTTTGGGTTAGGTGGCTGACACAGACAATGCTGAAGTATCACGCTTAACTGAGTTGCCCTGTTGGGCTGTACACCCAGACGCTGTGATTCAGTGGATGCACCTGACCTTCAGCCACTCACGTTCTTTATGATTAACTCAACCTAATCTATAATTACAGTCTCCCCTGTCTAATAACAATAAATATCTTCAAACCAGCATGCCTTCATATATTATCCTCCTATGTTTTCTGAAGAAACAGAAGAAATGAGAAATCGAGAAATGTGCTGCTGCTGGTGGTTCTGTGTTTGATGTAAAAGGTCACTTGTAATTTTCTCTGCCAAATCAGCTTCAACAATTTCTCTGGCAGGCTTTTCCAGTATTGCGCCGGAGTGTGTGTGACCTTTTTAGTGGGCAGATGATAACCGTTTCCGCCGAGACAGGAATAGAAAACAAAATGACCTGTTTAGAGACCAGAAAGGGCGGCATAAGCAGTTTGCAGTCTTGGCAAGCTACGCTCCTCTTTGTCAAGAGAGAGGGAAAAAGTGAGGAAGCAAGGAAGTAGAGTAAGAGAGCATAGAAACAGAGATATAGAAGAAAAATGACTACACATTGTGATCTCCCTGTGTTCTGAAATGTTGGCTGACCTCAGCCTCTGGCCAGTGCAGTAGGCTATGGCTTTTCTTCCCCTTGTGTGTGTGTTTGTGATCATCTCCCGTCTTTAGCCGGGGTAAGAAATTGTCCTAAGGCGTGCTGGGGAACACAAGCCAAACCATAGTGGGATGACAGTGACCTTTCACCCATATCTGATCCTCTGCCATGCCCTCCCAATTGCACTGCAACACTGCAAAACAACAATATCTTGTTTGAATTCCAATTCACAGAGATCATCCCACAAGTCATAAACTACACTTGTACAATAGTGCTTCACAAAAAATGGACAATGCCTCAAAAAAGCTAATGGAATGGGGACTTCTGTGGGACTGAAAGTTTCTGTAAATTTGGATAAACTGTAGTACACTCCCAGTGCTAAGAAAGCCAAATTAAAACTGGGATCTCTCCTGAAATTTGCCAAATCAGGGAACACGTCTTGCCCAAGGAGACGCTCTGAACACAAAACAAAAGCTGCAAAATGTATGACTACTGTATGATATACTATTCAAAAAAGACTGTGGTTTAGTAAAAAATGATCACGTTCCCCGCTCAGGGCCATGCGCTCACCCATTTTGACTCTGCACAATTATTTCATCTTCACAGCAAAAGCACAAACTTTAGAGCTCAGGGCAGGGGAAAGTCCAGCAGTATGGTTAAAGATCTGTCTTGAGGGTTGTTAAAACTCAGCGTTAATACCAGTACAGTTGAAGGATAAAAGATGGCAGGAGGAAGCAAACCACATCCACTCATGCTGTGGAACATGTTGCTGTGGAAAATATTAGTTTTTTGTTAATCTCCCTCCATGACAGGTTTTCAGATACCCCCAGATGGGCTGCTTTGACAGCTCTCAGAACAACGCTAAAGTGGCAGCCACAGGACATCAGTTTAGGTCAGAGTTAGATGGACACACTCTTGGGCTGGGCACAGCTTTTTGGGGGCTATTTTATCATGACTCACCACATTTCTCAAGTTTAACGCTGTTTTTTTAGGTTTTTCTCAGCATTGCCTATAGATTGTCATTTTGACATTTGAGCTTATTTCTCACTTTCCTCCTCTAGATCTTTTCCTCCAACTGGGAAACAACATTTCCTGTCTAAGTTGTATTTCAAGTCCATTGTTTTGTTTGACATTTCTACATTGTCTGACCCGTTGTTAAACTTACACCTCATTTGTGACCCTAGATGGACACCCTAGAGGCTGTGGGAGAGGATATCAGTGGGATGGCACGTTGCCCGTATGACGCCAAGCACGCCAATGTTGCCCTCTTTGCTGGTAAGATGAAATGCATCTGTATATGTAAAATTAGCAATTTACGTATCTGTATTTGAAGTGCTTGATTACGTCTATCATCATTTTCAATTCCTTTCTTGTGGCTTAACATGAGAGAAACTCACACAAAGTTTCCATGAGGTGAAAATAGATGTGTGTGTGTGCTAGTACTCATTGACTGCCACAAGGCAAAAATATTAATCCTAATTTTTTCCTATCTGCACTTATTAAACATTGGAATATGTTTGAGCTAGATGGGAAAGTTGAGTCTATTTGAGCGAGAGGATTAGTTGCGGTTGTATTTAATATTGTTCTTGATACTCTGTGGTTTATTCTAATGGCAATACTCTGACAACATGTGAATAATGAAAGCCAATCTATAGTGCACTCGAGTAAATCAGCAACTTGAAGCCACAATTCCTGACGCTGTGCGTCAGGAATTCACTGCTTTATAGAGCCCTTTGGAAACACATCAATAGTTCTATGGTAACAGCAAAAACAGAATCATCTTTCTCCTACTTTTATTGCACTTTTCTGCCTTCCTATTTGTCTCTCGTTCACTTTTTTTTCAAAATCACAAGATTAAAAATAAGTCACAAACTGATGGGACCAGAATGAGTCAGCTCTCCAATGGCACGGTGAGATTCTTCCAAAGGCTGCTAAAGACGTTCAGTCCCATTCATATTTGCTGTGAACCGATTTATGGCAGTATTGATGAGCTGTCCCTGCCTTTTTAAAACCAAGAAGAAGAGCAAACGCCTAGCTTAACCAGTTAATGTGGAGCAGAGCTGCTTGGAGGGAGCTGGAAGCACTGAGTAATCAAGAGGGTTTCTCTGACGGCTATCCTTTCAATTATGTAGTTCTAGTTTCCACTGTGGTTATAGCCGAGGCAGGCTGAGGTCATGCTGGTGGTGGTTTGGGTCTGTGGAGCATGTGTGTGTATGTACGTGCGTGTAAGTGTGTGTTTCTGTAGGACTCCAAGAATGTAAATGTGAATTCAGGGCATTAGTGTTTGTTGGTGCATTTGAAGTGTATTTGAGCCATTACAAATGTGCAACATGGTGAAGTGTTTGTACTGTCTTGTTTTTAGTCTCTGTGGTTTGAGTGATTCATTCATTTTGCAGGTCTGAGCCATCTGAAATGTGTTTTTGTGTCCAGCCAGAAAGAGCATGCATCTCTTAGTGGCTTTATGTGTTTTTCTTTTGACTGAACTTTATTCTCTTTACCTTTTCTCTTGCTTTCTGGCTCTCCTTTATTCTCTCTTCATCGTTCTGCCGTCTCCATCTTCACTTTTTCCTCTGATTGCTCTTTCCGTCTCTGTGTTCCCTGGCCAGATGGCAAGCTGTACTCGGCCACTGTAACAGACTTTTTAGCGATTGATGCGGTCATCTATCGTAGCCTTGGAGACAGCCCAACTCTGCGCACTGTCAAACATGACTCCAAATGGCTGAAAGGTGAGTAGGGGACACAAAAACAAAGTCTCTGAGGTTGGAAAGCACCATGCTGACTGACAAGTTAGAAAACAAACTTGTGTTTTGTAATGCATGCTTGACCATGTGTTTGTGATTTATGATGTGTTTATGTGTGCCTCTGTGTATGAGTCTAGGTATGAAGAGCTGGAGCACTTATTGTATGCTAATGCTGCATGCTCTGTTTGACACAGTCATTTTGCCTACCTGCCCTGGTAGAGTTGATGTAGCCAGGAAATTGCTTTGCCCTGGGGAAAAAACAAGCACAAGTCCAACCTGTCAACACTAAATAGAGAGATCCCTCGTTTCTTGCAAGCAATTTTTTTTACTGATATGATTTATGATAGATTGAGGCACTTAAGGCCCACAGTCGGTGCTTTTCTGCATAATATGACAGATATTCCGGCTCACTGTGAAATATGGTGTCAGAACTGTTTTGTCACAGTAAAAACGTCACTTTGACTCATATTTTTTTCCCCACAGAGCCCTACTTTGTCCAGGCAGTCGATTACGGGGACTTTATCTACTTCTTCTTTCGGGAAATTGCTATGGAGTACAACACAATGGGAAAGGTAAGCATGGGCCCTATTCTTCTGCCATTCTTTGAATTGTAATCTGTGGTGGCTTCCTATTTACTGGGAGAATTGGGAAGTGCCTGAGGAAACTAACAGGATATGGGTGTATCACATAACTGGAAGGAGGCTTTCAGGAGCTGTAAAGTGGCCAAACATTTTTCAGCAACAGACAAACACTGGGCAGGATGCAGGACCTAAAATAGAAAAAAGGAAATCTGTGGATGTCTGGAGATCCCAGTTTAAAGTCTAAATATACCACTTGAATTGCCCGTCCATGTCCATCCTGGCAGTGCTCCCATTTGATTTTTTGTCTTACTGTGTTCTAAGAGGAATTCCACCCAAGTGTGTCTGGGAAACTATGAGTATAAGAGGAATGGTTGAAGAATGCATTACAGTAACAGTGACATTTTTCTATTAATCTTCTCAATTCAGTTTTGGACTCTGCCCTAAGAGAGTTTAATCTGATACCAGGTAGGAGAAAATCTGTTATGGAAATGAATCGCTCAATTTGAATTCTTCAGTAATAAATTAAAGGTAACACACAAGAGAGGGTGAGAAAGAGAGGGAACACAAACCAAGCGGAGGTAACGAGAAGCCCAGAAATAATGGATTCGCTGCCAGAAGTGACAAACGTGTGTTATACAGAGCACAAATGCAGATCAGGCCTCTCAATCTGCTTGGTGTTTTGAAAGCAATGTCAGTATAATTATGTGTGTGGTGGTAGAACTGATGGTGCAGAGAGCAATTTAACATTTAGTGAATGATATCTCATCATTATTACAAAGTAAATTGGCCTTCCCTGACAATGTAAGCAGTCGTTTGTGCTTTATAGCAAATTGATCAATCTGCTGTGGCAGTTTGTGTTTGTGCTTTAGTTTTAATGTTGGACTGTTACATTGTTATCGGGAAAACGCACAAGGATAAATATTTCATTACACAAGTGAATTAACAAGACTAGATTTGTGTGTGTGTGTGTGTGTGTGTGTGTGTGTGTGTGTGTGTGTGTGTGCAAGTAACACACATATAAGCCAGTGTTTGGTAGAAATTTGAGAAACTAGTATATGTAAAGCGGAGGAATTACCACATTCTTACGTGTTCTGTGTATTACATTATCTGTCATCTCAATATAATCTCACAGTGAACAGGCCAATGTAGGTGTGTGTGTTTGCACAAGTTTAAGTGAATGCATATGTCTGTTCTCTTTGCTTTTATGCATGGATTTTGCAGTGGTCATAATGTACGCATGGGTAAGGGTGTGTTTTTGTGTGGTTGTCTGCAGTTGTATGTGTGTAGAAATCTGGTTTAAATGCATGTTCACTCCCATTCCCTCTGTTTACTCTTGTGCACAATTTCAGGTTAGCGATAGATTTATTGCTGTTAAGTATAGTGTGACAACAACTAATTACAATACTGACTCTGTGATCTTACGGCAGAGATGTAATTACGACGTTGTCTCTTATTTGAAGATGTATATTTTAAATTTTCTGTTGCCAGGTGCCGACTTTAACAGCATATCTAACACACCAATTAAGTTTTCTGTGTCTTTAATTTGCTATGAAGTGATGAACTGTTGGATTAAGACACTGTGGTGTCTCCCAAGGATTTTTTTCATTCAAGCGACCATGGTGTGTTCCGCTGAGAATCAAATTTAAACATTTTTTTTATCCTTTGACATTCATAGTTCATACTTGACTTTGGAAATAGCAGTTGAGGAAACAGTCTCACCTCCAGGTACACTTAGTAGCTGTTATGTAGCTTTTGATGATCATTATAAGTAGGAGTTTCCCCAGTTGTCATGGAAATATTGTTGAAAATTTAGAGGTAAGTATGTGTTGAACAGTTTATATAAAAAGCCTATTAATGTTAGTTGTAAATATGCACCTTGTTATTTCAACAAACAATGAGCAAGAAATAAGAGCGGACTCTATGAAAAGGTAATGATGTTACTGGCTTCTGGAAGGAGGTGAGAGCTCTGAAGAGCGACAGTGCATCATTACCATGCAACGTAGAGGGAGTCTCTGTGGCTGATAACATAGTTGAGTTGTGGAGAAACATTATTCTGACCTATTAAATTGTGTTAAAAGCTAACCGCACAAAGTTGGCCATGTCGACAATACTGAAAGAGTAGTAATCACAGCCAATGAGATCTATCAAGTTTTCACACAGCTAGCTGATAATAAAGCTAGCCGTTCAGATCAAATTATTGTAGAGCAACTGAAATGGGCCATTTGTCTTACTGGCTTCATGTCTTATGGGGTGTTTCCAGATTCTCTATTTTTCATTACTTTGGTGCCTGTCATTAAGTGTGGATAATTACAGACCTATTGCTTAAGCTAGTGTATTAGTGTATTAGTGTTTTTGAAATTGAGCCGAAGAGGAGTACCGAATAGTAGAATTACAAACCCGGCCTTTTGGTATTCCAGTCAGAGCATACAGATCAAATGGGGGGATGTAATACTCTGTTTGGTGTTGGTAATGACGTCCTTCAGGGGGGGAACCTATCACCGGCCCTCTTTAATATTTACATGGATGACCTGTCTGACCAGCTAAGACAGTGTAAAACAGGATGTATTATTGGTAACATGCTAGTGAACCATCTCATACATGCCTATGACTTGGCTTGACTCTCCTAGCAGTGCAGGGTTTCAGGAGTTGTTGAATATACAGTATGTTCCGATTATGGTGTTAAATCTAATGTGAAATATAATGCCAAAAAGAGTTTGGTTATGATCTGTAGATGAAAGAGGATAAGGACCTTGTTTTTCCATCTTTCCATCTGGCAGGGCAAGTGCTAACTGCTTGTTGTAAAATTAAGCATTTGGGTCACATGTAACAGATTGAATGTCAGATGATAAGGACATGTATAGGCAGCGTTGCATGTTACAGTACATATATTAGCTAGCATGCTCGCCAGGAAGTCGTTTGGTGTTCTGATACTGTCAAGATAAATGTCTTTAAAGCATATTGCACTGCTTTTCACACTGCCCCTTTGTGGGTCAAGTTCCAAAATGCAAGCTTTAATAAACTGCGGTTTGCTTATAATGATTGTTGGCCTAATTTACTCAGAAAACCAAGGTGGTGTAGTGCAAGTCAATTGTTTTGTCAAGCAGGAGTTATTACATTCTCTGCTTTACTAAGGAATCTGATGGATAAATGTATCGGTCGCCTGAATTCTTCTTGTAACTCTGTCATTTCACATCTGATTGACCCAAGGTTCAGTGCTTTGCAATACCAGTCATTCTTATGGGATTACTGGCATAGCTGTCTTATTTATTTGATGTCTGTCTTGTGTATCTGTATCTTTTTTTGTTTTTGTTTTATGGACCATGAGTCTAATAAGAAAGGCTATCTTTATAGGAAATAATTGTGCTATTATGCTTACAACATAAAACTAGAAGAGGATCTTCAGATGCAAGGAATTATGTCATATACTAAAGATGACAAAGTGTCAAAAAAGTGAATGCATTGGTCACAGTTTTGTTAAACCAACCTTTGGCTTAAAAAGGGGAACTCCAATTGTACGTATATAAGTCTGTTTACAGATCTTGGGGAGTAACTTTACTATCTGCTCCAGAGGGAGCTACACAAAATATAACAAATTACCTCAAGTAATGTTGCTTAAGGCACCATCGGTTGGGGTTAAAGACTACGGTACAAGTTTGCTTGAGGCTAGCAGCCGCTACTAACACAACACACTCGAATCTCCAAGTGAACTGCTGTCGAGTTCCATTGTGGGTAATATAGATGTTGGGTTTGACAAGGGCAACGAATGCATGGTATGAAAAAGAAGATATCTTTGGTTCTGCTGTGACAATTTTGATCTGTTTTTTAACTGTCCATTATAAGTCCGGAAAGGTATAGGAGTGCAATACTAAATCAGTGGAATAAACTTTTGATGGGTTAAACAGTTAGACTGAGACTGCAAAAGTGATATAGAGACTGTGGATGTAAAATCCCGAGCAATTCAAATGTAACTTTCCAACTGTGTGTGTCTCTCAGGTGGTGTTTCCTCGGGTGGCCAGGGTTTGTAAGATCGACCAAGGCGGCTCACCCCGGGTCCTAGAGAAGCAGTGGACCTCATTCCTCAAGTCTCGCCTGAACTGCTCCATTCCCGGTGACTCCCACTTCTACTTCAACATCCTGCAAGCTGTGACAGATGTCATCCACATCAACGGGAGGGACGTAGTGATGGCAACCTTCTCCACTCCTTACAACAGGTACCCTGAGGAACAGGAAACAAAATGAGGCATTAGGAAATCAACAGCATGTATCGCACCTTAAGAGGTTTGAAGATAGCAACGGATGGAAGTGATTTATTGAGCTTATTTGATTTAGCTATAATCTTTTTACTTGTCTCAATTGATTTCCTCTGTGTCACCAACTGTTTTGCACTTTCCTTTTATTAACTCAATCATCTTTCTTGCTTTAAAATGCTTTTAAAAATGTCCTCAATTCATCAACATTATGACAATCTGACCTTAACGTTAATGTTTATAGCGTGTGTCCCTGCTGTGCCTTTTGGCAACATGTAATTCCTGAGACTACTGGGTCAACATTTACATCTTCTGTCAAAACAGTTTGTGCCCTTTTGACATGCAGGTGTTTAATCTTATTTTCCCCTTTTACAATACATACTCAGAACTGCTTTCATATTCATGGGCAGGATGAGTTGTTATCTAAATTGAAAATTACCACAAAGCCATAGAGCTTGGCTGATAGCTGGCACATATTGTAATTTTCCATTTTATGGCTGCTTTTTAGCAGATAAGACAATTGCTTGTGACAATGCAACTGAGCATGGTTAATGGACATTAAAACCCAATGGAGCAGTGCTTCTGAAAAATTCTATAAGCACCGGTTTTTATCCTGGCTTTAATTTTCCATTTCATAGTCACAGGGTGAAATAAGAGGGAGAACATTCAGACTGAAGGCAGCACTCAGGGTTTGTGTCATTTAAATGTCCGTCTTGCTGTGATGCTGCCTGGCCCAGTAACTTGCTAACTGGCTGGCTGGCTCACCCTATATCTGTCTTTTAAGCAGCCCGATATAAACAGACGTACGACTGTTTAACTTTCTGAACACATCCAATGCAGTGGATAATTATTGTAATGTAGTAGCTAAGCCAAAAAATTAACAACTCTCTGACTTTGCTCTCTATAATAACGCCCTTGTGTGTTCTGTCTCCCCGATGTCTACATGCGTTTAACCCATGATGCAACAGCTAGAAAATCCAGCCAGCTGAGAGAGATTTCTATTCTAAAAGAATAAAGAATTCCTAGTTACAGTTAGTCAATTTATAGGAGCAGCTGCATGAAAAATAGAAAAGTGACACGGCAATCTGTTATGAATTGATTCCACACAAACGGAAAGAAGCCAGTGAGTCTGCTGCTATCACAAGAACTGTGTTTTCCCCCTTAAATAAAAGGCAGTAATAACATAATCAGTTGTCTCTAATTCTTGCTCAACAGTGGACTTGTGATGAACTTTGATGTCTCAAGGCTTTTGGGAAACCCAGTCTTGGAGGGAGGTGTTGGGAATGTGTGTCTTCATGAGTCTTGGCAGGTGCCGACAATAGCTCATGGACTATTAAAATTAACAACACTGCAGTATTTATACTGACATACAGCATCCACACCAATCAATACAGAAATAAGAATGATTGCTACAAGAATTAGTACACAATTAAACAATGCTACAAAATGAATGGAGGAAATTGCAATGCATGTTTGGATACGTGAGAGAAGTGAGGATAAATTATTTCACCTCTTTTCTTGTCTGGCAAAACCTGGACAACATGGCAAACTTGACTGTATCACCCAATGTAAACATGCAACACTTAAAATGAGCCATCCTCGAGGGATTTAACCTCATCTGAAAGGGGATTGGAAATCCATGTTTCTGTCTCTTGGTTGTAGTCCAAACTTGGCAAGGTGTTTCTTTGATATGTTCAGTTGAGAGGATTGTTTATGCTTTGTGTGTGTGTGTGTGTGTGTGTGTGTGTGTGTGTGTG
>NC_048411.1:19659583-19709354 GCF_013103735.1 Etheostoma cragini
CACACACACACACACACACACACACACACACACACACACACACACACATTATGAATTGTTAATGTCACACAATTTTAGCTCACTTTGCGTCATTTTTCAATAAATCCCTACCAGTGCCTGAATTGGACCAAAAAAATGTGCCAGTAACCTGATTCAGCTATTGCATTACATGTTCAGTGCATGTGTCTTGGATATATTTATATTCATATGCATATCTTGTAGGGGTGACCCAGAATAGTTGACTATGGGACAATTCGATCTAAAGAGCTTGATGACTGCCACAGTTGAATCGTTGCAGTGTCTGAAAACTTGGTTATGAAACATATGATCATTCCATTCAGGCTATATAAGAGTGCTAAATGTCTGATTTTACATTGCAATTTTACCATAAAATATAGTTTGGTTTAAATATCAGCTAGAGACTGTATATAACTTGATATCAACCTATTAATAATACTGTTAATAACAATTAGAGTTAAGGGTACTGTGGACATGAATCAGAAGTGCAAGTAGTCAGTAACTGTGAGTACTGGCCCATTTCAGGTACAATTCCCTACTTTTTTCACTAAGGGATTACACATCCTATATGTCACATTGCGTCACAGCCACATACTACATGCACTTATACCACCTCTTTTCACAGTTGCACCATGTGAGTTGAGGTAACCCATTACCTCACCTCTCCCCCACATGCAGCTGAATCAAAGAAGGGCTTAGTATCAGCAAATGAAGCATGAGATCATTTTACAGATGGCTGGCTAATTCCACAAATGCACCAGCCTGATCAATCTCCCATCTTTTACTTGCTAATTAGCACGCTAAGAGCTGCTCTTCTATCCTCCAGAAAGAAAAAACTGATTTACTACAAAGATCTGGGCCTCGATAATTGTTGGTACCCTTGTGTGTGTGTGTGTGTGTGTGTGTGTGTGTGTGTGTGTGTGTCTGTGTGTGTCCTCCCATATGGCTGAGAAGGCGGTTCATCACCAAAAGAGAGCCTGTACTGTACTCTGTGCATTCATCTGTGTATATGTGTGACTTGCCTCAGTTAGCATTTAATTGCCTGTTTATGTTCAACAAGGTCAGACGCAAAGATGAGATATACCTGCTCTTTTTCTGCAGTGATTTATGTGATTGACTTCATTTCTCATCCGTTGGTGCATTCAGACCTTTTATCTGCAGGCAAACAGACGGAGAGTTGTAACAATGCTACCTAGGTCTGGCCCCGCAGCAGACTGTTCTTCCATGTGTTAGACTCTCGTATGAATCATTTACAGATTTTTGTATTTAAGACATGTCTGTTTCCGTTCTGTTCTCCATATGTCCGCTGACATAAATGTTGCTACAGCAAAGAAAATGTTATAGCACTGGCTGTTTACAAATGTGTAATGTTGCAGTGACAAATGGTTCTGCGAATGTTGTCCCTTAATTTAACAACATCAATTTGTGAGGTTAATTTAACATTAGCAGCAGCTGACTTGAACTCATCTGTTTAGGGGAATTTTGATATACTTTGTTTAAAGGGGGAGCACACCTTGAATAGTTAACGCACCAAACTTTCTCTTGAAGCATCAAGAATATACATTTCTCCTGAGTGCACACACATATATTTGAAAGTGTCAGATATTCAGTGGCCAGCTGGCTAATATTTCCAAGACCGGGTATGGATCATGTGGTGTGGCAGGGTATCAAAGACCATGCAGTAAAGGGGTTTTACAAGCACTCAGAAGTGAGATGCCTGCAAAGGGGATATGCTATCAAAAGCTGCTTCTCTTTTACAAGAAGCTCATCAATTCCCTGTAAAAGGATCAGAAAGATAGAATGTCTGAGTGCTTTACCCCAAGTCCAGAGAAAAGAAGACATGTTCTGTCCTCTGCTTTGACCAAAGCCTTTGGAAATGAGAGTTAATTAATTTAGGCTGCTCTCTCATTGATTTTAGGAAAGTAGAACTTTCTGTCTTCTATTGGAGTTCTGGTTTTGAAAAAATGCTCATTCCCTTAGACTCAATATAGAGTTCTATTTCCTCCTCATCCGTCCTTCTCATTGCCTTCTTCTTCCTCCTATCCATTTGCAGGCCTGGCACATGTGCCGGCACTCCATCCATGGAGAAGTACAAGGTATCCAATGAGTTCCCGGACGACATACTCAACTTCATCAAGATGCATCCTCTGATGGACGAGGCTGTTCCATCCATAGCCAACAGGCCCTGGTTCCTCAAGACCATGGTCCGGTAAGTATTACACACTCTAAAGACGGTGGTCATCTTCAGAGATCTTGAGCCTCTCTTTAGTCCAGGAAAATAATTACATGGAGTGCTGCTCTAAGAGTCAGGCTCATTAAAACATAGTGGTACTCCACCACAAACCAGCCACTGACCCATTTTCGCTGTAGAGGATACACTGATCTACCCTTTACTATTTCTCTCCCAGAGAGACCACGTAGGGATTTGATGAAGACCAAGCAAACAATTAGAATTCTCACTGATGTTTGTCTTTATGTAGTTGGTCATTTCATATGTATACACATATAAGCCCTTATTAAGAAAATTATTTCAGCTATGTTCAGTCTTTGGCACAAATTGCCTGTTTGAATTCTCTGGGGATATTTCAAAGAGAGGATACTGGAATAAATAAAAACAAATTTTCTTGGAGTTGGCTTTTCTTCTGAAATTCTGGAGTTGAGCCTATTTCCCAAAAGCAAGTGCACTGTGGCTGATGCTGTTTGATCATAAAGGTCTGTCTGGCTTCTAAACTACGGGGAGACATTTCAGCCAGCCTCTAGGGAAATACAAAAGAACACCGCCATTCTAAATGCAAGGCAAAACCAGCTGACAGAGCATTTGGTAAAAAGTAAAAAAATCTAGCTTTTAATTTGGAACTGGTTCTGAATTGCAGCTGCTCAAGATTTAAGGTTAGGAATGCTTGCCAGACCGTTGACAGGCCTCAGTGGTGGTAACATCACTTTAAAGATGAGCTACATAAAGAATTCTTCATAGGTTTTACGAATGATTTGCATCGTATCACTTCATGCTGCCACTTTCCTGAGGTCTGACCTACATACTGTGCTGGCTTAGTCAGAATACGAACAGCATTCATCAAGGTTATCCCTACAACTTCCATTAGTGCACTATATCATACAAACATATTGTGAATAGCACATTGTTTCTTCCGTTACATAATCAGCAATCAGACTTTTTCATTTGATTTGAAATGACACACAGGGAGCAGAGCCTTGCATTTTTGTCAGACGCAGTAGTTAAAAGCATTATGTAAGCTCAAAAAGCATCCTAAAGCTTTACAGGGTGGAAGAGGAGTGAGGTCTTTTACAGTATATGTCACAGTCTCAATGTATTGTAACACTATTCTTGAGCTGAAGTCAACTGAAAACAAAATCAGTGCTAGGGTTTAATTTCTTGTTACACCCTGGAGAGGACTACACAATATCCAGCAAAAGCTGCAAATTCAAAAAAAACTTTTCAGTCCCGAGACATGCTGTGCTGTGGGAGAGACCTCAGATGGCTAAACACAATCAATCTAATGAAGGGGGGGGGACTCTGAAGAACCCCTCTTGAGATTTGTATTATCCTGAATAGGAAAGAAGGTGAATATGTTAGTCGTTGAGATTGTATTATTTTGCTAAGATCAAATCCCATTGACACAGTCTCGGGAGCTTCTGTCATGCTTGAATAGGTTTAAACCACAATAAACCCTCAGTTTGCTATTATTTTTGATTGGATAAAACCAGTGACACAGAGCATTTTCAAGAGATATTTTAAGAAAACAGAAGGGGAGACGGGATAAGAGGATTGTCCTTGTTGTTTTAATGGGTTAATGGTATTTAGTTTGACATTCATCACATTCTAAATAAATTCGGGACCTTTTCACCCATTTTCACAAATAGAGAACAGTCAATAATCATCAATGAGAGTAAAAGTTGACCTCCTACATTTCCTGATAAGCTCTCATTTTTAATCTTTAATTACCATCACCTTCATTTACAAAATCATGAAAACAAGCTTTTGCATTACACTTACTGATTTGCAGATATGTACCTTTTTGATAACTTTAAGAGGTCCTTTGCCCTGAATCTACAAAGTAAATGAGAGATAAATACCATCACGTGATGCAATGAAATCAGATGCTAAAAGGAAGTAGCCTCAAGAGGTATTTCTTAAAACCTGTTCTCATCTGGTCACAAATAACACCCACAAGCACAATATGGCACCGATCTAAAACACACTGACTGGCAGGTGTCTAATTTTTTTAACTTGAATCAACTTGGTATGTTTTTTATTTTTATTTTTTATTATTCTTAGTAAATTAATGGGAATTGATTTTTGTCCACCTGCTGCTGAGCCAAACTGTATCATCAGCAGCTGTCAATCAGAAAAGAAAGTAGAGCTTGTAACTGTTGTCTGTTGCGTTTGTTAAGTTTCTCTTTTTAGAACGACCTGACGTGCCCTATGCCAATTTGATTGAGTTTCTAATGAAATAACAATCAAGTATTGAGATTATTAGGACCGTGTAACCTCCTGCTGTTCCTTATTCTCTTTAAGGCATCAGACAGTAATGATGGAAGTGATTGATTGATTGATTGATTATATAATTATTATTTGGGAAACTATGTACGCCTATTTTATGTTGTTTTTATTACTTTGTTTTTCTAGTTGCTCACATCTTTTTATGGATGCAATTTTTATTTTACACGTCATTGAATGAGGTTCATTTGAAAGAGCACGGTACTGGGATAGAGGTCATGGGTGTCCTTCATCACCATCTGATGCTTTTATGAAAGGCAAACTGACAATTGACTAATTGATTGATTGATTTATTTCACTTGGTGTTCCTTCCTCCAGGTATCGTTTGACGCACATTGTGGCGGACAATGAGGCGGGTCCCTATAAGAACCATACGGTGGTCTTCCTGGGATCTGAGAAAGGCATCATTGTCAAGTTCTTGGCCAATATGAACAGCGGTTTCCTCAATGATAGCCTTTTTCTGGAGGAGCTCAACGTCTACAACCCTGACAAGTATGTAGCACTATGTACAGTACACTTGTGCGTATGTGTGAGACACATGGCTAGAAATAGAGAAACACATGGATACAGTTGCTACAAACAAGGGAAAGTCAGTAATTGCATATTTGTGTGTTATAGAGAGAGCATGCGTGTGTGACTTTGTTTCCAACCATCTCCAGACTCAGTCAACCCACCAACCCACCAGCTCCATCAGTACCAATCAAATCCCCCAACCCAAGCTATGTAGTGAAGCCAGCATGCCAGATGGCTACTCTATCAGTTGAAATAGTTTGATCAGGTTACACTCTACCCAACCACAGCCACTAAATTAAAGATATTGACCCTCAGTCTCTGGATAATGTAGCTCTGTGGTTCCCAACCTCAGCAGAGCCCAGCTCCTCCAAAATGTTGGTTGATTAAAGAAACACACACACACACACACAAACACACACACACACACACACACACACACACACACACACACACACACACACACACACACTCACAGAGGTCTGTGTTTGTCTTC
Source organism: Etheostoma cragini (assembly GCF_013103735.1). Taxonomy (NCBI): domain Eukaryota; kingdom Metazoa; phylum Chordata; class Actinopteri; order Perciformes; family Percidae; genus Etheostoma; species Etheostoma cragini. The sequence continues at coordinate 19,665,124 of NC_048411.1, forward strand.
AGAGCCAGCCTGGAATCTCTTGCTAATACATTACACAGCTGTTGGTACATGTATGAATGTGAGCGTGTTCATGAGCGCGTTTGAGCTGGGTACGGTGGGGTAGTCAAGTTGAGCCTTGTTATGTATTTGGAGTAGAAGTGAATTAGGAAAAATTTGTCACGTTATGACCCTGCCAAAGCAAATATTTAGTTGTGGGGTAATAGACAAGGGGAAACGAATGGCAGCACAAACAGAGATGGAAGAAGCACAGCGGAGAGTGTGTTATTGTGTTAGACAGCTGAGAAGAAGAAGGGAAGGAGAGCTAGGACTTGACAGGAGGGCTTTCAAGGTTACCCCTGTTTGTTATCCAACATGATGCGGCCATGTGATGAGCTGTATGGAGGCTATAAAGGGCAGGCCCTGCCTGCTCTCTTCTCCCGTCGCTGTGTCTTCTTCTTGCCTCCTCCCTGTAGTTTCACTTCTCTGTGTCTTTGGCTGGAGCTGAGCATTCGTCGGCTGTTGGCCATCTGGCTTTAGTCGCATACAGTAAGTGACTTTGTCCACGTCTGCTTCCCTGCCTGCCTGGCCCGATTTTCGTGCATTACCCAGTGTAGATGGACTCTAAGCCCTAATTGAGAGCGTTAATGCGGGACCAGAGCAGTGCAAAGAGGAGATTAAATCCAGAGAGCTGGATGGCAGGATGGAGAGGGGAATACATGGAGAGAAGGGACAGAAAGCTGGACACGCCCAGAGGGATTAAAGTGAGTGCTCCTAGGGGGCGAGTGGACAAAGAAAACAAGGAGGGATGGAGGAATGGAAGACTGGTGGAGTAGGGTGGGAGGAAGGGGTTATGTTAGTGGGTTTACAGTTAAGTGTAGTGTTGTTGCTGACTGCTCACAGTGCCCATCTGGCTGTTTATCTGTTGTATCTGTATCATCCCTTTCTTTATCAGTCTTTATCGCCCACTCTGTTGCTGACCCCGTGTTTTCGAGTCCAGCATTATCTCTGTTCTCCCTGACCTTGCAGTTTGTCTCTCCGCCACATCTTAATCTTCCTCCTTTTCTTCTTGAACTGTTTAATCTGATTTTATGGAATTTTACATCTCACCTCACAAAACTTTTTTGTTCATGTTTTTGTCTCTTACTAGGCAGATAGTTGAAGGAACATCCGAATAATCCAGGTTGTATCCTTCTTTTCTCTCTCTTCTAGGTGCAGTATAGATGGTGTGGATGACAAGCGCATCATAGGCATGCATATAGACAGCAAAAGTCACGCTTTGTGGGTTGCTTTTTCCTCCTGTGTGGTTAAAGTGCCGCTGTCTCGCTGTGAAAGACATGGAAGATGCAAGAAGTAAGTTTGATGCAGACAAAATCACCATACATACACAAACTTCCAAATTGTTTTGACAACACTATTCCAGTTTACAAAATGATGAGGGGCTGATGGTGTGTGTGTGTGTGTGTGTGTGTGTGTGTGTGTGTCATATCCAGGTTTTGTATAGCCGCCAGAGACCCATACTGTGGTTGGGTGTCAGAAGGAGCCTGCAAACAGGTGGTTGGCAACACCAAGTAAGTAACATGTTGGTTGACGCAATCACTATACAGGCTTTTTTCACGGAGAGAGACATTTTGACATAGTCACAGTGCAAAAAGCACATGCTTATTAGAATGATGGCTGTCTAATATCCAGGAACCTCCAGTGATTCTATTTGAGGACATTAAGGATTTCATCAACATAAAACCTCAGTAAAATCATTGCAATTAAGTCTAGTTTACATTATGTCGCTTCTAAAGTCAATGTTCATCCCTTAATCGTCATTAATGGTAGAATATCTTACAGTTACAATACAGTTAAACTTTGTGTTACTGGCATATGTACAGCTGACGTAAGTAGAAGTAATTAATGATGTTGGGGATTTTAAAAAGCCTGAGACACTTGTGTTTTCTTGCAACTTTTTATAAACCGTGTCCCAGCCTCTCTGTCATGCCTGGTGGCATTCCTTTCAAGATTTGTCATGTCCGTGATCTCTCTAATTTTATGGTGTCTTAAGTACAATTTCCTGCAGTTGACAGGGCCATTGGAAGGATGAATGGAAGGAAAGTGTTGTTTGCCCCAGGCTCGGGGTTGGGTACGCAGGGTTGGGGAAAGCTCGATGGTCGCAGTAACTATAATTTGTGGCTGTTGTTATGACACAGAACGAGATTATGCTTTCTGAACAAACAGCATATGGAGTTTTGTGGTGGGAAAAACATTTTACAGATGAAGTCATAAGAAAGGACCAGTGCTCTGGTGGCTATTTGACATTGAATGAATTTGATCCCCTTGCTGCAAAATGATTGGTCTGGCACGCCAATACACCAAAGGCACACATACCCACAAGTACACACAAATCTTGTCCTTGAAAAAGAAAAAACACACAGAGAACTATCCTATTATTATTCTGTAAAGCGGCAGTGAACCACTCTGATTGAGTTTCCACTTTGGAGCTGAAACCGACACAGAGGCATTAAAAGGGCAGATGACCTCCCTCCTTTACTGTACAATATTTCTAAGTGAGAGGGGGGGGGGGGATTAGGGGCCGGTAGGATCTGTTGGTCCGTGGTGAGCTATTCAAAGCATTTGCCAGGCTGGACAGAAGGAGGGATGAAACGAGGGTGGGGGGAGTCAGGGGCCTTTTGGTGTTAAATAACAATGTTAGCTCTTACAAACAGGTCCCTGCAGGGAAGACTTCTCTTTTAGTCTCCCTTTCCTACTTTTTCTTTTCCTTATAAGATTAAAAAGACGGTTACTGCAGATCTTTTCTTGTCTGTTTGTCTACCTGTCTACCTAACCAGCAACCTATCTATCTTCTTACTTGCACATCACTGTCTGCCTATCTCTTTTTAGCCATCTTTCTTTTTCTATCTTTCCTTTGACATAGTCTTTCTCTCTTCAACGCCTACCCTCCTTTCTTCTTCCATCTGTCCTCAACACAAGAGTGCCAGCATTCCCATGTGGACTTATGCTTCTCATACCTGCTGGGCATAAACAGCTTGTTATCTGGACTCCTGCTCGATGGTCCCCAGTGTGCCCCTCTTTATGCACATTATTGCAAATGATTCTGTATGGTTGACATTATGTAAACTAGGTACATACGTGTTTCACTGCCAACAGATCTGAATATTAATAATCATTAGGGGATTATTTAAGTCATTGCCGCAGCCACCAGCCCTGACTCTTGTCTAGATCAGGGGTGGGATCTTACACTGGTTAAATTTGCACAAATATTTACTGAAACCTTGATCAATAAAGTCTGGGTTTACTGTAAGTTCTTCTTTGTAAATTGAAATGAATAGGTGAGTTTGAGGAAGCAATATGCCCACATTTGTGTCACATTTGATACAAGAAAAGATAAAATGTGGCCATAGGCTGCCTCCAGTTATGTACAGTGCAGTTTGAATCACATTTAAATATGCATCAAGCTGTTGCAATTGGATCTTAACCCTCAGCTGAACCGTCTGTAGTGTCACGTTCAAACACATTGCACTTATGTTGCTATAATAATTTAGCCCTATGGGACTTAAACCCTATAACTGAGGGCTCATACAATACCATTCACTTTTATGTTTGCCAAGAACATGTACGGCCCAGACACCCAGACACTAGATCTGTAGTGTGACTATTCATTGTTAATTCATCTCGAGACGAATGGGATTTAAAACCTTGTAATCTATATCTCAACACAATTTCACCATAGTCTGTAATGTTATTATCAACCATGGAAACCATGATCACAAGGTTGCCAGTGTTTTGGTTTTCTCAAATAGGCCGAACAACATTTCATGGTTGAGTGGTACGGGGCGGTGAAGTCTGCGAGGAAATTCCGGCAGATACCAGGACTGCTTGGATGGCATTTGCGCTCAGACAGGTTTAATTGTGCAACTCTGCGTCTGCTTTGTGATTATGACTGTGTGTGATAAGCAAATCAGATAAGCAGATTAAATGTACCCCCAGATATGAAAAGAGGATGCCACTGTTGTTATTTGTGTGGCTGTGAATATGGTTGCTTTTGAAGGGAAGTTAGTTATCAAAAGGGCAAAACGAATCATCTCCGTCTTAATTAAGGTTCTGTGAAACCCGAGGAAAAGGTGAATAGTCAATGAATGCATTACATTTTTCAATAATGTCAAACACATAGATATGTTCAAAAATGGAGTGTTTTAGACATTGTTTCTGATTTCAGAATGGAACAGCAGAAATTCAGTTGTATTTTCCTCCTGCAAATCTCCTGTCCTTGTTGTCAGGTTCATGCTTTTGATTCTGGGGATAAGGGGTGGGCGATGCTGCTTTGGAAAAATTATTCTTCTTCATGCTATAATTGTGACCAGTGGAGGGTGAGGAAGTTGAGAGGCGGGCGGATAGGCAGGAGGAGGAGGACTAGCAAGGTGGGGAGCTGAGGAGAACTGTGAAAAGCTATCATGTGTGACTGTGATCCTGGTTGACAGTTGGTCCGCTCTGTTTCACAGATCTCCTTACTGCCTGCTTGGTGGTCTTTCAGAAAGAAAACGGGTCTCTGTACAGATTGCATCAGAAAATAACATCTCAAACTCTCTCAGCCCCCTCTTTCTCACCCTCTCCCTCTGTGTCATATGATGGCCCTCAAGCATGGTTACCCCTCACTGCCCTGGTCTTTGCCCATGTGATTGGGACTAAAGCCTCATGTCTCTACAGGACATAGATGATGCCAGAAACTTAGGAGAAAATAATTATATTATTATATATTTCTTAAAGTTCTCATAAAAAATGGTTTCAGTTTTTTGTACACAACATTTTGGGATATCTGCTTATTTGCGTTCTTGTCAAAGTTGATACTACTATCTTATCTATACAGTACGTGTAGCTGCAGCCAGCAGCAGGTTAATTTAACTAAACATAAAGACTGGAAACATAATGAAACAGCTAGTCTGGCTCTGTCCAACAGTAACAACATCTGCCTAACAGGACCTCTAAAGCTCACTAATTAATATGTTTATTTTTTACGGGGCCTGTCTATTTTTTGGCCAGGCCCAGTCATTTTCTGGAGTCTCCGCTGGTTGCCTGGCAACTGCTCAGAAGTCCAGCATATGACCCTCTTAAAACAATACGTTTTTACACTTCAATTTTGGTACAAGTTAAACACAGAAATTACTGTATACCTTGTTAATTTGTGCTCTTTAGAAGTGCTGATAAGTGGATTTTTGGTCACCTTGTTTCCAGTCTTGGTGCTAAGCCATGCTAACCAGTTGCTGGCAGTAGCTTCATATTTATCATACTGACATGAGAACTGTAACTTCTAATTCTCAGCAAGAACGCAACAAAGCATGTCCTCAAAAATGTCAAACCATTCCTTTAAAGCTATACAGCATAGGAGGAAGTTTGTATTACAGTCAAATACAACATTACTCTATTTATATCAACACTTCTGGCAATGAATCTTCTGCCAGCTATGGATTTACAAGCCTGCCAGCATTCCTCATAACCACTGATTTTAGGCCTTCAGGGCACCTGCTAGGTGTTCTTTGATTTTGTTCCAGTATAGGGCTCTCTGCAGCCTACACTGTGTGCAAGCATAGGGCACGCTGTGCTTGGTGTTTTTGTAGTAAGCTTTCCTATAGCTTTGTTACTTTGTTAGGTGTGGTGAGCCTGCATGGCCTGGCCCACTTTCCACCGCTGACCATGATGTCTCTGTTCCCCACAGATCAGCCTTTGAGCAGGACGTGGAGCATGGTAACACAGATGGCCTGGGAGACTGCCAAAGTAAGCAGGCCCTCTTCACTCTTATCTTTCCTCCTCTATTCCATACCCCCCTCCACCCACTACCATTCCTCTCTTCTCTGTTGACTCAGTCTCCCTCTTCTCTCAGCCCTCCGTTTCCTTCTTCGCTGCTGTCACCTTTTTCTCCCCCGTCTGTTCTGCCCTCACAATCCTCTCTTTCAGCCTCTTCCATCCATCTGTCCCATTCAACTCTCATCCTCTTCTGTCCTCCCCCCACTGTTTCTCTGGTCCCCTGGTCAATAAAGTGTTGTGTCCACTTGGGCAAAGACTGGGTTCCTTCTTGCCATTGCAACAAAAACTCAACATAATCATTCACAATCATGACTGTTGTCATGTGATCAAGTCAAATCCCTTCCTTGTGTCAAAGATTTGACTTCAACAGTCATAGGGCTCATCTTGAAACACAGAACAAGTCAGCCCAGAAGGTCTTGAAAGGCCTCTTTTACCCTATATGGATGAATTTGAATTTTAGATTTATCATATGTAATACTTGATATTATACTGAGCTGCTCAGAAAGAAACCTCAAAACCATTTGACCTCAAATCACTCATCTTAGTCCATTTCATTTATATTCCGACTGTTTACTTTAGAGTAAATGTTTGAGTAAATTTCATCAGTATGTGTTGTGAAGGGTTGCCATAGCGTAAAACCTTCATTAGCTATAGTAGCTATAGATCACGTCTGATTCACAGTCGATTCTGAATTACTTCAAAAGTCATGGCTTTTGATCATGTTAAAGCATAAGCTCTTTTTACTGCAAGCAATAACATGTTTCCCCTAATTTCTTTTCTTCTTCTTCCAGACACTTTTGTGGCGCTGAATGGTAAGTATCGCACATATACTGTAGAGGCAATCAAATAAAAGACAGCCACTGCATTTCATCTCCCTTCACTCTTTAACTTCAGACACACCTCTTCATCTATTTAATCAATCATCCCCTCTCAACGAAATGAAAACTCCTCCCACATGTGTAAAGAGAGGTTATTAATGACTCATGGTTTTAACTGAATTCGTTTCGCTCCTTCTTTTTGGTAGACATTCCCTCCAGTTACAAAGGTAATGAAACATTAAAGCTTGGTCGGTCAATTTTACTTCTCAGTGTTTCCCCTCATCCAGCTCCTTTATTGTTTAGAATAAAAGAAAATAGAATTAGAAATCAGACGAGACATATAGAATTAAAATTCTTTAATGCTGGTTCTATTAATTCTATCAACCCTCCTCTCCCTCCTTGTTCTGCCCATTCCTCTTCATCCCCTGTGCAATATCATCGATTAGCCCTGACCTTTGCTTCGCTAATTGGATGGATCTGGTTGTTGGTGGTTGATGGTGAAAAAAGGCCTCAGTGTGCACATTTAGCAGGAGATGTGTGAACAGAGGGGAAGAAAGAGAGAGATTAAACGGGCCTGTTTAGAGTCAGGAAAGATCAGATATGTTTCTGCCAACTGCCACCAGCATGTGCATTTGGCATAGACTCTCTGCTGAAAATGGCTCATGTAAACATGCATACACATTTTTGGTGCTGGCCTTTACTCGCAAATACTCTCCTAATCACGATAACAATCTCCTAATCACAATATCACAGGACAAAACACATACAGATGAACACAGGGTAAGAAATACATACGCACATATCACATTGATAACATTTTTTTTTTATCACTCAAGTCTTTTTAAAGAATGATAAACAGATGTCACTCTTGTCCATGGCACACACATCCACCTTGTTTTTATCTAAAGAGAGAGGGCAATACTTTGGTTTTCAGTAAATTTCCCTCTTTCTCTCTCTTTCTCTCTCTCTCTCTCTCTCACACACGCACACACACACAAACCGATACCTCGCAGCTGCCAGATCAAAACAGTCAGATCCATACAGAATGACAAGAATAGATATTTTGAAGTTCTTCCAGAGAGCCTTGCGCTCTCTCTCACCCCCCTGTGGCTGTACCCCCACTGTGATTCCCCCTCCTTTTGGAGATCCAGGGTCAGAAAAAAAGCCATCCGTGTTGGTGTGCACCCCTGTAGTGCTGAATATGCTCCCACATGCTTGGCTGTGTGTTTTCAGGCACATACACAAACACACACAGAGAACATACAGTTTACAACCCCACAAACAAAGTCTCAGCCATTGCCCCAGCTTCTCTGTCTATCTGTTGGTGGTTGATATGGATTTGAAGATAAATAAATGCCCCCTCTTCATTCCCCTCCTTTCTACTTCAGACTAGACATTCTCGCCTCTTTTTTAATCAGTAGAAAGAGAGGGTTGTGCATCCGTCGGCAGTTTAGGGCTTTTTTTCTCCCCTGATCCGTTGAGGAGCTCTGAGGCTCCGAGCTCTCTCTCTATGTGTGTCATCTGCCTGAATTGCGCTTCCCCTGGCGGTGGGGGAATGAATTATAAAATAGGCCTGTCACACTAATCTCTCAGCCTTGGGCCAATAGTTAAATAAATCATTTTAATGATTGCCACGCCACACGGAGGAGGAGGCTCTGGGTGGTGTTGTGTGTGGGTGTCTGTTGCGCATAGTCTACCACCAGCAGCATCTACGTAGAATCAACCAGAAATGCCTTCCCCTCTTGAAACACAAGCATAAACACATATTGAAAATGCACTCCCACATCTACAAACACACACACACACACACACACACTGCTGTCACCTCCTTCATGGAGAGAGCGTGTTAAAATAGGAGTTTGAGCTCTACAGAGGCTGTTGATGAGTGTTGTCACTTTTCATCTTGGGTGGATTTTCTTTAAGATATGATTTAAATACATTATGTTTAATATAGTATGTAGCTTGTGAAAAATTGTGTTGGGTGGCTGTAAGTGTTAGCATGTAGGATGGTAATGCGATTAGCATGGTTCAAAAATAAACAGTCAAACAAAGCTTAAAAAAAGAAAAAGGGGACTGGTGGATGCAGACAAACACACTTTGTTTGGGAGACGTGCAGTGATAGCTCAGTAGCAGAAAGCTATAATCCATCATCCACAGATGAATGGCTACATTATTGTGATTGTCACCATAAGGTGTTAAAGCAGTTACATTTCCACAGAGAGACATCCTGCGTTTGCTATTCTTGTTATAGTCTCATTATCAGTGCAACATGCTGGCTGTGTTATGATACCCTCTTCAACTATTGGCCAGTAGTTCATTTAGCCATTAAGGAATTTCATTACAGGGAGGAGTCAAATCAGAGAAAATTCATTAGCTGTTAATGACACATTTCTAATGATTGATCTTGCCATGCTGCTAAAGGCTTTGCTAAAAGAAGATAACCGGCTGTGCGGATATGAAACATTTGGGAGATCTTTGGTTTAAAACTGTAAATGGAGTAAATGGGAAATGGGAAATAAGAGGATAAGACAGAAGTGGATGGGTTATTAGGATATGAGAGGAGTAGACAAAAAAGAAAAGGAGGGATGAGAGAGGAGTATAGAAGAAACAAATTGGGGATTACAGTACGTCATTTTTGTGATTATAATCCTGCCATTTTTTTACAAGCACATTTCCCAGAGCCTAACTTGTAGTCCGAAACACAAAGATATTCAGTTAAATGTACATTAAAGCGTACATTAAAGCAAATTGAACATTTCTACAAAATTGATTGTAAAGTTAGATTCAAATTAACAGAAAGCTTAAAAAAAGAAAGTGGGGAAGAGCATAAACAGAGTTAGAAGTGCTTTGCAGTTGAAGAAAAGTTATAGGCAGAGTTCTCAACAGAATCAATGGAAAGAAAGTTTGTCTCTTGTCCTTCATATCAAAGGTATGCACCCTATGGTGAATGTGGAGCAATGCCATTGTACTCTGCTCTGCTCTGACAGGCCCAACGGAGCTTTGACATGTCAGTCAGAACAGGAGGGTAGAGAGTGAGGAAGGCAGAGAGAGGTAGAGAGTGACAGAAAAAAATACGGAACATGTCTATCCTGGGAAACACACACACACACACACATACACACATACATTTGCTAATGAGTTGCCCAGGGTCACCAGGGAGAAACTCTTCCTTGCCGCACACAGCCTAGCAGCTGTCCTTGTGTGTGTGTGTGTGTGTGTGTGTGTGTGTGTTTCTTTGTATGTGTGTACCCCTGCTGGCCTGTGCTCACATGCACTGTAGCCTGTCCCTGTCTGCCTCGAGCGTTGGCTAACCTGTGTTGTGTCCGGCAGGCCACCATCACCGCCACCATCACCACACCCTCTCACTCCCCACCTCGGCCCTACCCGAGGCCGCCGAGGGCCCCCTGGGGCGGGGCCGCATGGTGGAGCGGAAGGACCCCCCCATGAGCTCAGACAAAGGGGAGGACCCCTATGTAGCCGTGCCCTCTCAGACTCAGCCTGAAGTCAATGGTAAGCCTTGGAACAGTCAGCAGTCAATTTGGTCCATTGTCACCTGTGGCAAGGGAGAGGAGGGAGGGAGGGAGGGAGGTTGGGGTTTGTGTAATTGAGATTTACAGCTGCCTGGCTGCTTCCAGCTGACAAAACGTAGAGACAGTGGATCACTTTCTCTTTAGGGGACAAATTGCCTCACATTGTGCACGTAAACCCCCCCCAGAAACCTAGGCAAACACACCTACTCGTTAAATACATATGCAAACACATACACATGCCGAGATCATTACACACACGTGCGCACACGCAAACACTCACACGCACACTCTGTAGGATGGATTTATTATCCATGGACTGTAGTGTCCCACAGGAGATGTAATATCCAGACCATTACACTCTAAAAAGGAAAATGGCGATGTATTTATTTCCTGGAGACGATGGCCCGGGCCCCGGCTCTGTCATGCTTTGCGACACAGTGACATGACATTGAACGCCCTTTTCTCCTGTGTTAACAACCTGCCTAATGCTGTACCGCCTCAAGGACGGCTCGCTTGCTGGATAAATGAGACAGAGATAAAAGGAGAGAAAGGAAGGAGACGAGTAGGACGACACACATCATAGGGGGGAAGTAACAAAAGAAAATTCACTGTAGGCAGACACAGATGGACGTGTTACAGATCCCAATAAAACAACATGCAACATGTCCCTGCAGCATTAAATTACATAGTTCATGCTATTAGAGGCAGCGTCACCGTGGTCTTGAGGAGACATTGATTATTAATAATGGTGATTCACTTACAGTAGGGACTTTCTGTATGCGGACTGTACATAGAGACAGAGAAAAACAGCACTTAATGTCAATGAAGTGGTTTAAAAAATGTGTTGCAGTGTGTTTTTTTATAGTGACAACTAGCCTCCTTTTGTGCTGTTCATGTATTAACATTAGATTTGTCTCACACCGCCAAGCGCTCACACCGCCAAGTTTCATAAAAATATATATCCAGTGATCTTTGACAAAGATAGAGGTTCATTTGACATCACTTACCGCTGTTGTGAAAATATTTCCAAAGACTGTTCCAACCATCTGAATGTGAAAGCCATAAAAAAAGAGAAGACATATGTTCTTTCATCCAGATGGTTAGAGGAGTCTTAGAGGAGATGTTGGAAATACCTTCACAACAGCGTTAAGTGTTGACAAGTAAGATTGACGCGCATAATATATTACATGTTTGTCAGATGCACTTCCACCATCCGTGATGCGACTCACATGTTGTATTAATACATGAGAGCTAGCTAAATTCATACCGTCTCATCATTTCCAACACTGAAAGGAGGTGGTTCAAACTGTCACAGCACATCCTCCAGTATCACCTGTCTATGGAATGAACAGAGGCAGTGACTACAGTGACTGTCAGCTGGAAGCAGTAGGGCCCCAGTGGGTAGATCCAAGCACAATGGTGGCAGAGACTTCAGACAGCATGCCTACAGCCAGCATCACGCAACATGCTGTCGCTCCCTTGTTGCCTTTGCCTGAGCAGGTTTAATGTTACTTGAGCTTCACAGAGAATGGTGAGAAAAAGATAGACTTTGAAAATTAAACAAAAGAAAAGCTAAAAGCTTTCTTGCAATCATAAAAGATGCAGGGATCTTTTTTTTGTTTTGTTTGGTGGGCCCAATTAATTCCGGGGGGGCTGATAAAGGCAATCTAAGCTCAGGTAACTGCAACAGTGCTTCACATTTCAAAACAATGCGTCCTGCTGTTTTCTGTATGATCATTGTTATTATGATTTTTATAATACACCTTTGCAGCTTGTTTCAGTATTTATCAGTTCTATTTCAATTTCAGCTCAACAGCCTTTTCAATTTCCTTTTCTATATACATGTACGAGTCAGCTTGATGAGATTCGTTTGATTTTCTTCTGTTGGTTTCTTGTGAGCAGTTCTTGATATTTTGCATGGCTTGGTCTGATACTGCGTGTGTGTTTTTTTGCTATTTATATATTTGCCTTTTTCCTGCCTTTGATTGCTTTGATGGGATTAAGCACAGTTTTGCCTCCATGCAGCTTAATGCTTTTCAGCATGGCAAATTGAGCACCACAGTCAACAGTATTCATTTCCCGCTCCACCCATCCTGCCTCCTCTTCCTTCCTGTCGCTCTCAGTATTATTGGCTTCAGGTGTCAACTGTACTGTGAAAACTTCGTATTTTAAAGTGAAAATTGAATCGATATATGAGAAATGATTATGAAGTCAGAAACTAAGTAACTAAGTAAATTACTAATTCAAAAAAATTGTTGCTCAAGTAAAAATGCATTAGGTCATATACAAAGTCGTTTGGGAGCTTGTTTGTGATGTAAAATAAATTACAATAACTCCCCAACTTTTTCATTTGCAGTTTAGACATTGTGGAAACTTATCTGCTAATGAATATTACAGTGCCGCCAATATGTATTAGCCCGACACCACCAGAGTAATTATAAATGTTGCAAAGTGATGACAATTCACACACTGATGATATTTAGCACCCAACAGAATCATTAGCCGACATTCCAGTGGGACCATTGCAGTTGCCATGTGGCCGCTTGTGTTTTCACAGTACATTTGTACATTTGTCTGTCTGTCTGTCTGTCTAGGACTCATCTGTCTCTGTTATATTTTACTCCACCCCTGTCACCCTACCATACACCTCTCCCTTTGCTTCCCATAGCTTACCCTGGCCCCCGTAACCCCCAGCTCCACCACTTTCCACCATCTGCTGCCATTGTGATCAGTCTCCCTTCCACAGGACTTCTCATCTGACTGGGATGGCATGTTCCAAGGCTATACCTTACCTAGTGCAAATTAATTCCTGAAACCAGTTTAATGGAGCCTCCTCCCCCAACGCCCCTCCCCCCGTTTCTCTATGTCTCTCTTCCTCCTCCATCTCTGAACCTTCTCCTCCTCCTCCTCCTCCATCTCTCCCCTTGTAGTCTGTCTCTTTTCCAACTGGAGTCATATCTCTTCTGCTGTCTGCAGGAATGAATCCTTGCCCTGCATTCTACCTCTTTCTCTCTCTCTGTCAGGCTCAAATCCCCCCACCCCCTCTCCCCTTTTACATTCACCTTCCCCCAACCGACCTGTAGCCACCGCTGTGCCGTTCCAATTTATGGGTTCATTACAGCAGCTATCCACGTTAGAAAGAAAGGGGAGAGGTTGAAGAAAAGCGGTGTGGAGAGAGACAACAGGGGACGAGACATGGGAAATGAGGGAGGGGAGAAGGCGAGAGAGTAAAGGAACACATATGATAAGGATTTATTAAACATAACAGGACAATAATGTAGCAGTGAAGGTTATAAGGGAAAGAGGACAGAGATAGGAGCTGGACAAACTGGCTGAAAGGCTGAATTGAACAACAAGATGGCAGAAAGGGGACTAGGATAGGATACAAGATATAGTGAGATATTACATATTGCAGCTGAACAGAGTGAACAACAGTGTTTCTCTTTATCCCTTTCGATCATTTGTTTTTATACTGGGTCACAGTTTTAACCCTGAACAGATTATGTTATGCTATTATCTCGGTTGAAACTCTGTCTGGTGCAATCCTTTTCGGGAGATGTGTTAAGGCACTCTAAGAACTTAGTTAAGGAAAATGTGTGTCATGGTGAAAATGTAATTTGTGACTTGAAGCACCAGACAAGATTTTTTACTTTATTAACGATTAACCGAAACCATGATCTTTCCCTTACTTTAACCAAAAGTGTTTTGTTGCTCAGGTCTCAGGATGTGAAGCCTGCTCTCTAGTGTCAAGGTGCTGCACTCTGTCTGTCCACAATCCACCCCGGACACCCTCCAAGACTTGCATGTGGTATATATACTGAATGTAGCAGTTCTTACTCTAAATAAAACATTGCCTGTGAACATGTACTGCATGTTCAGGCAGCAATTACGTTTCTCACCACGACTAGGTGGGAGACATGGTTGTTTGGTGAGATGTTGTTTTTTTTACTCATCATAACTCACAGCAAGAGTATTCACAAGTGTCTATTGATGGAAGACAATGCAGTGTTTACATCTTGGAGAACAGAAATTTAAATCTGAGGAACCACTATATTTTTCAAACATCATGACATTTTAATATGTCTTAGCCATTAGACAAGAGCTTCTGTAGTTTATTGAGGGATACGATTTCTTTTAATACATTTTTCACGGTTATACCAACTAATAGATGAAAATTAGCTTTTGGCGCATTTACAGAGTGTAAACTCAAAATGTCAGTTGATGTGCATTGTCCCCGTCTGACAGTTGCTCTGCAAGGGTTATTTTCAACTGCAGGCAGCTCTCTGACACCTGTGTGCCAAGGTGAAGCTGGCATGATAGAGAGAAGGTATGACCCCGCTCACACAGGGAAGCAGCACTATTTTTGTTATGCCAAATAGTTGATAGTCTGAGCATTCAACTCACTTTCTGGAAAGCAACATTATTGGAGATGCCATGTCAATCTTGAATGGTAGCTGTATTATTGAGGGTGGGGGGGGACGACTTGGTTTCAAACTTCCTAACAATGCACAGTATGAACATTATTCACATAGTGAATTCTACCACCACTGCATTGACTAAATTCTTCTAAAATAGCTGATTTGTTAGTGTTGATCTTAGCTTTTCTGGCAAATTTGCAAACCCAGTTATGCCCATACTGTTGAAAAAAAGTTAACTTGTGTAGTTTAGAAGAGTCTATCCAACCACTGATGTATCTCCATTTTAGCTCTGCAAGCTAAACCAAAACAAACAAGTGCCAACTGGAACAAGAGAGCGCTTAGTAGCCATTTCTCTAAAACAGTCAGTACAGCTATCATAATATTACATTTCTGCTTTATTTCTTGTACCACTAGTGAGCATAAAAAGCCAGAAGAAGGATTTCTTGGTTGTTTGATATGGAGACTCCTCTATTTTCAAATCCCCCATCCTCGGAAGTAAGGTGGTAAGATTCAACGCTTTAGTTTAACGTGAACTCTGCTAACTGTCAGATGGTGCTTTTGGATGGTGACGTTTTCCAGGAGCCTATGAGGGCGACCTTATTGGGTCATTTAATGTTAGTATTTTATGTGCCCATGCAGTAGAATGATAGGACTTAGGTTAAAAGTTGGTGAGGTGGTCCTTTAAGGCATGTCTGCACCGTAGCAAAGTAACTTTTGAATTAAAAAATCCTACAACTCATATTCCTGTCATTGTAACACTTTCAATAAAATTTTAACAGCAGGATTTTTTTTTCCTATTGGCCAAAGATTGTGATAGGCCGTTGTGAGGCAGATTAATTATTTGCAGGTCATTGTGACTCATAATAGAAACAGTGCACTGGATGTTTTCCCGGCGTTACGCACCTCCCTGACTGACGTCAAGCTATAAGCCATAATTTCCCCCACTGATTAGCTTATTGTTGTCTCATGCTGCTTTTGTTTTTTTTACACACATTTACTGCTCACTTCGCCATATTAATGTGTTGGTTACGCTTTTCAGTAAGACCTCTTGCCACTGCTGGCTCATACAAAAGCTTTGCTTTGTCTTTTTGGCCATGTGAGAATGAATCTCATATCACAGCAGCTCATCCTTTTGTGCTCTTGAAGCTTGTCTAACTTGCATTCAGCTGTCATTATTCTGCTTTGAACTGAATTTAAATGGTCACGTTCACAATGTCCACAAGTGAGCCACTCATCAAGTAGATACAAGCTAAGTCTTTGTTCTCTGGAAGGATTACGTAGGGCTCGTTTTATACTTAAAACATTTATGAATGATTATGTATGCTGGCATTTATAACTGAATGAATTACAAAATGCATCCCTTTAGTCATACATAGAAGTCAGTAGCTTGACACACATTTTCAACAGTTATAGCATGATAAAATATTCTTAGTGGGTCAACATCTGTATAACAGTGACTTTGCATGTGCTCTGGGTACAGTGCAAATCCACAGCGGCCTGCGCCCAAAGTTCAGCAAGGTTAAGCTCTGTGCACAGTGGTGTGCTGCTGCTGCACCCGCCCTTTCCTCGACGCAGCAAAAAGCCGTCGTGCCTCGGAAACAATGGGTTTCAGAGGTCAGCGGTGGCGTTGCCGCCTTTGGTCTGAAAGGCCCTTAATTAATAGGAGTAGACTAAAGAAAAAGCTCACAGGAGCTTGAACTACAGTTTTTCCCCATAGGAAAATCCACAATGTTTTATAAAGTCTGATTTATGATTTCAACACTGCTCTGTCAATATGTCAACGTGTGATAGCAGGGAAATTCAGTAAAAAATGTTAAAGCTGTGCTGGGCAGCACCTTTTACCAAGTCACCCATTCATACAAAAAATGCTGGTGTCAATTTAGGTATCAAACAGATGATGATACATTTTCCCGAGGATGTGTTATTCAGGTTGATTTCCTTTGAGTATTAAATACTTCAGTTTGAATGCACGGAGGTGGATAGGTTAGTACATTGGTGTTAATACCTGAGGTGCAGAATGATATAATTGGGGCTTTAATTATATCTTAACTTGCTCATCAGTATGCTGTGCACTGACTCTCGATTGTCTGATGAATGCTCTAATATTGAATAACAGCATTAATGCGAGTGTGTCTTTAACTTAAACATATACAAGACTTAATTGTGGGATAATTAGGATAATATCCTAACTGGGGTTTAAAAGAACATAACGAATTGCTTGTTTGCGTCAAAAAAACAATGTCTTTTTTAAAAGATGACAACAAGCAAGTGCCTGAAAGCAAAGAAGAAGTTTCAGTTGAAGCAGAGTAAATATAAGGCAACATTTTCTGCTTCTCTCCTTTATCTTTTATTCTCCTTCATTAGCTGTCAAGGTCTACTGTTCTGCCTTTCAACAAGTGACACATCAATGAGTGCAGTTAAGTCTGATTAAGATTTTTATCATTCTGCAGACAGGGTCTTTGTTTAAGGGCCTGTAGTGAAAGGTTATGGCCCTCTTTGTAACCTCTCTGTGATGTTTAACTACCTTTGAAGTTTCCCCAACACCAACACAAAGACAATCTCTGTGGGCTCAGTTGGTGCTTGTGAAGAGATTAAACGAGTGTAAGGGTGTGTGTCAGACAGACTGAAAGAGAGCATTCACGAGTTCCAGTCACAGCAGATTACAATGTTTCTGATTTACAAGTAAGTGTTGCGGACTCAGGCTGTTTTGACAGCGAGAAATATCTCAGTATCTGAGATATGTGTTTAATATCTGAATGTTGAGGCCCGAGGTGGTGTGAAATTCAAATCAATTCAACCGCTGAGAGAAGTGTCGAACTGCAGGAAGCCTCGCAATGCATTCTGGGGGCGAGACTAGAGTTGAAACCAGACAATTATAAGTCACTGTACAGTCAAAACCTCAACAACATGTGAATGAAGCAGAAAATCTGTGGATTTCAGCAACACTTTGATAGTTTTCAAGGTCGTGTTGTGAAAGTTTTGACAAGTTTTGCCAAGATCACAAACAGGCCTCAACAAAACAGCGACGTAGCCACCTTGATTCAAATACCTGAAGTCCTGTAATACAACAGAGACAGCTCCCATGTCCTCTGTGGCTAAATAAATTCTCTTTGATGTTAAGATGAGAAACAATTCCTAACATGAAAGATGGAAGTCTTCAAAGTTTCCTCTTTTTTATTTTCTTGTGTTTTACCCAAGGTATTGGACTAAGGACTCTCTGGAAGTGTGTGTAAGTGCGACAGACATGAGTGATTGATGGAAGGGGAGAAAAAAGTGAGAAAAAGAATGAAAGGATTTAAAAAAAAAAGCTGCAGACAGGAAGAACCTTGCAGCGCCGGTTAAATAGTGCTTTAACCTCGGCTGCAACACCCAGAATAGAATACTAAGATATAGCTCCACAATTCGCCTCCTTCACCAGAATGGACACCCGTTTTGCTCTGCTACCCTCTGTCTTTGTTATTCAATGTGAAATCTAAGTCCCAGGTCGAAGAAGGTTAACCTTTAGCAGAAATAAATTCACTGTCAGGAAAATTCAAAACAGTTTTGACTGGCTCTTCCAACATGTAAGCATCGTAGACAGAGATGGATGAATGTTTTTACATTTAACAAGAATTATGGAAGAAAAAGAGATTTGCCAAAGTATTTGTTTATGCCTGCACTTTAATTTTCCTATGTAAATGGTTTTCTTCTGAGATTTTTGGGTCTCCTCACTGATAGCAAAGCTATATTCCTCTTCCTTTGCTTCTTTATTCACAGAAGCGCTTAACCCAGCAGCTCTCAAACACCACATGTCACCATTGTGGTTTCTGCCAAAGGATGATAATTCACAAAGACCACAAGGTTATAATTACAGTTCCCCCAGTTTCCACTGAATAGAACACTTACCATATGGAAGCTGAACAGTGTGAAAGAAACAAGAAGGAAGTCAGAAAAGTGAATCACTATTTCTGAAAAGGAAAGAAATAGCAGAAAATGTGGGGGAAAGAAATCTTGGGAGGACTGAAAAAAAAGAAAAATAGCAGCGAGGAAAAGTATCTCTCTCGTTCTCAGAAGTTACTGTATGAGATGGGAAGCAGATGTTTTGTCAGACAGGCCATTTGGTCACATGAGGCCACAGAATAACACATGTCCTCCCTTAATTCTTCACTGCAGATAGCACTCATCACTTCTCACATTATCTACAAAACAGGGCACATCCTTGATAAGAAACGATTTTGGCCAGCAAAGAAATATTTCATCCCTTTGTTTAACACAAAATGAGTTACGGCCGAGCTGTGTGTTGTCAGCACTCTATTAGAGAGAAAAGTGAAGTTTTGTTTTTACAATAAATGAGGAACTGGTTTAAGTCGTGTTTGTGGACTAATGATGTATGACTGCAGCGAGTAAGGATTATGGATGTTAATTTAAGAGAGTCTGGATTTCGGTTCCATGAGAACAGATTAACCATGTTGTCTCTGTGTCTGTGTTATGTCTTGCTAAGGAGACACAGAAAGAAGATATTCTCAGAGTGTGTCCTCGGTGACACAGATGAGCTGAAAAGCCTAAACACGATTACCCAGCCCCTTCAGGATTTTACAGAATTATTGCAACTAACATTTTATTTTTTCTCATCTTCTTTAGGAAAATTATAGAGCAAAGTGAAACACTTTTATCATTATCTGCAAGGAAAGTGAAGGGATTTGTGCACACAGCAACATGTAAATGGACAATATTGCAAGTGTTCTGCTTGTTGGCAATTGTTTTAATTTCTATGTTGTTGTCAACTGAACTGTTTGCAGCTCATACTGTACAAAGGTATTTTTTGTATTTCTTTTGCCGATTTCCTGCAGGCAAATAAAACAAACACATCATGTTTCTATGTTCATGTGGCTGATTCTATTTGTATATATAGATATATTGTATTTACATATACATATTGTGTAATATATATTCTTTCTATAAAGTAGAGTAGGTCACTTTTCAAAATATATTTTTGACTTTGTTGTTATGACAATCAGACATAAACAAGGCAGTTATAAGAAACACAAGATTTTATTAAACAAGTCAATAAAATCAATCATTAGGAAATGAAACAGTCATAGTTGTTATACAAATCATTTCACCCACATAGTGCTTATTTTAGAACACAGTTTCACTGTAAACACCTTCTCTGTAGAGGAGACGTACACACACACGTATCATGATGGATTTTGTGAAGTTGAATTCTATTCATACATATGAATATAAGGGTATTGTCCTTAGTTATATCATCCATTGGGACTGAAAGCTTCTATCCTTTTTTGAATTTTACAGCTTTACTTTTTTTTATGACCTCCAAACACAAACAGCATGTACAGAATTTCAAAGTCTTCCACATGTCTGTACTATACGGTAAATAAGGTATACCATGGTTGGAGTACACACGTGTAGCTGAGTCACCTTATCAATACCAGTGTTGCACTGTGGGAGCTTTTTATGTGATAGAGCCCACCTGCCTAATCCGCTGTCTGTGTTAACTGATCTGTTTTGGCTGTAGGTCATGTGTGTACGCATTATAAATCTCTTGGCTGTGTTTAACCCAAGGAACAGAGTGCTGCATTAGATGTCTACATTTATCAACTGGCTCGACATTATCATCTGGGTGTGTGTGTGTGTGTGTGTGTGTGTGTGTGTGTGTGTGTGTGTGTGTGTGTGTGTGTGTGTGTGTGTGTGTGTGTGTGTGTGTGTGTGTGTGTGTGTGTGCGTGTGTGTGTGTGCGTGTGTGTTTGTGTGTGTGTGTGTGCGTGTCCGTGTGCGTGTGTGTGCGTGTGTGTGTGTGTGTTTGAGGTGCATGTGTGCACGTGTGGGCAGATTGTCGTTGACCCCATTTTATTACACGCAACCTGCTGCTCCCACTCTCCCATCAATAGAATACTTCATACCAGCTTTTATTGAATTATCTTTTATTTGGCCATATCGCAGCACGTCTTTGAAAGTGGCGCTTTCATAAGACGCTGATGACACAGCTCATTGGATTTAGCGCCTAATCAGAGGCTTTTTAATGTATTCTCTGTGATTCATGAGATTGGATCCAGGATTTATGAAAAGTCTCCTATTTGCATCTATGAGAAGAAAGGGTTCGGGTATTTCGGGCTCCTTTATCTACACTCATATCTTTTCTCATTTCAGCAGAGGGTTTTATCTAGGATTTAAAATGTGAATCATAATCGCCCCTCCAAACACATTTTCAATCTGAGATTGGATTTTCGGGAAATATTGAAAGAAGCTACTTCACGCTACTATTTGTGCCCGTTTTGAAAAGGTGTTCCTTATGATGGGATAAACCCAGCTTCATTTGCATGTCTTTTCATGAAATGATTTAAACCTCTAATCTTTTTATCCAGAAAATATGTTTTAATTATTGTAATTCAATATCATTTTCTATTTTTTGGTTAGTCTAATAATGAGCATCTTTTTCCAACAGGCTCTATTTTTCTTAGAAACAACTGCCCACAACACACAGCAGAGCCAGTGGCAGAATAATCTCTATCTATATCTATTGTCTGCCAGTCTGAATGTCATCTCCACATCTCTCTGCAGGTGTGATCCGTGAGAGTTACCAGAAGGGTCGTGACCAACTAGTTCCTGTGACCTTGTTGGCCATCGCTGTCATCCTAGCCTTTGCCATGGGCGCCATCTTCTCTGGCATCATTGTCTACTGTGTCTGTGATCACCGGCGGCGAGACATAGACCTGACAGGCAGCAAGGAAAAGGACAGCCACCACCTCCACTCCCGCCGAGGTTCCATGAACAGCGTGACCAAGCTGACGGGCTTGTTTGAGACACAGGCCAAAGACGGTAGACCCGAGGCAATCCTCACCCCTTTGATGCACAATGGGAGACTGACACCAAATGGGAAGATGCTGATAAAAGCAGACCAGCACCACCTGGACCTCACTGCTCTGCCAACGCCTGAATCCACCCCCATGCAGCCGCGTCGTAAGCCGAGCCGGGGAAGCCGGGAGTGGGAGAGGAACCAGAACCTAATCAACGCTTGCACCAAGGACATGCCACCAATGGGCTCCCCTGTTATCTCTACAGACCTGCCCCTGAGGGCCTCTCCGGGGCACATCCCCAGCGTGGTAGTCCTGCCTTTGCCCCAGCATCAGCACCAGCTCCAGCCTCACCTGCAGCAGCACCAGCAGTCCTACCAGCATGAGTATGTGGAGCAGTCCCACCATAGTGACATCAGCATGGGCCACAGTGTTATGGACGACCAGGGAGCCACCCTGGAGTACAAGACAGTCAAGAGCCCCTGTCACAACCTCAACATGGTAGATCCAGATGGGGTGCTGCCACCACGTGTGCCCCAACGAGAGGCTTCTCTCACCGTCCCTCCGGCTGTCCCACAGATGGGCAAACGCTTGGAGGTCCACTCTTCAGTTTACGGACTACGTAAAGGATCTGCATCCGGAGCTTCCGGATCGTCCGTTCTCAAGAGGCACAACACCAACTCATCTAACTCCTCCCATTTGGCGAGACATCACAGCTTTAACCGCATGGAGACACCACCCCCTGCACCTCAGAGGGTGGACTCCATACAAATGACAGCACAGGGCATATCTCTGTCACGGCAGCCTGGAATGAGCTCCTACGGTTCACTGCCTCGAACGGGCTTCAAATATCTCAAGCCTGATGTCCCCCCAAAACCCTCCGTAGTCTCACTCTCAACAAAAGTCAAGTCCAGTGACTCCTGCACATAGTCCGCTAGTTATCCAGTCAGTCCACTGTGAACGGACAGTAGTAAAAGTTTTTTTCTGAAAGAGAGAAAAAACAGGGAATACTGTACAACTTGCATCTCTTTTTAGTGTTTTTGTTTATTTGTTTTTGGTGTACAGTAGAGTGAAAAATGAAACAGTTTTGTAAGAAAACACTTTCTTTTTATATAAATATGTAAATATTATACAAATGGTTGTTGTCATTTGTTGCCGTCATTGAGCTCATGCTCTGGCTGGCTCCCAGTTCCTCTGTAAACACACATGGGAACATGTGCTACTGAAACAGAAGAAGATAATGCTTGTCCTGAATATTTCATCCAACTGCACCCTGTAGCATCCAAGACGATGGCTCTCTTGTTTGTGGTGTCTTTGGCCACCCGGACTTGACTTGATACTTTATCACGCTGGTGAAAAGCACACAAGAAGACAGCACAGGGGGTTTGGAGAATAATCGTTGTACAGTATCTTGAGGACTGGCCAATCTGCACTCAGAGAGACTGAACTTGGACTGAAAGGACAGATGACTGTTCTGAGTTCTGTCAGAAACTGTGAAAAAGCCTCTCAGTGTTACAGCAATCAAGTCCTGCCTGGGTTTGACTGAAAGCCTGGGCCAGAAGAATCTTCTACTGTACTGGTTACTGAATAACACATGACTGTTAATACTAATAGTTTGTTGTATTTATTTTTATTAAGTGCTTTTGAAAAAATACTGACTTTCTAGGCTTGGCTTGGAGAGAGAGAGAGAGAGAGAGAGAGAGAGAGAAAGAGGCAGGACAGAGAAGATATCTTTTAATATTAATTAAACAAGTGTGAGAAAAAAACATATTTAAAGTCATTAAACTGGAGCCTGTAGAACTTTCTTGATGACTGAAGGTCCCCTATGTCTTTCTGTGTGCTCAGTGGGACCTGCAGCTTGAGATATATGTGACCTCTGTGAAGAGGAGGATATATTTATTTAAACTGTGCCAGATAGGGACTTTTACCTTCATGGACCAGAATTTCCATTGTTTTTGAGCAATCATAAAAAATACTTTTTGAATCTCACCCTTTCACTCCTCCAATGAACATCCCCCAACCTACCCCACGGCCCCAATCAGCACTGTGGTTTTGTGGGAGTCAGTTACATTTGTCCTGATTGGTTGCTGGCTTACCGGTGCCATCAAAGCTCAGTGTTGCATGTTGCAAATATAAGAAAAGCCGCTGCAGCAACAGAACGGGAATCTGCATTACACACACAGAAAGAAGCTGCAAGTGAAGCTGCAAGCAAACAGAGCGATGCCTCCATCTAGAACGCATCGTCTTTTAATAGCAGCGTCACGCAAATTAGCAGGTGAAAAAGGAAACTACAAAAACATCTGTATCGCCTGCTTCTTTTTCCACATGTAAATTTGTGCCTTACACCCTAAAGTAGTGACAATGTTTTTAATAGCTGTTAACTTTGTCTCCTTGTAGTATTTTTTTTATTTTTCTTACGTCATCATATTTCCCTGGTTTGATAAAAATGCAATTAAAGAATGTAGGTGTTATTGTTGTAATTCTGGTCCCTAGACATAACACACTTATAATCCAGAGGAAAGAGAAAAGGAGGATTTCCTTTTCTTTTTTCACTCTTTCTCTCTCACACACGCCCACATACACATGCACACACACACACACACACACACACACACATACACAAACATCTTTGTGGTTCATTTCTGATTGTGCCATGAGCTTAAAGCAACCCTTTATGTTGTGCTGGCAGTGTCGATGTAGACATTGTGAGTGTTTTTGATTTTATATTTTATACAATTTTAAAGTCCTGGTATTTGTTTTTACTTGTTTGCTGTCTGTTGGTTTGGAGTGATGGTTGGTTGACTGATTAACTGAACAATTAACATTTGTTACTTGAGAAGGCCAGTGTATGGGTGTCTTGCACTGCAACACTAGCAAACACAGTGTGAGGTACACATAAGCACCCGGTGTACTAACACAGTTCTAGGCTTCTTGTGTGCATCCTAACACTCAGCTGTTAGGCAGTTGCATAAACAGGCTGGTTCCTGTGAAGAACTTTGACATTTTAAAACAACAATATTAAAAAAGTACCTTATTTAACCCCCTTTTTGTAAGAGAAAACACAGTTTGAGGAAGTGTAGTTTTTATTTTGCTTCAATAACTCTCATTATCAAAGCCTTATGAATGGCTGAGAGTTTGACTAATCTCACCTTTTTCTGTTTTCACTTCCTTTTTACTTGAGGATTTCTATTGATCACCTCTGACCCCAACACTTAAATCAAAGGAGCACTCTCTTAGTGTTGTATGTGTAGATAGGTAAAGGTTTTCTTGATATCAAGCAATCTTCTGTTTCTCAATGGAGGAAAGCCAACTATGTCTCAATCCCCAGCTAACGTGAGAAGGAACGTTTAGGATCTGTGACCTGACTAACACATGTACATATACTCTTGCAGGGTTTGGATGCAAATGACAGGGTCATGGGCAACAGATTGGGTAAAAGCTAGAACCGGGAGGAGGGTATCCCTATGGAAACATATTCTGGGGGTCAGTTGAGACAGTTATCCCAGGGATTACTTACAGCTATGATCTTCAAAGTGCAAATGACCCATGATTAGTAGGAAGGGGTGTGTTTACTCCAGAATACCACTGCATTGTAGACTGGTTACTGGGCACTAAAAGGCCCTATTTACACCTTCCAGTGTATTGAGGTGTGCATGACCAAGCAACTTTCCCAGGCCTGAAATAATGCTATATATTTCTTGCCTAGAAATTTTCAGTTGTGGTGGCTGTCACCTCGGAGAACTGCTGTGTCCGCACAGAATGTGAACAAGAAAATCTAGGTTCAAAAGGTTAAATCCCACATCCTGTGTAGCCACATAAATGTAGCTGTGGGTCCATTAAAGATTCTGTAAAATCAACCGTTTGATGTCAGTGGGGTTTGAATATTTTCAAGACTGGACTGGGATTGACTGTGAAGGCTGCTGTGAACAGTGAGGTTCTTTGGTGTGTGCCTTTTTTGTCTTTCACCCTTGTTATAATACACTGCTGTTAGATGCAAATCAACTCTCTTCTCAACTTCACAACCTTTTGAACTTTGTAAGCTTGTAAGATATTGTGACGTCACAGTTTTTTGCCCTACTCTCTCCACTTCCTTAACATCTGATTCACAGCTTAATGTATGTTGTAAAGAAAAAACTCTTTAATTTAATGCAAAATGTAATAAAAAAAATAAAAATAAAATTCTTGTCATGAAGATGGTGAAATGTCCTTGACTTTTTCCACTTGTGTCTCTGCCTGAGGTGGTTATCTTTATACTTTAAACATCTTTAATTGTTGAAATATTTGCAACACTGTTTTGGGAAAACCAAGCCAAAGTTCTTACAATTAGGAAAAAATAGTGTAGTTTTGTGAAGTACACTATATTTCTTTGCTTGTAAAACCTCCGCTAAACCCTCGAGATCTGAGAAACTTTTTTACTTCTGATACAAAGCACGTCTAAGTGGATGAAAGTACTTTAAACAGAAGTGAAATAGTTTCTTTAACTTCAAATCTAATAAGTAAAAATAAAACTAGGTTATGAGCAGAGGGACGAGGTATGGTACTATTGATCCTGTCGGTTGAATGAAACAATTTGATGGAGATTGGGGGCAGCTTTCTATTGGCAGACTGGTGCAGGAGGCACTCTAAAAATCCTAATACATAATTGTTTAGAGGTATTAGAAGTGTAGTGAAGGTTTAGGCAATCCATTTAATATATAGGAAAACAATAAACTATTAAGAAGTTAATTGCAAGATAAAAGAGGGATTCCAAAAAGTGGGTTGCATTTTCTGTTAGTTCAGTTTTAAAGTATACAAGTTTGACACTTTATAAGGTGATGTCAGTGTTGTGTGTACAACCTAATTCTGCTGTCCCCAGTTAATGTCAGCTTACATCTTGAAAATATAATAGTGGCCGTGGCCAACAATTTTTTGTGAGAGCGATTATCGTAATAAGTACTGTATCGTCACAATGGCAACATCCGCCTCAATTTCAAGTTCTCATGATACTCAGCCTTGTCCTTGATGAATCAGGGCTGACTAACACTGACCAGAAAATCCAATAAAGGTGTCCACTTTCATCTTTAAGCACCTCCTTGGTATCATTTTGTCAGGAAATATAGCTTTGGCAGGAAGTTGACAACTCAGACGTTTGATCTATGAGTAAGTCCTAAGTTACAAGCGTTGGTACAAGTCAGACAGTGCATGGAGATCAGATAACAAGGATGTGGTGCAGCTAATGAGGGCTGTCGCTGCCTACACAATGCTGCATTGTGCAGTCTCCATTCAGGCACCCGTGTGTTGTGCTTCTCAGAGATCAAGATTCAGATATTCACCACTAAATCTTTTCCAGCATGACATGAGCACAACCAAATCTAGTCGTGCAAGTGTGAGCTGGTTTCATCACAGAGTTGTGGTCAGAGGGTGGCTTCGTGCCCTCAAAGGTTGGTATTTAAGGGGTCAAAACAGGTGAAACCTACATCTTTGTGTGGTCTGTCCTAGAGATAAAGACAGCATGTCAGGATAGATATCAGGGTATAGCTTTGAAACACATGCAAGTAATTCAGTGCATGACACTTCATCCGCATCAATAGTAATGTAATATAAACCTCCCTCTTAATGTAATTGAGTGGTTTGATTATTTCAGCACATTTAAGTTAGAGACCAGAAGTTTTGTTTCTCAGTTGTCTTTTATTTGGAAGCCATGCAATATTATAGTGTTACAGAGCATTAAAGATATGTATAAGTTCTCTTAAAGCTATGAATTGTTGCTCAACAAAGTTGATGTGTGGATTCAGAACAGTACAAGACTTATAATACATACAAATAAGAATTTAGTTGTCACTGTGTTTGCTAAATTTATTAGTTTGAGATTCCATTTGTGGCATCATGGGAAATGTAGATGATACAATTAAGGATAATTTGAAATGGACAGTGTTTGTTCAAGATTTGTGTTGCTTCAGACTGCCTGTTTTGGTGGTGAGTAGGACAAGAGTTAATCACATTGTATATTTTATGTCATAAATCTCGTTAGTTAACGTCCAGTGTCCAGAGTTGTCTATGGACACTTGTGCAGATATGTTAATAATTTCATGACAATTTTACAGAACCACAATAACTGTATTGTCTTGCATGATCTTGGGGTATCATTAAAATGTTTGGTCATTAGCCAGTTTATTAAGTGTTCTTACGTAAGAGGTGTCAGTATTTTTTCCACCCAATTTATATTAATGAGGGTAGATTAAACAGTAGGAACACCTCGCAATCTAACGCAATACAAATTGGTTGCCTCCAAAATGACAAATGAAGGGTGATTGACACCTCTGGATATTATAACCTTCTTGAATTCATTGCAGGGTTGTTAGCCAAGGGTGTACATAGTTTGAACTGTGTCTCAGTCAGAGATGCAACTAAGAGTGGCAGAGAGAGAGATAAACATGTTGATAAAAGATTACTTGATGTAAACTGTCACTGTGTACACTCTACATTTCTGAGGTCTTAGCAAACTAGAGATCTGTACCTAACCTTCTTTTTCTCTCCAAGATCCTTAAGAAGGTAGTCGCTAATCAGTTATCAATTAATCATTGATTTTCTACATAGCAGTAGTTTACTTGAGGATTTAGAAAGCATCATAGCACAGAGACGGCACAGGTGAAAATTACTAATGACCTTCTAACTGCTGCCGACAAAGCACTTGTCTCTGTACTTTTTTCAATAGATTTTAGTGCTGCAATCAACACCATTGACCATTCCATCCTGTTACAGAAACTGAAATACTTGGTTGGCATTAAAGGAATTGCACTAAGTTGGTTAACATCATATTTATCCAATCGATCTTAATTTGTTAATGTTAACGATAAATCCTCCAAGTACGCTGAAGTTAGCCACGGCTTTCCACAAGGTTCAGTGCTTGGACCAATTCGATACTCCTTATCTGTGAGCTATTTTTGATCAGGATATATCCTTTAACACCCATCTAAAACAAACAGCCTTTTTTCATTGTTATAATTTTGCCAAAATTAGGAACATCCTGTTTCTGTGCAATGATGCTGACAAACAATGATGCTGAAAAACTAGTCCATGCATTTATTACTTCCAGGCTGGGCTGCTGTAATTCTTTATTATCAGGTTGCTCAAATAAGTTCCTTAAGACACTCCAGCTGATCCAGAAGGCTGCAGCGCGTGTTCTGACAATAACTAAGAAAAGAGATTTTATTTCTCCTGTGTTAGCTTCTCTGCATTTGGTTCCTGTAAAATCCAGTATCGAATTTAAAATCCTTCTCCTGACCTAAAAAGCCCAAAATGGTCAAGCACCATCTTATCTTAGAGATCTCAGTGCCTTATTGTCCAACTAGAGCACTGCGCTCACAAATTCAGAGTTACTTGCGGTTCCTAAAAGCTCTATAAGCAAAAAGGGGAGCCGGAGCCTTCAGCTATCAGGCTCCTCTTCTGTGGAATCAGCTTCTGGCCTGGGTTCGGGACGCAGACACCGTCACCACATTTAAGAGTAAACTTAAAACTGTCCTCTTTGATAAAGCTTATAGTTAGGGAGTGAGGAGTCACAGCATTCACCTAGACGGCGGGGGAGGGTGTATAGCTGCAAACGTGGTACCCTTTCTCTTCTCTACTTCTCTTCATATTCGTCAGATTAATTTACCACATAATCAATAATATAATAAAACTAGAGGGAGGCAGGGCAGTCCAGCCTGACCAGGCTGCTTTCTTTGCCCTCTCTCTCTTAGTTATGCTATTATGGTTATAGACTGCCGGGTGACTTCCTTTGACACACTGAGCTCCTCTCTCCTTTATCTTTCTTTCTTTTGTCCCAGAAATGCTTGTTACTAACCTAGTTCTGGGGAGTCATTCCCCGGAGTCCTTATGTTTTTTTACCCCAGAATGTTCCCTTAGATCAGAGAGGTTCTAAAATCGTGATTGCAGCTGTCGTCGTGGTCCTGCTAAACGTCCTGCAATGCTCTGTTACATCCTGATAGCTCTGCGGTGTCCTGCTACGCTCTACTGTGCGTTGTGATGCCGTGCAGTGCTCTGCTATGCCACAAACTACTACAAACTACTATTTTTAGTTACTGTTCCATCATCTTTTACTGTTTCTGTTATTGCCACTCTTCATTTCAACCCCAACCGTCTCAACAGAAACCGCCTACCAAGTCTGGGTCTGTCCGAGGTTTCTTTCTGAAAGGGAGGTTTTTCTCACCACTGTTGCTTGCTCTGGAGAGAACTACTAGAATTGTTGGGTCCTTGTAAATTACAGAGTGTGTTCTACACCTACTCTGTCTGTAAAGTGTCTCGAGATAACTCTAGTTATGAATTTCCAGAAGAGAATCCAAAAGAGACAGCTAAAGTGTTGCTGTGGTTTACACTAATACATGAATGCATCTAGTAATCTAGTAGCAAGCATGAGTTGCTCTTTGATTAGCAGTTGCTGCATAAACACTGTATGCTGCAAATCCTGTCGTAGAAGTGGAAGTGTAAATCAGTAGCAGTCACTCTAACTCATGACCCGACGTTATGACCTGTCATCTCAAGGGCTGGATGGCTCATTTCACTGCCAGCTACAGCTACAGAGGGCAGCCCGCCAGACTTTTAACAATCCTGGCAGCCAGCCACGCAGCCAGCAGACTAGCTAACCAGCTAACCAGTCAGACAGACATTAAGCCCTCCAGCCAGCCTTTTAGTAAACTATGTAGTCATCCATGCAGCCCCTGCCCCCACCAGTCCAACACAACTCTAATCCACCCTGGCCATGCTCATTTCGAATGCCCCGCAATCTGTGGTCACAACAAGCTTAGCCATGTGATAATCCGCACCGTCACATTCAGCAATTATTATCCCCTCACTGATACTGATACAGCTGCTGCTCTTAAAATGGTACACATCTTGACGTTTTTGTATGAATTTTTCTGCCAAGTCTTTTCCCTGCAGCAACAATGACACAGTCACAAGAGAGACACAAAGGCGCAAGAGGATAGACAGAAAGATAAACAGAAGAGATAATTATCTGCCCTGTCAAAAAAACCTGCATAGATTCAAGTCAAAATACAGGGAGGAACATTACACACACACACACACACACACACACACACACACACACAATAACACGCTCCTGAGTAATGTGTCCCCTGTGAATTAATATGGCTCTCAATGAGTCATTAATGGAGGTCAATAGGCCCCTTAATGGCCATTCTCCATGTTGGTTGGTTTGTCGTTAATGTGTCATCGTTTAAGTATATGTGAGCTTCATAGTGGAGTCTGAGTGTCTCTTTTACAATAATGTGATAGTGTATTTGTGTGTGTGTGTGTGCGTGTGTGTTTGTTTTTGTGTGTAAGAAGGATATGTCAAAAACAAAATAACAGCCTAATTTTACATTTTCCTTACTATATTTCTAATTCTAAGCTCAAGTTCAAGCTCTACACTGCAACAACAACGCCTCTTCTCAATCAGCTGCCGGTGTATTTACTGTTTTTAATTCAAGGGGCTAAAGTTAGCTGAATCAACTAGTTGGCTACAGATGATCCAGATGAACAGTCCCCGGCTAGAAGTGAGAGCTTGCTTTTGTCTTCCTTTGTCTGAATTCAGGGACTCAAAAAATACTAAGGATTTGTATTGGTAAGTCTGTTGCTGTTATTCTAACTGTATGGCCGTGTTGGAGTAGCAAGCTTAACAGGCATAGCAACAGTAACTAAGGGCGGCTGGGATTTGTTAAGATTCAACTGGGGAACTTTGACTCCTGACCTCAGTATAAAAATGTTTCTAAAATCCTGACTATGACCCTGACAGTGTGTCTGTCTGTATGTCTGCAAGGTTTTCCCTGTTATTATTCCCCTATCTGTGTGTTTGTGGATGTTTGTACAGTGTGTTCACTATTCTTTCTATGAATGCCTCTTATCCTTAGAAAACAATCTTCCAGGGGCGATGCATAGTTCATTGCTGTTCTAAACCCACCCCAACGGACTGCTCTTCACAATAAACAAGAATATTATGAATAAATAAATACTGGATTAAATTTGGTATACAATGCCAAACCTTTGTTGCATCTTGCTGTGAAATACTGAACATAGTGACTTTTAAAAACAAAAGTCAGTGGTCGTAAAGCAACACAGTGGTAATCTCTGCCCTGCTGAGGATCTTTGTGGTTTAACAGCCAGTAACAATCATTCACACTGCACCTTATGTCTTACAATATCTACTCCACTTCATATTAAGCTGATTAGGTCTTACAGTAATCTGGATGTTGGCCAAAATTCAGTGCACAGCAGACATTATTGCCTTGGTGAAATACATAAAAGCACACTGGAGACATTTTATCCTTGTAGGAAGCACATTAACACATCCTAAGTACTTACGCTGCACTAAATGTACCTTCAAGGCATTTGGGTGGCCTTATTGTGAAGTGGAGAGACCTGTATAGGTGTAAAGGTCTCAATGCTGCTGTTGCTGCTATTGAGAATGACGCCTGACAGCCACAGAGTGCAGAGACAACTGTAAAATGCAAAGACATTAGAATGGAGATGGGGAATGAGTTGTACTTAAAATAACTGATTGGATTACACAAACTACAATGTGGTCAGTCATTGTGTATGTATAATTGCGTAAGTGTACCTTTATGCATCTTTCTGAGATTACAATGCCCACTTCATACAAAACTTAGAATGTGTCACTTCAAGTATTCCATCGGTAATACATCTGCATTTGTACCATGAACTTTAACAGGAATCCATTAAAATGTCCTTGAATGGTCATGATATGATGGCTTACGGAAGGGATATGTAGCACACTGAACACTGTACAGTTTCCAGCGCACCAAAGCATGCATCATTCAGCTCAAACATCTCAGAACCCGAGAAGAATCCAGCAGAAGATTATCAGCGAGGAGTCACAGGAACGAGGGCGAGAGAAACTCTCTCTACATTGAAAAAAGCCTTGGGCTGTGAAGAAGCAGCAAGAGGAGGATACCTCTGAGACTTCTGATGGCAGAGTGAGCAGGAAAAAGAGCCAAGCCTTGTTCTGTCGTTATAAGCCCTGTGCTGCATACATAGACAAACGAGCAGGGGAGAAATTGGCAGTGGGAATAAGGGCAAGACAGTGTAAATTTGGAGCACAAAAGGCTTAAGGGGGCACTGTGCATGGATCCCTGTAGCCACGTGCACACACATAGTGCAGTATGCACAGGGCTTAAGAGGTGGCTGAGGAAAATGACTGGCGAGGAGATCAAAACAAAACCCCATGGGTTATGTTGGAGCTCAGGGACTTGGGATGGAAGTTAGCCCCTCATCTGCTGATCACATGCACATTTGGATGTGCGCACACTCACACACATTAAAGAAGTCTGAGAGCATAATGACCATGAGAGAAGGAAAGATAACCCAAAAAAGACACACCACCAAGAGAGAAAAGTCAAACTCACATGTATTCGGGCACACACATACGCACAGCATAAGGCTTTAACTGGCTGATATTGCCAGGGGTGCAAGGATAATCCTGTGAAACTGTGTTTGTGTGGAGAAACTTAGCTTCAGTAGCCAGGAGAAAATATAAATACCCTCCGAAAGTTGAGAGAAGATGCCAATCAACTTTACACTACAATAATCTATGACCTGGTTTCTCAATGTTGTCTGCCTCTTTGAGGATTGAAAATAACAACATAGCTACATCCAATTACCTTCGCTTAAGGGCATTTCAACATATTCTGTAAACATGTCTGCTGTTTTCATAGTCACAGTTTAGAGCCACGGTTGGCCTGATCAGAACACCATATGGGTGTGAAACAAACAGTGTGTAGAGTTGTATTTGCAAGAGGCATTAGAGTGATGTAGCTTTCCTCCAACAGCGTAGGTGCAGCAAGAAGCAGAAAAATGTGGTGATAATTTACCAAGACCCAAAAGTCAGAATTTATGGGAGTGCAGTTCCCATTAATGGTGTCATCCTGTGAGGAGCCAGTCACAGCTGGGGTGGAAAAGATGTAATTGGTAAATGTCATCTGATTTATGATTTTGCATATGTTGTTAATTTTGTACAAGGATAATCAGTGCATGTGAGAATAAACAACTCCCTCCCAGAGCAGCTAGACTGTTTTCTGTTGCTGTGTGCACCTTGAATAAAAATGAATTCAGAAGTCGTTTTGAGGGAATGAGTTACTAAAGTTACTAAAACTATCAATTTGAAGTCAGAAAGCTATTTCAAGAGTTTCAGCCTGACTTTCCATCCATCAAGAACATTTGAGCTTGTGAGCAAACCTAAGATACATTTCCTACATTTCTTTGTTACTTGGAGTGGTATTTTCATTTTCTATTGATACATATGTTTATAACCTTGAATATGTTAAAGTAATCTAAAGGTTCCAGTATACTTCAACTGAAGTGCTTGTCAGTGGTCAAACAGCATCTTGATCCCCCACACCATGCTGCGGACATTCACTGTAACTTCATGCTGGCTCAACCTTCTCTAACAAGCTCTCTTTTTTAGATTTATACTTATTACCAAAGGTGGAAAAAGTACTAAGTACGTTCTAAGTAAAAGTACCAATACTTTTGAGGACATATACTCAATTACAAGTTTAAATACCTATCTCAAAAATACGTCAAGTAAAAGTAAATAGTTTATTTAAAAAATAAAAATAAAAACTACAACAGGGCAGGGGGATCTCTTCCATGTAGTGAAAATAGGACAGGCGGTCACAAATCCAAAACTTTTTTGTTTTTAATTAAAGAAAACATGCAAATCTGTACAAATGTATAAATATCTATAAACATTTATACACATGTAATAACAACATGACACATGTCATGGCATTTAAGACCCTTAGAAAGGTATGATGTGCAATTTTTGTTGAGGCCATCCAATTAAACATTTTTAATCAACTGAAAGTGAAAGTACCACATTGTAAGTTCTGAGGGCCATCCTTCTTTTCTTCACAAATATAAACAACATTTATAATGCAAATCAAGGCCAAATCACGTGTTTTGACTCCATAAATGGGTTAGACCCTAATGTTCAACGCCCAGACTAGCAGCTAGCTAATAAGATGTATGTGAATTAATTTAGCCAGTCTCCTACATACGTTATCCTATGGAAGGGATGGACAATTCATTTTCACAAGGTGCCACATGAGAAACAGAGGCTGTTGTGGAGGGCTAAACTCAATTCTGCTCAATATTAATTTTATGTCAGGCGGCACATTCTCCAATGTCTCTTTTTTTCTCTAGGCATATTAGCGCAACAGAGTCTCACTTTAAAAAAAAATCCCCTTCGGAAATAGCGTAATGTTTTTGGCGAATTGTGGGATTTCACAAAGCCTTGTTGCAATTGCAGCTTAACTAGCAAAGCTACAGATGGCCGTGCCCACTCTGCATAAGTCAAGTTGTATTTCTCTGCGTGTTTAGTATTGTAGTAGAGATTCAAATTATAATCCTTTAACACAGCCATCTGTTCTCCATAAAACCTTTGACTTCAGTTGATAAATACTTAGAAGTCCATGTTTGATTAAAAACTCAGCACTTCTTTCTTTCCCATGAGCAGACACATTTTTTAGTGATAACAGTTCATTCACGTCTCCCGCTCAGTTTGTGGGTCATGGACACAGACACTAAACCAAATAATTGGTTGCAGTTCCACCAAAGTTCCACTGGGCATTTTTCCACAAAAAATGTTGAACAGTCCATGGTCGAAGATCAGACATTACCATAAATGTAATGAAATACGTGTGGCAGGGCACCTTTAAGAAGAGTTGGTTTTGAGCCTACTGGACTCTTAATTTTATCTTGTTTCTTATCACAATAAGAATTTAGTTCTGGCCACTTTATTTCAATTTAGCAGCTTTTATTTAAATTTGTTCTTTTTCCCAAAGTCTGTTTTTATATCATAACAAGATTTTTTTTCCAATAACTGTTTCATGAACACATTTTGAATTGCCCCCATAAGGTCTTCATAAAACATAAAAAAGGGCTGTTTGCTCATTCAAACCTAAGCAACAGACAATTCCATTTAAATCATATTGAAATGATAGGTGGTAGTGACTCACATGAAGACATCTTTATCAAAACTTTCACCATGGTCCGTGACCCAGAGTTTGTGTGCTGGCAGTCATTAAAACCGTGAGAGGCGGAGGTCAAAAGAGTAGTGTGGAGAAAGTCTCACCTCCCTCCAACCCTCTCAGGCCACTGTGACAGGGGACGGGAGTGAAAACATGCCTGTGTGAAAGCTGCCACATAGTTGCTAATTTGCTGACAGGGTTTCATCCATCTACTCTGAACAAGGGAATAGACTTTGTCATCTTGTTTTACTTATCTAGCCTGTGGAAATGTACTGTAACATCTCACTTCACTTAAGAACTGAGCTGTTTTTTATGCTTCGGCTGAGTTTATTTTAGTTCCGTCATTTCTCTTTAATGTATATTTACTTTCATTGTATATATATTTCATACAGCCCTTGCTCTGTGTTTGCCATCACTGTTGTGTCAAAGAGTTAAAAACAAAAACTAAAAAGCCTCCAGATAAACACAAGCATGGAAAATTAATGAGCATGTCATTAGCAATGGAGATTCATGGTGATTGTTTACCGTTCACACCTCTCCCTAAGTGCCGGTCGTTCAGGACTTTGTGAATAAAAGTCAGTAATAGGAAAGAGTCCAGAGCCACGCTAGCAGCTCTGTGAGGCTGTACTCTGGCAAATCAATGCTTTGAGCTAAATCTGGATGCAGCATGCTAACATGGACGTAATGACAACACTAACATGCTGATGTTTAGCAGGTGTAATTTTCACCATTTTCTCCCTCTCCCAGGTGTCCTTAGTGTAGTATATTATTGTGCAAAAATTGCTAATGAGCACTGAACACAAAGTGCATCTGAGACTGATGGGAATATCAGTTTTGCAGATATATGATGAAAAATCAAAGTATTAGAAATAAGAAAAATTGACATAAAAAAATCTCAAACACAAAACACACATCCCTATAGAAACATTTAGCTAGAAACAACAAATGGGGATTGCCAAATTGGAAATTCAACAATTTGGGCCACTAAAGACATATATTTCTGGACCTAAGTGGTGGACAAAGCAGAGGACCAGCAGTGCCATCCCTGGGGCCATGTTGCTAGCGTGTCCAAAACTATTTCTTCTTTCGGTTTTCTGCTGTGGAATGAACACTGAATTTCATGAAAGTGTAAATTATACAAAGTTTTCAAGAAAGAGGCATCTATTTTATGTTGGAATCAATTCCACCTGTGATAATAAACAATAAACCCACATATTTGAAAACGAAAACATGTCAACTTTCCATTCTTGCTGGTCATTCAACCAGGAACTTAATTGCCAAGACGTGGCGTCTGATGGCTGCTGATAAGTTGTTTTCATAGGGGATTGTTTGGGCTTGTCAAAAGTAAGTAAGGAGGAACATGTTGGCTGGTGAGTATGATCACATATGTCTTTCAGCAACCCTGTCCTGAAAACCACAACATCTACTGTAACTGAGATCACAGA
Organism: Etheostoma cragini; assembly: GCF_013103735.1. Classification (NCBI taxonomy): domain Eukaryota; kingdom Metazoa; phylum Chordata; class Actinopteri; order Perciformes; family Percidae; genus Etheostoma; species Etheostoma cragini. The sequence goes on from NC_048411.1 coordinate 19,701,934, forward strand.
GTCAGCATGTTATGATGTTTTACCATGCATCAGCTACCCCTGACAGAGGCAGATTGGGTTAGATTACCCATTTAACATAAAGAAGTTCCCTAGCTTAAACTAATGAAGCTCAGCATAAATTATTTCAGAAAGAGTTCTAAACTTAATCACCTCTCTCTCTTACTAAACGTGATCAGCTAGTTCAAGGATGTTTTCACTTTTCAGTTAAATCAATCGGAATCAGCTGTGTATTCAGTAGCCAATCACAGTATTACATCCCTGTTTTGATTCTTTTTCTCACTCTGCTGCTGTCAGCTGTCCTTTCAGGCAAAGAGTGCAACCCTCCACCTCCCCTTCCACCTCCAGTCATCATCACCCATGACACCCTGGGTCTTCCTCCGGCAGACCGCTCCCATTGACTCTTTCGGTCCAGTCTTTGGGCTCCTTCACCACCACTACCAGTGTCTAGACTCCATTGGGGGATATGTCTTGGCTTCTCTACCCCTTTAAAAAATATTTTATAATGATGGAGTCTAATCTCCAAAGACTCTGTACATTTCATGTTAGTAATGTGTAAATAAACCTTTACATATCTGCAACAAAGTCTCTCCTGGTTGAATTTCATGGTTTAGTGAAACCCATCTTTATATACAAGCTGGAAGAGAAAGCTGTCTGACCTCATGGTCAACTGGTTTGTCTGACTCAGACAGCCATGAATGAAAAAGTGAAGAGCTTGGTGTAATAATCATATCTCTCTGTCTCCATATCTCACCAAACCTTTCACTTTCCTATCCGAGATGCAACTCGAAAAGGACAGCTTTGACACTGAGACGAATAGGTACTGTATAAATCTATTTATCTGAATCTCTACAGAAAAGGCAGGTGGAGGTGGATTTTAAACAGTTTGCACATCATCCGCTAGCCAGAAATACATTGTCAGAATGGGTGCAAAGTAAAACATCCTTACAATAGTGTTATAATTAGTTATGTGGAAAAATGGACACCAGAAGTTCACATTGGTGCAAAAGTGTCCTCAACTGCATATTTATGAATGGAATTAGAGGGGAAGCAGTTGACCAGCTTTGTGTATCCAAACAGCAAAAGAAGCGAGGGAAATAAATTACTGTGTGTGTGGGAAGACAGATTCTTGTGTAACATCTTTGGCTCTGACACAGTTGAGCAGAATCAGCCTTGGACTGGGGACTAAGGTTGCACTGAAACACGCCCACAAGACTGCAATTATTTAAATGTACAGAAAGGAGCAGAGGTCACCAGGTATTATTTTGCTCAAAGACTCTTGAGGTGAGCATCTGCAAAAGAAGGGTTAACTCAAATAAGATGGATGGGTTGTTATCACAGCTAACACACAGAGATATTGAAGGTATAGAGGGATAGCTATAAAAGTGCAACAACAATATTAGATGTATGCAGATTACCCAGACTCAGTTTGCTGCCATTACCAGCAAGTACTGGATGCAATCATAAGAGAATTTTATTGTTCAGATTACTTGATTACTTGTCTGTAGAGGTGGCTGTCATTTTAAACTTCAGTTCTATTATGAAAAAGAAATATGTCTTTCTGAGCCACATATGTAGCCACTGACAGTAGGCTCTCTGTTGCCCAGAGGAATAGTTTTTAGAAAATCCTGCAGAAGTACTGCAGCACTAAGAAATGTGAGAGGAGGCTGGCTAAGCAGTTCATGGCAGGTGTAGAGATGGTGGGGAGACTTGTTTAACAACAAATTACTGAGCTTCTCATTATAAGATAAATATTAGTAATGACTTTATATTTATCACAGCTTTCCAGAAAATGTGCAGCCCCAAGTGCTTCAGATAAAAGAATTAGATGGGGACTTAAAGGGACAGTACCATAATTATCAACTCATTTACAATGGGCTAAAGAATGGATCTTACTGTAGAATGAGAGTTGAGTCACTGCACAAAAAAAGCTTTCGGTTTGACTTTTAAAAAAACATTATCACTAGCAGGTCGAGGTGTACTGTAACAGCTGAGGTGTCAGTTGATTGCTCATTTGCACTGTAATTTATTTTTGGTTTTGTGTATTTTAAGGGTGTGTGTGTGTGTGTGTGTGTATGGTGTCATTGAGGCTGAGCTGGCTCAGTGTCCACTGCTCTGGGATGAAGAGCTGTGTGCAATCCATCAGCCTGGTGGTTGGTCAAGGTCACACACACACTTCATTGTGACACGTACTGCGTGTCTGTGTTAAAACTGCACATCACTGAATCCTGACATGACAAAACAATACACGTGTCAAAACCTTTATTAAGTTACACAGAGAAACTAAATCGTGTAAATTTGAGTTGAAGGAAAACAACACTGATGTCCTGTTGGAAAGTTGATGAATGCACCAGTTACATTAAAGGTCATGGGTTCAAATGATTCATTTATTTCCACGATTGCCATGTGTGCTCTCATTTTCCACCTTATGTTATCTAACAAAGTTCAAAAATAGCTGTGGAAAAGTGGATGAACGTGTACTTTGACGCTAACAGTTGCACACTTTTTGCTGGGTTGTGAGTGTGTTTACTGTGTAGTTTTTTTTCTGGAGTTGTCAATCACTAAGTATCTAGCAATCTCAAGTGAAATTGGCTAATATTAATTCAGAGCCCATATCCAAGTTGCACAAAAACAGAGAAATGCATGAAAATAGTTTGAATATGTCCCCAGTCTAAATAAATTGATTGCTTGTCATAATGTCCGTCTAAGTAATTTACCTTTCACAGCAATCGCAGCCCTCTGCAGAATGGGAAGCCAAACACTGAGCCAACGTTGGAGCGGCCATCTGGAGAGATGACAGGCTGGTCAAATAGTGGGGCAGTGGTGCCTTCACAAACACTGATATGAAATAAACCCCAAAAGTTCTACGCTTTTCAATGGCTGCAGACCTCCTCTCAAGAGGCCAGCATCATATTTTCCAGCACAAATGTTGCACTTTTAAAAATTTATACGTGACGTTTTCAACTTAACAGTTTCAAAAACTGAATTTTTGTTTTTGTTTTAAGAAAAGAAAAACAAGAAACAACACTACGTGAATTGCACGTGCATACTGGGTGTTGGGTTTGAAATTGCTTAGCTGGTATTTAACAGATGGCAAGTTTTCACTCCAGCACTTAGTGCATAGTTCTCTCACAGATGTAGCTTATTTGCCTTTGTGGATACTTGGAATGTGAGAGCAATCCTAATGTGCTCTATCTTTCTAAAATGTATGTATGTATGTTATCTATTATGTCCTAAAAATAAATCTATCACTCTTTTCCATCACATACGGTTCACCTTTACAGTATCTCTGTGGGGAACACACACCCTGCTGGTGTTTCCACGATGCTGTGTCTCTATATTTAATTCAGACCACACAACTCTGTGTTGTTAATAATTGCACGGATTACCTGGAGTCATAATCACATGATGTGTGACGAAGAGAAGGTAAAACACAGGCCATCTGGTCTAAGGCTGAGCCAACACACACAAAAACACACATTGTATGTATAAGGGCCAGCAGGCAACACACAAACACACACACACGCACACGCTCACACATGCGTACGCACACACACACACAAACACATATACACACACACACACACTGCAGAAACAGCATTATCATGCAGAAACAGCATTATCCTGATTTAACCTGTATTTGAACCTTCATTAACCTGCAAATGAACCTGTGAATGCACTTTACACAAAACATACGCTTTGCCAGTAAATCAAGCTTTCAAGCTGATGTTGCCAGTTTGATTTTAATCTATTAAATATTGGCAGCTGTTTAATCAATGCGTGTTGTGCAATAAAATCACAAATCCAATGAATAATTACGTCCTGATTTCAGATATGCATACACTGTAAAACATCTGAAACTTTTTTGTATACTTTATGTAGGTTAATATACAATGACTATTTTTTAATAGAATGGGAAAGGAGGGTCATCCCATGCTATCCCACCAAATGGGTTTTAATTGATCTTTTTTCTTTCATTTGTTCTTTCTTTTTAGTCTGTTTTCTGTTCTCTTTACCTGTTTTATCATGGCAAATTAAAAGGTCTTAAAAACCACCCACACAATGTATGAAATATCTATCAGTCTAATTGCTCTCTAACATCCAAACTGTTCAAACTATAAAAAACACTAAACATTATAGATATATTGAGTAACACATATCAAGATTACTGTAACAGACTGAGATAGCAGCCTGTGTCTGCCGTCCTTTTTCTTGCCCTTCACCCTCTAACAGTATCTATTGTTTCTTCCTCCCTCCTCACCTTCCCCCCACCAATGTTGCATCATCTCATATCATTCTCCTCTCCACGCCCCAGCATCCTGCTATCAAATCCCTCCATCTTTCTCCTCCTCCAGCCTATCAGTTCAGCCCCCAACCTGTCACTTAAACCTCAGAGCTATGGTATACAGCTGCCAGATGTCTGTAACCTCTATACACACACACACACACACACACACACACACACACACACACACACACACACACACAAACACACACGTGTGATTGTCCCCTGCTGCCTCTCTGGACTATAATCAGTGGGGTCTCAGCTGTTGGTCTAGCCATCTCTTCTCTGAGGGCTGTAGAAATCAGTCAGTCCCCTAGGGGAAGGAGTTTCTACCGTGTGTGTGTGTTCCTGAATTATTTTCAAACATTTGGGGACAAATTTGGAATTTAAACCAGCTGATTGGGGATGGCTTGTCTGATTAGGGATAAAACTGGTGGTCCTGCAGCTGCATTCAGTGTGAGCTAAAATAATGTCGCTTGTTGGTCAACCTGTGGGACATCAGTAAGTCTCCAAGCCACTGAAGAAAATAACATGAAAACATGATATTTGATCCCTCATCAGACTGCCTGGTTGAATAAATAAAGTATTTGTGGCAGGTAGTTCACCACATCTCTTTTCCTGACAATTTTTTTACTGTACTGAGCTGACTGATAAAGAATTGCAAATTTGACCAGAAGGGTTAATATTACTATGAATTAATATATAGTGCCTTCAGGTGCATGTTATCAAAAGGACCATAATCTAAAGTTTAGCACAACTAAGAAAATAAACATGAATAATGGTAATAAATACAGGAACACTAGACATTTTCAGTGATCACTAAATTGCTAAAATGCTGCCAAAACATCGACATATTATCCAATATTAAGTTAAAGTGGCGAACTTGATACCTCATATTTGCATTTTTGCACATCCAACAGTATCAGAGCAACATAATCATTCAATTGGATTCTTGTTTTTGGCCACCTGATGAATGTAAGTTCAAAAGTCACTCTCTTTTAGCTCTGTTTTCTATTTAGCTTTCCACCAACTCCTAAGAAAAATATCTGGACCTTTAGCTGCAAAATACTCCACAATGTTCACCGGCTAGTTGCTAAGCGTGTCTGTCGGTCATTAAGTGCTGAAAAGGTAGTGTGCAGTGGGTTTGCCTGCTGCAGCAGCAATCTGCCCGATGAGATCAGTGAGAGTGACCCAAAACGGGCTAGGACACCGAACAACGAGCTGAAAGACGCTGAAATGGTTCACAGAAGTTTAGTTGATATTCCTCTGTGGTTTCATCACCACAAGCGATCCCTTTCTCATACAAGTGGCAAAGTGATTCTTTGATGATGTTATATATTAATAAATAGTTTTTTTGTGTAATTAATTTTTTTTCGTGTCATTAATGTGTCATCTTGTGAGAAGGAGCGTATCCAGTAGGAGGCATGCACGTGTTATGGACCAAGTAGGGACTGCTCTTTTATTTCATTATTTCACTAGCATTATGTATGTATGCAATATTTAGGTCAACTGGGAATGCATGTTTAAGTCAATGCAAAGCCACCAAAGTAGAGTTAAACCAACAAAATCTTTCTATCTGTATGTTGGTCTGTAAATAAGAGATATTCAATAGTTCGTGTATCGTAGTGCACCTGCGTGTGTGTGTGTGTGTGTCCCACAGCCCTAAAGGTCAGTGGTAAGGTGATGATACTTCAGCAGCAACCAGGTTTGGAGCATAATCTGCTGCACTTCCACATTGATTTCCTGTCACTCCAGAGGGGAATTCTTACTGAATGCCCCACCCCCTTCTCTCTCTATCCATCTTGCTCATTCTCTCTTTCTCACACACACACACACACACACACACACACACACACACACACACACACACACACACACACACACACACACACACACACAGACACACACACACACACACACACACACACATACTCACTAATCATCCTCAGACTGGTGAATGATTTCAAAGTTAGCGGGTAAAAGGTGAGGCATCACGCTGTGTTTTTGACAGGTCACTGATGGTTTCAGTGAACGGCTGGGAATGTATTCTCTGGGATCTGAATGAACTGTCAAATGAGGTCATAGGAAAAGGTTTCATCTGAAATTTTAATTCTCAGATTTAAAACATCTGACATGTTATTGAAATTCAAATGACCATCTCCTCAGTATTTCTCAATCTTACTACATGAATATGAATGGAGTGACAGCCTCCATCTGATTATTCCTTAATATGCATGAGAGGAGAAGACTTGATGAATTGCCCAAATCCCTGTCCTGATCCCTATTTGCGATTATTGGACCAAGAAACCAATTGTTCTATAATGAGAAACATTTACGCCCGCACTGGATGGACTTTTAATGTTATTTGGGTCTGGCCTTGTTACATGAGGGGTCGAGGGTCATACATTTTGTGAAGGAAGCATCCATCACACTTGACTTTTTGTATTGACCTCTGCAGAAAGTGTAAGCTGCGAGGGAGCTGACAGTTCATCAGCAAAGGTGCAATGAATGGGAACACACAAACAGAAACAGGGACGCATGTCATGTGGACACACACATGCACACACTTGTTCCAATATCACCCCACACCCCCCCATCCCACACACGTTTAAAAAGCGTTTTACGTCAAGCAGTGATTGCTGGCTTTAAACATTACTTGTGAATGGGGACAACCATTAAGGCTTGTTCATTGCTGTGCTAACAGCCCCATTCCTGATGACAGGTCAGGGCTGCGCAAGTGGAGGCACATGAGTGATGTTCTCAATGGCTGATATTCATGCAAAGACCTGCCACAAATGAAAACCATGATCTGGCATCATGCAATGTAATGGATTTCAATCCATAACGTTTGATCTCTCTTTTTAATTTTCTTTCATTTTTGGACTATTTTATGACTAGTTTGTATTTCTCAGAATCTTGACATGCAGCTTTGCAAGTTTGGATTTGAAAAAGTCAGACGATATAAACTTTTTTATACACTACAACTTAGATGAAAAGACTGTACCTTTTAATCCATTACATTTATTTGACAGCTTTAGTGACTTTTTACTATATATGTGTGTATATATTACAAACCCGATTCCAAAAAAGTTGGGACACTGTACAAATTGTGAGTAAAAAAGGAATGGAATAATTTAGA
>NC_048411.1:19709454-19715328 GCF_013103735.1 Etheostoma cragini
CAATTTGTACAGTGTCCCAACTTTTTTGGAATCGGGTTTGTATATATATATATATATATATATATATATATATATATAAATATATATATATATTTTTTTTAAATAGTTATACATTTTATATATATATATATAACTATTTTATACATAAATAAAAACATCAGATTTTATAAGCTCAATAAAGGTTGTGTATGTAACTGCAATGTAATGTAATTTTACTTAAACAGGAACAGTGTACAATTAAATATTAGCCTTGTTTTAGAAAAAAAGAAAGATGCAAGATGCATCTCACCAGGTCCACCAATCAAATCTTCTACAGTCAAATGTAAATAGTGAAGTAAAAATTACAATGTTTGGCTCTAAAATGTAGAATTATAGAATAGCATGAAAACAATAGCCCAGTTCATATTGTGCTTCTATTATCGATTGTGTCTCTCTGCTGTAATTTTATGTATTTCCAAAAAATGAATTTGATGCTGTGCTGAGGTTGACCAGTGTGTTTGTGTCTGTACAAAGAGGGTTGGAGGGAGATGACCGTTGGTTGAGCTGTTTTTCAGCTGAAAGTATTATCTTCTTGCTCTCTGTCTCTCTCTCTCTCACACACACACACACACTTTTCATAATTGATGTGGGAGGTCAGGCTCCCCAGGGGTCATATCCATCTCTCCTCATCCCTTAGATTTTCTCCAGCTGTTCTTGGCTGTCTCACGCTCACCTTCTCCTCTTCTACGTCTTTTATTTCACCCCCCCATCCCCTGCCTTTCATCTTGTCCAACCATTTACATTCCAGTTGGCCCTTATCCATTTAATTTGCTGACAGAGCTGGGGATTACCAGTTTGGTTCCAGCAAAGCACTCATAGCAGGATGCCTTTCTTTTTCACCTTCTCTCCATTTGTCCTCCTCCTATGTCTATGCATCTATATATATCTCAGTACAAATTCACACACACACACCTTATGTTCTGTCTCTCTCTTGCTCACTCTCCTCCAAGGCTTTTACCAAAACGTAGATGGGTCCCTCTCCAGATGTTAAGTGTCTTCCTGGCTGGTGGAGATAGTGTCTCACACACACACACACACACACACACACACACACACACACACACACACGAACTTCAGAGCCACTAAATGGAAAAGACACACAACCTTTGGTAACCTATTATTTTCATGTACAGGAAATATATCTCACCTCACATAATTAATTAATGAATTTACATACAGTGAGTCTCAATTTATCAAACATGACACTCATACTGTCTTTTTAGGTAATTTTGGCACAATGTTACTTTATGTTGCATAACATTTATTTTTATCGGATTTATTATTGAGGTTAAACGAAACATGTTTTATATTGTTTTATTAAGTAAAAAACTGCACTTCATGAAATCACTCCAATTTTTCTAACCTTGCACAGATACTAATCAAAACATCCTGATAAATACAAAGGACACATATAGGGGAGCACATTTTAAATTAAATTGATCAATTTTCAGGGAACAAGAGTAAATAAAATCATGCTTTATCGTTACAGCATTATCGTTTTTTTTAAATGACTTCTAAAGTTTCTGAATACTTAAAGTATGATTGGTAAAGTTCAGTATAATGAGCAAACACTAAAACCGGTTTCAAACCATTGCAGAAGGTTACTGTTGTATGATGGTGCCTGATTGGCCCTTGCGGTGTGTTATGAGTCATTCTGTAGCCTGAGGAAGGTGTCTGGTGGCTCTGTCTGGTTAGGGTGCCTCGCAGGCATGCCTGGGGCCCAGAGGGGGCCCCTGCTTTCTGGGGAACATCTGACCATCCTCCGATCCCCAAACCAGCAGATGGAAGTACTAAAGACTGATTGGAATGGACTCCTCTCTAAAATGTCTCTGAAAAAAAACAACGATACAAGTGAATTCTCAGCCGTACAATGAATAAAACATAAGGCTGGGACTCCTATTTGACTCCACCGTGTTGCCATTTTTTTCTGTCAAAAACACAAGCTCTTTTACACATGAATCATGGTCTACAAATAAAGAAGACACTGGATGCATTTTTATGCAACGGATATACTGAACTGATGTTATGTGGCAAGAGAGATAGACTATTTTGAGAAATCTGGGCTTTTATATTAGACAGCATGGAGGAGAGTGACAGGGAAAATGGGCACAGTAAGACATGAAACAAAGTCTGTGGGCTGGAATTAAACCTGTGCACCCAAGAGTATTTGTCTTTACATTGTACATAGAAAACATGAGGTATGTTCTGTCAAAACAGTAAAAAAAACATTCTGAGTTGAACAGGAAATGTTCAGAAAGTTATCGTTAGAAATAAAGAATCAGTATTTTATGGATTTTTTTTCATGTAAATTAATGTGATCTTTTTGTCCTAATATCAAACACATTAATGCTTTATTGCTTTATTTGAATTGTTAACACAGGTGGAGCACATCTCAGATCAATAAAAGTGATTGGATAGAAGGTACAGTATGTGAAAGGGTGGGGTTATAGTTTTAGAGTGTGATGGCTTTCAAATACCTATATGAACGGGGTTGATTTCAGAAATGGAAAATAGTTTTTCCATCCTCTTTTTTTGATTTTGATTGTTATTTTGGTATTTTGAACCTGCAAACGGTGTTCAGCTGTTCCCATTTTACCACCGAAACCAATTGTTTTTTTGTGTGTTTTTAAGAATTATATTGAATACTGAATCAGAACTACAAGAAAGATAACCAAGTCCTTTACTTGAATTTTTTCAATCAGCAGTTTTAAGCAATGCTAGCAGCAGGCTCTATTGAACAGTTTGATTTAAACTGAAATATCTTAACAGCTGTTTGACGAATTGTCTATGAGTTTTATACAGACATTCATGGTCAACAGTGGATGTAACCTGAGGACTTTGGTGAGCCCCTGACTTGCTCTATAGTACCACCAGCAGGTTGACATTTTTGGTTCAGAACATAGTAAGCATCTGATGTTGGCATTTACCACCACTGTGATTAAAGGGATATTTCATCCTCGGGAAGATGTATACATCTTTGAATTGGGTCACTTATGTAGTAGAAATGTGAAATTTCTTTCGAAATTGGTGCCTTCTAGGCCGAGAACATGTTCATGTGGATGAAAAATACTGCCGGTTTTCTACTGATACGAAGCTTAATGCTGATCGGTGAAGCATCCCTTTAAGTAGTCTCATAAAGCCGGTGGCTTGTCCATTGCTTTTACAGACATTCTACTTCAGCAAAACCAACATCTTAGTGCTGAAAACACCTTTGACAGAGACAGTGACAGTCAGAGGCCAGGTGTTGTCTGTTCTAGACTGTAAAAGCTGTGATAGAAGCTTTTTAAAGGATTCAAACTAGCTACAGTGCATTATGCCAACTTTAAAAGTAGCCAAGGTTTAAGTTGACAACATGACATGACATGACAACAGAATGTAGAAATCTTGTTTGCTCATTCAAACAAGTAACTTAGTCATCTATATGAAGGCCATACAAACTAATTCCTTTTGCCTTCAGAGGTTTCTTGAGCAAATCACCATTGTCACCTGTAAAACAGTCAACTGAATATCTGAGTATTAGTAATGAACTGAAAATTACAAGTATGATTAGCTTGAATGTAATCTAATCATCAGCATAGACATACTTCCATGCAACAGTCTGACAAATTCAAATCCTCAGCATCAGGTATCAGTGGCTGTCTCTACATTATGATGCAATTTATGAGATTAGAATAACTGCTGTTAACGTTTTCAATAATGAATGTCTAAACATATGTTCAAGCATGTTGTATGAAAAACGATTCACCTTGTATGTTTACACCTAAAACATAAACAGCTAACAGCAGAGTCTATAACATACTGCAGATGTATACCAGCACATCAGCATGCATTTCCTTTAGTTTTCACACATGGCTCCTGCACATGCTGCACATTAGTCGATGGATCACACGATTACAGTAGTTCACACCGGTTGAATGGGTGGTAATCATGCATGTCGCAAAGTGTTTTTCATCATCGTGAACCCTGTAGTTCTTGCACGCCACACTTCTGCTAAGCCTGAGAGAACAAACAGGTCCGTCTGAAACATTGGATCAGACACGCACACTTACAGACACACAGATTTAGAGCGAGACCCAGTTTACTCCTCAGAGACAAGCTCATTTACAACAAGTGCAGAGCAGCTTTTCCCATCTCTCACATAGTTCATGATCATCTAAATATAGTGACAAGTGGGTGAAGAGGACAACAGCATGGTAGCACTGATGGATGGGGTGAAGCTCAGAATCCTTCTTCCACTTATTTGATTAAGACTAAGACAAACACACACACACACACACACACACACACACACACACACACAGCTTCTCTAACCACTGAATGGTCCCTTCACGTGTGATAAATCTGTAACAACCAAATGCAAAGGAAGTGATTACTTAATCATAGCTGACACCAGCGAGTGTTGCTTTGATCCAACGATTCGAAGGCGAAGTCGATATAAGGAAGATAATTTAGTTCAAGCGACCATTTATCTTTCTCAAACTTCCCCCAATTTACCCTCAGTTATCAGTGGGGCTTCTGTACCTCCATTGCAAATATGATGCACCCAATTAATTAATTTTATAGGGGTCAATGAAATGTTTTACCTTCAACAAGTTGGTGTGACTAACTCATTTTGAGAATCAACCATACCCTGCAGTGTTATACTGAGACGAAAACTGTTGCACTTGTTTTTCTCTGAGGTCTCGGCGTGAAAACGGGTTAAAGGGGGTTAGACAGGTTACTAAAGGAGGAGGAAGGATACAAACACATATACACCCACATACACACAATGATGATAGCATGATAGTAATTTTAATGCTTCTGTAGTTGTAGTAACTACCTAACTATGATAATACATATCAATACCTCAACAGCTACACACAGACGTACTGTACCCTAAGAGACAGATGGTTAATTCCAAGCACACGACTACACGTGCAACCTTAGTGAAATCCCAAGATGCCACTAAGCACTTACAGGTATTCAGTTGGGCGTAGAGCACGGAATATCAATCACACACTCTTAGTTACACACACACACCACCCACACACACGCACAGACAACTTAATCCATGCTGTTGGCACAGGAGTCTTGGAGCAGCTGCCCTGCTACACATGATGAAGTAGGCATCATCTGGCTGCTGAGAAAAGCCTGTCAGTTATCACACATTTAGTCAGACATACAATCTCACACACACACACACACACACACACACACACACACACACACACACACACACTAAATTATAAAGCAAGCCATGCAGATTGAATGGAGGTGACACGACAGCCCATCCTCTTCTCTCTATGAGTAACAAACGCTTGAGTTTCACCGGAAAGAATAAGGCCTCATGAATTGTTAACTATAACTCTATCAATAAACAAAAAGAGCAATAAATAAACCACCAAGTTAGTTACAGCAAAACAACAAACTGGCAGGCAGGCGGACCAAGGAACACAGTAATTGTCCCCTTTGTGTGTTTTTGTGTCTGCCTGAGATATTCTGCACAACAATGCATGCTATAATAATCTTGAGACATTGTTGATTATGGAAGGGATGCAGGGATTTAGGGGGTGATTTACAGGAGAAAACATTGGGAAGGCCGGCTTGAAGAAGACAAAGGCAGTCTGGAGGACAGCAGATTCCTGTATGCTAAAGCGTATGGAGAAATGCACAGCACCAATAGGATTTTCTCAGTGGAGTCCAAGGTACTGGGATTTAGGAAACAGGATTAGCTGCTGTGTAATAATGTGGATGTGATGGGGCAGTGTGCTCAGAAGAGTTGGCCTGTGTGTGTGTGTGTGTGTGTGTGTGTGTGTGTGTGTGTGTGTGTGTGTGTGTGTGTGTGTGTGTGTGTGT
>NC_048411.1:19715364-19733085 GCF_013103735.1 Etheostoma cragini
AAGAGAGCAGTCAAAGGGATTAGGAAGGTTTCGGGAATGAGATATTCTTTGCACTCTTTGAGTTTAAATATTAGATTTTTTTTTAGGGCTGAGGGTTATAATGAAACACGAATGAGGCTGGTTAGTTTAGTGGGGGCCTCCGCTCATTCATACACATAAAAAGACGAACAAATAAACCCAACGTCACAAACTGGCATAGTCATCTAGAGAAGATGACTAAGCCTCCTTTGACTTGTATAATCACTACCGTTTAAATTACAATGAAATTAAAAATAACTTTTCTGGCTCATTCTCCACATCACAACAGACACATAATAAAAAGTAATGCAAAAAAACTAATCAAAGGTCTTCAAAAAATACACAATCACTTTAAGAAAACCCAATCAAAGTCCTTTTCCTCAGCATTTTATTATGTTAACAAAACTTTGACCAACACTTTGACAGATTTTGCAGACATTCCAGGCGAACACAAACCAATATTTAGATAGTATTTTTAGTATTAGTGTATGTAGTATTATAGAGTATATTCATATATTTAACATTCAGCAACCTAAACGCTGTTGTCATCACTTTCTCATCATCTGCTCTAAAATTGTAATTGCTCTCTAACAGTTGTCACTAGATTTTATTCATAGCTTCCCATCAGGGATGGACATTTAATATGTGTACAGTGGCTGAATGATTGTCTGGTTTTAAGGCTACAAATCCCTTCGTTTTTAAGGGATAGTCCACAGATTTTACAGTAAACATCGAGGTCTGTTTTCATGGCTTTGGGGTCCACTAATGTACACTATGTGTGAAACAAGATTTGTTGAGACAATTCAAGCTTTTGACTTATGCATGTTACCACATTTTTCTTGCTTTTCAACGCCACTGAAAACAATCTACAGTAAATGTAAATGTGCTGTATTTATATAGCACTTTTCCAGTCTTAACAACTGCTCAAAGTGCATTTACATCTACAGGAAACATTCACCATTCACACACATTCATACACTGTGGCCGGGCTGCCGTACAAGGTCCCACCTGCTCATCAGATATACATTCACACCCATTCACACTCCGATGCGCAGCACCGGGGGAAACTCGGACACATTTCGACAACGACTGCAGGGGCGGGGACCGAACCACCAACCTTCCGATCGGCAGGCAACCGCTCTAACACTGAGCCGCAGCCGCACCTGTGGTAGTATTAGAATGAAGTGTCTCTGCCTCTCTTTATATATTCCTGTTGACTATGTTTCTGCTTTGAACACTACATATAATTAACACAAAAAGTATGGAAATTCGTGTTTGGTAGATTTTTTCTCTGGGGTAACAATGCTTTTTGGCTATGCATCTTTTACCGGAAAGCCTGTTTAGTTTCCTTTGAAATGGTGCCTTTAATAAACATGCATTTCTGGGATCAGCAGCAGTGCTGGCTTCTCTGCCATTGCCAAACAGATCATTTTACTGTTGCTATTGAAAATTGTTCTGAGCTTCTGGTACCCCCAGATGGTGCCAATCAGTGATGAGTCCAGATTCTGTCTACGGCAGTTAGATTGTAGCATCAAAGTGTGGAGAAGACACGGAGAACGCTATGCTGATTGCCGCACCGATAGAGTAACCCCTTTTGGTGGAGGCAGTGGGATGGTATGGGGTGGCATCTCCCTCACTATAAAACAAGGCCCGTCATCATTGGAGTGAATCTCAATGCAAAGAGATACAGAGTTGAGATTCTTCAACCAGTTGCAATTCCAAATCTTCAGAGTCTGGGACCGAACTCTATCCTACAAGGCTCATCTCCACGGGGCGGGGTTTATCAGGGACTGCCTCCAGAGTGTGGGAGTGGAGAGGATAGAATGGCTTGCCAGCTGTCCTGACCTTAACCCCTTTAACACTTGTGGGATCAGCTTGGGCGTGCTGTGTGTGCTAGTGTGAGCAACACAACAACGTTGGCTGACTTGGGACTAATGCTGGTTGAAGAATGGGATGCCATCCCACAGCAGTGTGTGACCAGTCTGGTGACTAGCATGAGGAAGAGGTGCCAGGCTGTTGTGGCTGTGTATGGTTCTTTCACACGCTACTGAGGCTCCCGTTTGTGAAATGAATAAATTGTTAAATTGCCAACATGTCTTGTTTCTTTAAACTTCAATCATCCAATCTACCAAACACCAAACAAGTAAATGGCAGAATAAGCTGCTTGGTATTGGCAGAGAGGATTTGGCAACTTTTTCATGGGCACAACTCAAATACTCCGTTCTGCTGTTCATCCCACAAATGCATGTTTCTTACAAAGGGGCATCAATTGAAAGTGAACTAAACAGGCTTTCCAACGGTAAGATGTATTGCCAAAAAGAATTGTTACCACAGAGAAATAATCTACCGAACACAAATTCCTTTACTTTGTGTTAAATTTATTAAAATAACCATAGTAATGAAGATGGAATTTAATATTTCTACATATTCACCTCAAGATACCTACAGCTGAACAAATACAGGAACTAGGAAAATATAAATTAGATAAAAGGCACGTCAGTTTGTATTAATGTCTTCACAATAATAACATGGTTGTCCCTGAATCCCCTCATCTGCGTTTCATTTATTATCCCTGCTGAAGAAACACAGAGCATTTTTTCAGACAGTAACATTTAGGAGCTGAAGTATAGCAGCGCTGCATCACCGCCATGTTGAACACAGATCTGGATTGACAGGTTGGGAGGTGGATAGTCCTTGTTTTAGCTCACAGTCCTGACCTCTGATCCGTCATCTCATATCTACATTATGTTGCCTGGAGAGGCTGCTCCTGTTCACATCCAATTCAACTCTCTCCAGCCAAGTAGCCCAAAAACATTTTTTTAAATGACTTAAAAAGCATTTAAACATTTAAATTGTTAAAACTGTTGTAATCTGCTGTTCTACATCTTCTTCAATTAAGTGATGAATTGACTCTTCATGTCAGGACTACATACAGTTTACATTGTTTAAGACAAGCCTTTACATTTTGTACAGACAAATCTATTCATCACATAGTTCAATGCACTGGTTGGTGAGCTGATATATTTCCAGCTTATAAATAACCATCAAGTAATCTAAGTCTTTATTACTTTTTGTAGAGTAGAAAACAAGGTCAGATGTGTGCTTGATGTGTCCAGTGCTTTCTGTGCTAACCAGGCAGGGAATACCTGGCCTACTGCATAACATTATATACATTATATAATATATAATATATATATATATTATATAATGTTCACTGCATTACATACAGAGAAGATTTCTGTGGACAATCTAATTGTCTTAATTGAAGAGTCAACATCAAAATAAAAAGATCTGTCTCGACAGCATCTAATCCAACTTGGCAAGTTCTGCTGAAAGAGAATTCATCACATGACAGAAAACTTAATTCTCTAACCATAACTGGAGGACATCTGTGTTGAATTGGCTGGATTGGTTTATAACACACCGTGTACACTGAACTGGGAAGCGGAACTTCCCCATCAGGTCCGACACAAGACCCGCTCCGGCTACAAACTACCCACAGGGCTGTAGCAGTCAGTCATCTCTCTGTCCTACTTTCGCTTTTCAGCCTCCTCTACTTCTCATATCTTCCTATCCTCTAACTCCATCCCTCCATTTCACCCCTTCGTCGCAGAAACGAAAAAGCAGAACTGGTCTGATTGCTTTAAAGTGCTATCGATAAAACTTAAAACACATCTCTCTGGATGTATCTGGGAAAATTCAGCAGAAGATTGAAAGCTGTTCTGTAGGCTTAGATCATTGGATAGCATATATTACCCTTGATAGGAGAGCCATTTATTTAGCTATTCACAAGATTCCTGAGTTTCTGTTTCACATGTACAGTATTTGAAAATGCAAAATGAAATGAAAACTTCTGCAAAGGATAACCAAACAGCATAATAAATAGCCCCCCTAAAATTGATAGATTTCAGGTTGAACATGCTATTAAAGCAAGCAAACTTCAATTTTTCCAGTTTCTCATTTCATTTCATTTCTCTATTACTGATGACAAGCAGACCAAAGCGTAAAGTGCAGGAAAGCCAATAGAGGCAGGGAGTGTTTTGCACAAGCCTGAAAGGGGTAAAACTGGTGACTACACATATTGCAGGTTTCAACTTCCTGCCTACATTTCATTTCAATCCATTTATTCACAGGACTCAGCTACATTTGAAACTCCTAATATACATGCAGCTGGATAAACGTCACAAAGTCTGTGTGCAGTTCATTTGTATGTATTATTGCAAAAAGGACAAAGAGAAACAGATGAATGATTTAATAACATCACACTCAACATACAGTATGTGGGGAAAACAGCAACATCATCAAAAAGAAGTCAAACGGGGTAAGAAAAACTTCTAGTAAGATGGTTCTAATTGGTTTCACCAGTTATTTTTGATAACTGGCAAAACCAATTTGTGGTGTATAAATGTCATTTGTAGGACATAGGATTGACATTTTTCCAATGCAATGAGGGGGTTATACAGTACCAATTAAGGGTGCACTCACAATGCTTTTACCTTTAACTAAAGTGGTCGCAATGATGCTGATTGATCCCAAAAGTTACTTGGGTGGGTACAATGTTATCATAACAAGAAGAAATGGTGTAAAATATGAAATTAAGATTGAATTTGTAATAAACTGTACCGTTTTTCCTATAAATGTGTTTCCTCTGCAGGACTGGAGAGCAGCAAGCTAACAGCACACACACACATAGGAGACATACAGAGACACAGGCAGACAGACAGTAAAGCACACCAATTGAGAAAGGTGCAGCAGGTGCTGCAGACAGAAAGAAACACAGCGATTGACAAACATTGACAGACACAGGGGACAGAAAGAGAAGGAGGAATAGAGGAGGATGGTGAGCTCCCTGAACCGTGAACCTGCCATGTGTAGAGGCATGCTGCACCATCTGTGTTGAGACTGTTTACGCAACACACCGCTGCTGCAGATGCCCTGCAGATACACACCCTGTACCACCTTGCCCAGGACTTTACAGGGCAGGGTGGTGGCATGCTTGCAGAAATGCAAACAGCAACAAAAATTAAATCTAAAGCAAAAACAGGATGACAACAAAACAAAGTCAGGGAAGGGCAAGGCAGCTTGCCTAACACCAAACACAACAATTAGAAAAAAGAATAATCCAAAAACCTTAATCACAAGCAAGGTTCAAACAAGGGCAATAACAGCAGAGGCAAACAAAATCAAATGTGACAGAATAGAAGAATAAAAATGAGAAGAAACATGGCAGCATGTTAGCATGTGCTGCTGCCACTTGTTACCCTGCAACACAAACCAAACCTAAAAAGCAATGACAGCCAATGGCTGTTCCCTGTCATGATGCCCAGAAACACATGCAAACACTAATCATAACAAATTTAAATGCATCATAAATGCAAACAATGAACCACGACACAGCCGCCACAGTGTCTGCCACAGCTACACACTGAGAACAAAGAGATGCACGAGAGTGAGAGAGAAAGGACAAGACAGAAAGAAAAGACAACAGAAATGATGTCACACGTATTGAGAGGAAAGGCAAGACTTGATGAGGTTTTGTGAGGAGCGAGGATAGCAAGAGAGAGAAAGAGGCCGAGCAAGTGAGGTAACAGAAGGCCATGAAAGAATGACCAGGGAGACAGAGAGAGTCTAGTGCGTGGTGACAGTGCTGTAGTGTCTTGGCGGTGCCAGCTAGACTCCAGAGATGTCTTCAGCAGACACTGGCTGCTCAGAACGTGACTGCTTTGTGTGGAACCCGACTGGACCAAATGTCCAGAGAGAGGTGGTGGCGATAGATAAAAGGCACAAGCATTGTCAAGAAGCCTTTTTTATAAATATTTATAAAATATATAATTGTCATCAATAGTCCATTCCCTCAATTCCCTTTTTATTTAGTACATCAAAATACTTTGTACACAGTAACCAATCTATCATATAAAAAAGGGCCAAGCCCAGGGGGCTTTTCAAGTGTCTCCCTTTAACATAGAGTATGGTTACAGTTTAATATGAAACAGCAAAGTAAAAGACAATAGATAAAAAGAAATTAAAGAACAAAATATACACATCAATACATTGTTTATATAGAAAAAAAAAATCAATGAAGGAAAGTATGTAAAAGATATTAAAAAAAATAGAAAAAAATTAAAACTTATCCCCACAAGTGTCTAATCATAGCTTCATAGCCATACCACTGAAGTGGTTCACATGATTAATACTACGCTTGACTGTGTGTTACTCCTGTCTTTTGAATGTGTGTGGGGGGCCCGGTCTTTATTGTCCAATGAACGAGTTGCCGTCCTTCAACTGTTTATACACATTTTAAATTTCTGCACACCACAGCAATTAATCCCCAAACTGAAAGGATATTTCAAAGCTGCAAGCCCCAAGGTTAAGACGACCAAAAACCAGACTTAGACAGGCTTAGGATATTAGCTATAAAGTTTCGCATAACCCTATCGCTACACTTTGTTTTCTGTTTGGGACATAAAAGTCAAGGGGACATTCAGTATCAAGGCTTCCATATCACAGTGACAGATCAGTGACAGATACAGACCGCAGTATGTCCAACAGCATATAATGCATCAGAGGGAAAACAGTACAAAAACAAACATTTTTTGTGGCACGGTAGCAAACTTAGTTCATCTGGGCCAGTTGCACTTTAACTGCGCCAAGGTCAGCTCCGTAATATCATAACGCAAGATCAAAACTAATAACTTGTTTATTGGAAAATCTGCCCATCTGGATGAGCATCTCGGCTGGCAGCAGGATGAAAAGATGACTCAAAGAAATAATGTTGGGGAACGAGGAGAAAGCAAACGATGTGAATCATGAGTAAGGCCTGTCAGGGCCCAATTGGCTCTCTAGTGGAAAAGAGACCAGACTGAGCCAGACTAGGCTGGGTGCCCAGCACTGCCACCTAGGGCAGTGGACCAACAGAGAGGCGCTAGTTGAATGAGTGGGCCTGATCGTTTTGCCAACTGAGCAGCCAGCTAGGCAGGGCATGGAAGCAGAAAGAGAGATAGTGACAGAGAAAGATGGGAGTTTTAGGAAGACATTGCGGTCATTGTTAGGGTTTGGCAAAGACTTTGAAATGAAAGAAAGCAGGAATGAAGAGGAGGACAGAAAGTTGGTCTGAAACATTTAATGATGTATCTGCTTTGAACAACGGGGACAGCAGGACAGGTATGCCCTCTGAATGACAAAGCCCGTGTGGTGGTGCTGCCTGTGCTATGCTTCTTACTGTAGTTAGAAAACTTAACAAATTTAAGTACTAACTACACAGGTATGTCTGCACACTTTAGCCCCATTAATGGTGAACTGCTTCTTCCTGGCATGAGGCATTCATCAACAATTCATTTGAAAGCTGTTCTATAATTTTAGGAATTTTAAGAAGTTTCCTTGTTACTGTACTAATTCATCTTTACAGTACCTTTGGTCTTAACTCCTTTTTAATGGTATCTGTCTTTTTTCTCATTTGTAATCCCCATTATTGAGCGTGTTGTCCATGACTGTTTTCACAGTTTTACAGTAACCTCCTGTGAAATCTTCAAAGCCCTAACACCTAACCTTTAACCTGGCTGTGCATCTACATGCATACCAAGGGCAAAATACGAAGAAGAATGTTAAAGATGATTTTTCTTTTCTGGACTGACATGAAATGTTTAGTATTAATTGTACACTTTGTTAAGCAGAAGGTATAATTAAGTCCTCACTGGGAGTAAAACACAATGAATAATCTAGTAAATGTAAACATAAAATGAGTAACAGTTAGCCTAACGTTAATTGAACAGTTACTTAGAATGTTGTCTTAGCAACAATTAGCCTCAGACAGCTTTTGCGATTGCTAGCATGGGAAGTACTAAACTAAACACAGAAGAACAAAATTAGCAAATAATGAATCAACAATATCATAAAAAATATTTTCAGATTCAACGAGGGCATGTGTGGAGTAAATAAAAGATGCCTGTCAATATTTGCTTGGTCATAGATTTGACGAAATGGTGGATGAAACAGTCTCAGTTAAAATGCTATGGAACTGGGTCAGTGGCGGTTGCTAATAGCAACAGAATGTTCAGCTGAATCCAACTGCTAGTGGCACTTTTTGTTTAATTCATGGACGCTCTGAGTGTTTTTAATCCAAGAACCTTGCAGATCCACATCATACTTTATTCATGATGTCCACTGCCCATTTTTGTCTCCTGAGTTTGATTTCTTGAAACTATTTCTAATGAATGCAGGATTTTTTTGGCTGTCTATCTCTAAAACGTAAGAAATCCGACCTTCCTTAAAAGCACCACACAACTTTGGCAAGAAAATAAAAGGTAACTCATTGCCAAGTGTGATGGATCTCATGAAAGTCTCAAGCCTCTAAAAGTTCATTTTCATATTGCATCATGAATGAAATAAATAGCTACCTGCAAGCTAGAAAAGACGCAAACCCACATTGTAAAAATGGTATATAGTAACATATATGATTTGTAGTTATTGGGCTAAAACAGTCCTTTCATGTATTCCAGTGGAGAAAAACAACCCATTTTGTATACTGAACTCCTGCAACATGTTGCATAAATTATTGTTACAGTAGCCTATCACACATTTATTAGCTTTATAGACACTTTCATCACGCTCCAGCACATGCTTGAACTCAAAAAACATTACTGCAGCAGATGGACAAGCAGCTCCTGGAGCAGCAAAAACAGACGCAGGCTAATCTTAGACATGCTGTAACACAGTGCATAAGGCCACAGAAAAGTAGAGGCAGGGTTGCGTTACGACGGAGGTGAGGACCCAAATGCAATAGACAGCAGGCAGGAGGGAGCTTCGGCAAGGCGTTTATTGAAATCCAAAAGTTCCAAAAAACAAAAGAGGCACGGGGGAAGGCGATAACGAAGGGGAAAACTCCACAAGGGAAAAAGGGAAAACTCCACAAGGGAAAAAGGGAAAACTCCACAAGGGAAAAAGGGAAAACTCCACAAGGGATGACCAGGAAATATTCACAGGGAAGGCAGGAACACAGGTAATAAAACGCAGACTGGGGAAACTCACAGGCAAGAGGAACTCGACGTGGACAGCAACGGCACAAAATGATCAAGCACTAGACAAAGGGAACACAGAGGTTAAATACACAAGGTAACGAGGTAATGGGGAACAGGTGACACATCAGGTGAATCACATTAGGGCGGGGCAGGACAATCAGACAAACAAAGCGAAGCTAGACAAGACAAGACAAGACAGGAAGCCGATTTCAAAATAAAACAGAAAGTGAAACACACCGGGGATGGGAGACAGGATCAGGTACACGGGACCGGGGAAAACACTGAGACACTCAGGGGGAGACAGAAACAGGCAAACAAACCCAACAAAAACCCCAAACCACAACAGGTTGTGCTTAATGAGATGACGACTGATCCTGGTGACATCCTTAGTAATTCAATTTCAACTGAATTGAATTCAATTTTATGTATAGTGTCAAATCATAACAAAAGTTATAATGATCTCAGGACACTTTACAAATAGAGTAGGTCTAGACAACACTAAATATTTCGAATAGAATAATTCATGGAAATAGATTTGTAATACCGGCAGATGTCGCATGTAGTCACGTGTTTGATTGAACAATCAAACTAACTAAAATTAGAAAACTAGAATTCATATGTCAGTGCAGTTTAGAGGGCTCTGATTATTAATTTTTAAGGACTACCGTTTAGAAAGTTGAGGGTCAGTAATATTGAGTGGACAGTGTGGCTGAAGAGGACAGAGGCAGAATGGGTTTTAATATCTCTTCTCCAGAGGAACACTTTGGACCTGTAGATACAGAGGTGAAAAGAAGCTTTAAGGGGCTGGGGGTAAAGTGTTTTTATCTGTACAGGGACCGGAGGCTGCTGGGTCATGTGGAGTTTGTGGCTGGGTAGAGTAGATAATGAAGTTGGAAAGTTGTAGGAGAGTGTTGGTATGATCATAAGGCTGTAAAAAATGAAGCCAAGTTTCAGGGAGATGCAAGGTGTCCCTGTTCATGTTAAGAAAACAAAACTAAATTCAACTTAACTCAGCAACCTTTGTATAAACATGCAGTGAAGACACTGGGGTTATAACTTTTTCTGTCTGTGCCCTGCAGCAAGATTCAACTCTACAACGATAACAACAGTCTGTAAAAAAAGGCAGAAAACATTGTTGAAAAGAATGCAACTTTATAATAGAAAGGGAAAACTGATCATTTGCAAAACATTTTGTTTGTGCGAGGACAGGCCACAGGTGGGTTATTGGGGCTGAAAGCAGAATAGTCATTTGGCAGGAAAACAAGGAGCAGCAATGAATATTTGATGTGCCTATTCTGCTGGAAATAAACGATGGTGCAGTAAGATGAAAACTAGAGAAATGATTTGTGATATGACGAATTTTGCCACTATCAAAACAGTGGAAAAAATAATCTACTGTAAGTGTGTGTACATACTTCTGTATACAGTGAAAATCTTGTACATCTGTTGCTCAAGAGACTGTGTGTGTGTATGTATGTGTGCGTGTGACGAAAAATGTGTGTAACAAGGAATCTAAGGGAGAGGAAGTGTCATAGAGAAGCCCGAGTTAACAGCTGCAGAGTTAACAGAGCAACACAAGTGACTGAAGTGCAAAGTTCAAAGGAAATATGAAAGGATTTCATGAAAACCTCAACCTACACCTTAAGAAATAAGAGAGTGGGTGTATCTTTAAAGTCAGTTGTTGAAAAAGCAGGGCTGCAATCCCCTAATGACGAGAATAGCATACACATGGCACAAAAGCCAATGATGGTGAAAGAGCACATTTGTTTAACTGTTTTTATTCTGGCTGTTTTGTAGAAATTATCCATCTTGGGGTTTCATGTATTTCTCGTAGTCTTTTGTTAATCTATTAGTTTAAGATTTGTTTAACATAGGCCACATTTTGTCCCATGCCAGTATATATATTTCCATATATTTATTACTCATTTAATTTCCGTGGTTAATGTGCTGAAAGATACAGAGCACTATTTCTACCCTTTTTTGGACATGTTCTATTATCTGGGAACACTGGGGGAATTTGATTACTGGGAACCTCTGAAACATGAAAATGTTTTAACTGATTTTATCTGGTTATTCACAGTATTAATTGCTTGTATACGGATTGACAGTTTGAGAAAAGCAGGAAATACTGACTACTGATTTTTATTCAGACACTGTCCTATTATAACACCACTTTCTGCTAGAGAGCACCAAAATAAATATTTTAATAACCATGCACACATTAGAGACAATGGCATGCAAAACAGATTGTTCCTGACACTACACAGATTTACTGTGACCACCGCTCTGCTATTGTTCATTTTTTATTAGTTGATTTTTGCTCGCTTGTCCGTTTTGAAGAGTCCTTCCTCATAAAAATGGTATGGCGCTACTTGTGCAGCTTAATATTATCGTTTTGACTCTCAGCTGTTACAAAGGACACTCATGATCGTGTCTTCATTGTCTTATAAAAGTAGTTGTTGTCAAAGGCACTAAGACAAGCATAGACTGATACACTGTACGGCTGGGTTGCCACTGATCTGCAGGTCCAATTCAATTCAATCAATTTGATTAGGGATTTTTTTTTAATTAAAAAATTTATTTAGCTTGGATTATAAAGAGATTATACAAAGAACTTCTAATCTGGTGCATTATTAAAATTTTAATGTTTACATAAGAATTTACCCTAAAGTGGTTGCATTAATGCACTTTTTATTCAACATGAACAGACTACAGCAGTCAATACAATAAAGTCCAACTCTACAGACTCTACAGTCAGTGAGTATTGAGTGATAATTCATCCAGATATATTGATATGATATATCTTCTAGTTTCATATAATACCAGAGACAGATATTGACTCTGGATTTTATGAATCTGCTGTACAGCGGATCATTCAAATGAAAGTCAATTTCATAAGCCCAGCCTAGTACACAGAGACCATTAAGTGTTTAGTACTTTGTCTATAGTCCACACAGACACTGATCCATACACACCAAGTCCTCACAAGCACCTATGAATGCGCTCACAAATGCACACCAATGTTTTGCCAATGGTAGGAGGCCATGTCCACATTCTGTGGCTATAGTTTAAAAAGCAATTTGTTAGATGAGTTCTGAAAAACCAAAACAGTTAAGTAGAGGTGTTCGTATATGTAGAAAAAGTACTTAACAAAATACCTTCAAACTGAACTGACTATACTGACTGTCACTGACCAAATCTGTATTTTTTGGCAGTGGACCTCTCCGCTCACTGGTGATCGAGAAGACCATTGTTAACTCGGCCATGATCCACATTGTTTTATGTTTGGATTAAAAACAGGTGTTGTCATGGATATGGATTACTTTTAAAAGCTTCCCTAGCCACAATACATAATAAGACCCTGCAGGACTTCTCAAAAAATGTTGTTTGTTGCTGTTTTTTATGGTGGAAAACACCTGCCTCCCATGGATCGCCAGAGTGAGTAAAAAAACCAAGATGTTTTCAAATATATTCCCGTTATTGTTGGTACTGAACACTGGGTTCAACTGTTTGCTTTCTTTTGTGCATCCTAGAAGTCGGTTATCAGTGTCCGTCATCCGTGGCCAAGCTCTGTCAGCCCTGCAGCCACGCTGCCACACACTGAGGTAAGTCCATTAGACACTTATTAAAGCTGGAAAAGCACAGAAACCCCCGACTTGCTTCTCTGCAGACACCAGGGAGTATGTCCAGCCGTGGTAAGTTTTCCTCATCACACACACCAGAGCATGCAAAGAGCTTTGACAAGTACATGCAGAGACACAACTTCACCAGACATAAACACACACTCAGACACACTCCCCCTATTGCTCTTGTTGGGACTCTGTGTGCTGTGTTTTGCCGGATCTCAGTGTGAGTCTCAGTGTGCAAGTCTATTTTTTTTTCCAGGCGGCCATCTCTGCTTGGCCTTGCCATCTGTTCTCCATGCTGTGCAACACGGCGCTCCCTCTGGCTGCAGGCATTTTTGTATAGTGGCAAAAATTGTCAACTGGACTAAAACAATAAAGCACTCAGGACAGAAGTGGTACAGACATTACTGTCCTGTTTTTCAGGAAAGTTAACTCAACCCATTGAGTCATTTTCCAGTTTTGTTTTACAAATCTAGTGTAAATCTGAAAAAAGAAGAAGGGTGTCTTTGTGTGTTACACTACTTTTGGATATTTGCAGTATATCTGAGCGTGCCAGCGGTAAGTAGGGTTGCAAAAGTAAAGTAAGAGGTGAATTCATCCATTTTACAAGGCAAGGTGGAAGTGGGAGTGATTTTGTTGTGTTTTTATGTCCTCTCTACATGGCAATTATCCTATTAACACAGCTTGCCACCTGCTAAGTTTAGACACTAAAAGCATCAGAACCGCATGGGAAAGTTGTCAGCAATGACTCTGACTGAAGGACGTTTTGAAACAATTTTGTAAGAAGTACTTTAATTATGCAGGCAGCCAGGGGGCCAGGGGGTCCCACCAGGTGACGATGCGCTATGTTCCAGCTGCCCTGTGGTTTTGTTCTGACCCCTGCCGTGCGTCATGCGTCTGATGCAGAGCGTTTTGCTTGTAGATTTAATGGATATTGACATTTATCCTGGATATCTGTGCATACCATAAAAGTAAGTAGTCTACATAGGTACATTGTTTATTCAATTTGGTCCAGTTATGAACAACAATCAAGTATTTGTGGTGGTGTTTTAGTTGTTAGAATAGTAATATACCACGGCGCTGCCAGAACACAGCGCAGACATGCCTAGTGGAATTAAGGGGTAAATCTGTATGAGCTTATATTTCCTTTGATCTATCCATCCTTCCATTCTACACTGCTTACCTGGGTCGATAAAGCAGTAGCAGGAGGCTAAGAAAAGAAGTCTAAATATCTTTCTCCACAACCTCATCCTGGGGGATATAATCATTTCTCTAGTGTATTCTGCTTCTAAATGTGTCTAGAATACCTCCAGAATATAACATCCAGGAAGCATTATGATCAGATCCCCAAACCACCTCAACTCGCCCCTTTCAAATATAAGAGGTGATCGCCAAAAAATTAGCCTAGACGTTTAGTGAAGAAAGCTCATTTCAACCCGTTCCGTCCGTGATCTCTTTCCATGAATCACTTACCGTGACCACCACTCAGACCACAACGACAAGCCAGAAAAAACACCTGCTTCCACCAACACCCTCACTATACAACAACTTTTCATTTCTTTTAATCTTTACACTGCATGAGTTTACATTGCATTTTTTTATGTGTAAATTAACAGTTTTGTGTTTTTATGTTTGCAAACCAGCTGGCCTTGAGGTACCACCGGGTAGATCTGATGGGGTTGGGATTACTGAATCGGCATAGGAGCCTGGAAACATCTCAAGTTTGAATTCAAAGAGCGGAAGAAAGGAATTATTCACACACACAACAACAGA
Organism: Etheostoma cragini; assembly: GCF_013103735.1. Lineage (NCBI taxonomy): Eukaryota > Metazoa > Chordata > Actinopteri > Perciformes > Percidae > Etheostoma > Etheostoma cragini. Next base: position 19,729,796 of record NC_048411.1, read on the forward strand.
TGCATTGACAAGGACATATGCATGCACGTATCTACGCACAGACACATTCATGCATGCACACAGAAAGACACACACACAGTCACACACACACTAGCGGTGCGCTGTGCCTCCCAGAACTCCCATCTGTTGAACCAGCAGTACAGGTTGGTCTTAATGAGAAATAATGAGCCTTTACTAAATAACAACAGATTGGATGGATTTCACCTCCACTTTAGATTTTATTAGAATGTCATGAACACTAGTTTCTCTCCCTGTTACAAAATTAAGTTGTTTATAACTCAAAATAGCATTTTCCTTAACTTAGTTTTCTATGGGTACAAACAAATATTCACGATCATTGACTATTGGCACATCTTTTAAATATTATAATAACTAATTCCTAGGGCCATCAAACATTTTTGTAACTTACTGCTGCACATAGAAAATGTTACTAAGAAATGTGTTTCAGTAAAATTACAATCAGATTTATCATAATTTATCACACCAGCCTCTAAGTTATGAGCACAAACCTGGAATAAAAGGGAGCTTAGAGGGGAAAGAAACCCCTTCCATCAAAGTTAGACATTTTTCTCTAACAAATCAGAGCAAGAATAGAACAGCTGGCATAGCTTTCAGCAAAAACACTGTGTGTGTGTTTGTGTGTGTGTGTGTGTGTGTGTGTGTGTGCGTGTGTGCGTGTGTGTCTGTGTATGTGAGAGAGCACCAGGCATCAGGTCAGGGAATCCAACTGGCCTTGCACAATTTCAAGCTGAAAGAAAAAAGAGAAAGGGTTCAGTGTTTGGAGAAAAAAGGAACACACACACACACACACACACACACACACACACACACACACAGAGACTAAAAAGAAAAAGAGGCCACAAGAAATGTATCAAAGTATGAGGGGGACGGGCAGGCTGATGGATTTTGTCAGGCAACATCAGGGTGCAATGCAACATGGGAGAAAGACACTGAAACACTAGGGCTGTGGTCTTTTCAATGCTACGTTTGTCATTGGATGCGCAACATTAGAACTCTGCTGTGAATGCATACTGTATGGATATACAGTGGGGTCCAGAAATATTGGGACATCAACACAATTTTCATCTTTTTGGCTCTGTACACCACCACGATGGATTAAAAATAAAACAAACAAGATGTGCTTTAACTGCACTGACTTTCAGCTTTAATTTGAGGGTCTATTACATCCACATCAAGTGAACGGTGTAGGAATTACAACAGTTTGTATATGTACCTCCCACTTTTAAGGGACCAAAAGTAATTGGACAATTGGCTGCTCAGCTTTTCCATGGCCAGATATACGTTATTCCCTCAGTATCCCATTTACAAGGAGCAGATAAAAGGTCTAGAGTTCATTTCAAGAGTGCTATTTGCATTTGGAATCTGTTGCTGTCAACTCTCAATATGAGATGCAAAGAGCCGTCACTATCAGTGAAGCAAGCCATCCTTTGGCTGAAAAATTAAAACAAACCCATCAGAGAGATAGCAAAAACATTAGGAGTGGCCAAATCAACTGTTTGGAACATTCTTACAAAGACAGAACCGGAGCTTCGGGGGAGCTCAGCAACACCAAAAGACCCGGAAGACCACGGAAAACAAGTGGTGGAGTATTCTTTCCCTGGTAAAAAAAATATCCTTAACAACAATTGGCCAGATCAAGAACACTCTCCAGGAGGTAGGGGTATGTGTGTCAAAGTCAAAAATCCAGAGAAGACCTTACCAGAGTGAATACAGAGGGTTCACCACAAAATGTAAACCATTGGTGAGCCTCATAAACAGGAAGTCCAGATTAGAGTTTGCCAAACAACATCTAAAAAAGCCTTCACATTTCTAGAACAACATTCTATGGACAGATGAGACAAAGATTAACGTGTACCAGAGAAGAGAGGAAGAGAAGAGTATGGAAAAAGAATGGAACCACTCATGATCCAAAGCATACCACCTTATCAGTGAAGCTTGGTGGTGGTAGTGTCATGGCGTGGCAATATATGGCTGCCAATGGAACCGGTTCTCTTGTATTTATTGATGATGGGACTGCTGACAAAAGCAGCAGGATGAATTCGGAATTGTTTTGGGCAATATTATCTGCTCATATCCCGCTAAATGCTTCAGAACTCATTGGATGGCGCTTCACAGTGCAGATGGACATTGACCCGAAAAATGCTGTGAAAGCAACGAAAGAGTTTTTCAAGGGAAAGAAGTGGAATGTTATGCAATGGCCAAGTCAATCACCTGACCTGAATCCGATTGAGCATGCATTTCACTTGCTGAAGACAAAACTGAAAGGAAAATGCCCCAAGAACAAGCAGGAACTGAAGACAGTTGCAGTAGAGGCCTGGCAGGGCATCACCAGGGATGAAACCCAGCATCTGGTGATGTCTTTGCGTTCCAGACTTCAAGCTGTAATTGACTGCAACCAAGTTTTAAAATATTAAATTGGAATTATGATTGTTAATCTGTCCCATTACTTTTGGTCCCTTAAAAAATGGGAGGCACATATAGTACAAACTGTTGTAATTACCACAGCGTTCACCTGATTTGGATGTAAATACCCTCAAATTAATTAATTAGCTGAAAGTCTGCAGTTAAAGCACACTTGTTTCCTTTCATTACAAATCCATTGTGGTATTGTATAGAACCAAAAAGTTTAGAATTGTGTTGATGTACCAATATTTATGGACCGGACTGTATTCCTGGTGCATACACCATGGCACTTGGTGCAAGAGAGACCCTTCTTCTTTCCTGGTGGTGGCAGGGTCCGTACGAGACGCGCATTGTTGAGAAAATAGCAGCGGAGACAAATTATTTATAAATATACCACAGTGACCACAGTGATATAAGAGAGCGGGACTCGGCTGTGCTCCAACACTGGTTTTCCTCCATCTTTCGAATCTCATTCCTATGCTCTCGCTCAGGAGAGGAACTCAATGGCGGAAAGATGACGCGAGACCTACGTTTGAACAATTGTCTGGATTGCGAGCCAGGCCACCTTGGCAGGTGGTCTGGCTGATCGGATCCCATTGCAAGCAAGATCCAATCTTGGAGCATACACACTTGACAGTTAATGAGTCATGGCATGATCAACTGACACATTGAAAAGACAAGTTTAACCATGTCTGATGCAACGTGACATGAAAGTGGACACATACATGTAGTTACACACAGACACACACACACACACACACACAAATAACAGACCTTGTTGTAGAGGTCAAGCAGCTCCTTGTGGTTAAAATCAACAAAGACATTTTCCTGAACCTGGAGAGAGCGAGAGGGAGGGGGGGGGGGGG
>NC_048411.1:19733095-19764119 GCF_013103735.1 Etheostoma cragini
TAGGGTTAGAGAGGCATACAACCTAAATAAAAAATAAATAAATGTAGGCACAAGAACAACAACACACAGGATAAAAAAGCAGCAACAAGAGCACATGCGTAAGAGTAATGACAAAGACCTCTTCAGTTGGATTTCTTGTGCTTTCCATAAAAACCTTCATTAATTATTACTGCTCTCTGGTCAGTATGTACTATTCTCTAAGTCTTATCCATCAGAGTGTTTAAAAATACACTGAAGGCAACGTCACTGTCCACTCTCCATTCTGTTTGGTTTAAAAGAGACTGGCTGGATCATGTGTAGCATGATCAACAACATATTGTTTCAATACTGACATCACAATGAATTTTTCATGACACAATTTAAAAGTAGCGTCTAGTCTGAAAAAAGCAGACTGATACATTTAGCATTCAAGGAAAAACATAGACTAAGGAGTGTCCTATGTAGATTGTTTCTATCTGACTTTTAGTTCAAATTTGTTGTTGTTGAGCAAAAGAATTACGTCCATTATTTGTATTTTAATGTATTTGTATTTCAGATGTAAAGGAAAATTGCTCCTGAGCAAAAACAGGCCACATATAAAACCCCATATATCTGCTGAAGGTAAAGAAGGTTACTTTATAATTTGAATATAGCAAAACGTGGAATTAAATCAATATTGATACAATATTAAAACAATGGATAAGGAAGCTTGGGTCTTGCAAAGCTGGCATATGTAATTAGGATTTGTGAGCACTGCTTCAATATTTTAAAGTTTTCTACATCTTGCTTTCCAGTTCACATGGGAAGTGTTCGCTGTTTTTCTCTCCTTTCTGAAAACACTGCAGGGTGGACTAACTATCGAGGGAAACACGGTTTTGCTGCTAACGTATGAAACCAAGGGCAACCATCACTGGTCTGCTATCATCATTATCGTCCCCCCATCACAAAAACACCTAAGTGGGCGTAATGGCCAGACACTTTATCAACAACCATCATTGAGAAAATAGCCATAATATGAGAAATGCTTTTTGGGTAAGAAAGAATGAGAACAGCAGTCTTGTAGTCCACTAAAGCGCACTCAGTGCCGTCACGCTGAATGTTGATAATGGCCAAGAAGTCCTGGCACCAACTAGGAGGGCAAGAGGAAAGACAAACAAAAAATAAATAAATCTGAGCTGAAAGACACTAAAACCATGAGAGTTTCAAAGAATTGTACACTCATCTACAGCTCTCCTCTCGCCTTAAGTGCTTAGAGACTGACAGGGCTTTGGGGCTTGAATCTGACTGACTGGCTGGTTGGGTGGGTGGAGGGGGGAGGCCATGTGTCACTGCAAATTAATGGCAGAGATATTAATTAAAAGCAACGTTAAAAGTCCATAAAAGAGAGCACAGAGGGAAGATGTTATCTCTCGCCAAAGCCACCACGACCACACCCCAGCAACTTCACAGCGAAGACGGAGAATGTAGGACAACCTTGAGTTTAGCTACGGCAGAGGGAGCATTGCAAGGACAAAACTCATTAAAGTCTGGTTACCGACTGAGAAGCAATGTAAAGAAGATGCACATCAAAGTATTTCTACAAGGTGATAAATCATTTCTCGGAGTAAACAAGGATGTTGTTAGGAAAGGATTTGATTTGAAATATAAATTGGGCATGTAGTTAAATTAGTTGAGTGATGAACACACTCTGTGTTTCCAAAAGCACTGATCTGTTCACAACACTCACTCTATTGATCTCCAGTGTGGCAAACACTATTATAATGAGGAGAAACCTGCGGCACATAATCAGTCATTTGCATTGATGGTCTTCGGTGTGCTAGGGTCACGGTATCAACACCAGTCGAGTTGAAAAGAATGACTAAAAAAATAACAGAGCTGTGTCTATGATTGTCTAACGGAGGTGAGAATGGGGTCAATTGAGAATGCAGTTTGAATGTGTGATATAGGATGTTGTCAAAGCTAAGCTACAATAAAGACAACAAACCACATTGTAACACTTCCTGTGTGTCACACAAGGGTTGAGGATGAAAGTGTGTTTATGGTTATGTGGATGTGAGATTGACAGTGGATGTGAGAATTTCCAGGTAATGCCGGGTATGTGTGTGCGTTAAACACACAGAACACTGTTTTGTTTTGTCTTGGGAACATGTGTCTGCGTCTGTGTGTGTGTGTGTGTGTGTGTGTGTGTGTGTGTTTGGCCCATCCCATTGTTCCTTAGGTTTGAGATTTTGCCAGGGAGAAACCCACCAAGGCTCTGACAGATCTAGGCTAACACTAATGGGGATAGGATGCATCATCACCATCATCACCATCATCACAGCCCTTTACTACCAACACACACACACACACACACACACACACACACTTCTTAGCCACAATGTTTCAGGATACAGAGAACCAGATTAACCAGTGAGATAATCATTTATTCACTTGCATCTGGTGTTCCATATGCACTACATGTTGGTGTATGTTATAACAATATAGGCTACACACAAAGGGAGAACCAACACAGGAGAGAGAATAAACTAACAAATATGAATTGAGGAATTCATCCGAAAGTAACCTTCAATAACTGCTAAAATGTTGGACTGAATATTCTGCTGCAGCTCTTGGTACGGACCTAATAGTTTTTGACAAGGTTACTAGTACAATTCCCTAGATGAGCCAACAAAGTCATGGAGGGAAAATTGTTAAAGAGGCTCTATATGGATTACAGCAGAAACCCTCAGACTCCACAGTGTAAAGGAAATGGTGGTTTATTTCCACCTGTGTAATATTTTCATGGCCTTTATTTTAATCAGCAATATAAATATAGTACTTATCACATTAGTTTCTGGCCAGGTGCTTAGTCCATCACTTCAGACCACTAAAGTCCACACCCGGACTGAAACGTCTAAACAATTATTGGTATGATTTAGTTTGGTTTTACAGACAATCGTGGTTCGGTCTTTAATGATTCCTCTAGCACCACTTGTTGACAATTTAGTTTTTTAGTTTGAAGATCTCAGAAGTTACGTCAATGAACACATTGATACGAAAACACTAGAAATATTGGCCAAGACTACGTAAACAAATCCAAGTTGCAGTACAATAAAGCGGAATTTGCCTTCAAATAAATGGGCGCAAAACGGAAAAAATTCACTGTACCTAAAGCTCAGACATTTATTATCATCTAGATAAGATTCATTGAGTTGCAACACCCAATAATAATCAGGTTGGTGTTTGCAACCCACTTTTGTGCACCTCCTGTTTAGTTTGGTTTGGTTTTATCAGCTAGCACCTGCCCTTGTCCAGTGTGCTTCTGGCACTGTGAATTTTTTAAATGCATCCCTTGACTTTTTCTCTCCTTTTGATCCGCCGGAACAGATCCCTTTCTGTATTCCAGGACCTCTGGTTTTACAAATGATGCACTGAACACATAAAAAGGTTCGAAACTCAAATAGCAATGTAAAAAACATTCTACAGTCTAAAATATTAAAAAAAATTTGGTGACCCCCTGAAATTATCTGGCGTCCCCCAGTTTGAGAAGAGCTGTTCTAGAACCCCCTGAATCCTGAGGTCATTTTTACAGTTCATTGTCCATCTGGATTTCTTTTAGAAAAAAGTTTATAAAACATCAACCCTGTTGTCTACAGTCAAGATATGATCATTGTTTCAGGACAAACTGGGTTCTTAGAATATTTGGGCTACAGTGAGGTCACTTGAATGTTTAAAATGGCTGTAAGACCTTAAAGACAAATAAATAAATAAAACGGAACATGAATCTCCCAAATATGTATTGATATCAACGACAGAGCAGTAAAACCTAAGCCAATCTCCTCTCTAAAACCATTTTAACTCATATAAAGCACATACTATTTACATTTGATTTTTAAAAAAAAGGCCCAAATATATGCCCAATCTCTAACCAGTGACGCCATTCGCCTCTGTAAAACGGTTTGATATCTATCTTGTCCGCTATGTATCTTTGATCGCATACTAGACTAGTTTGACTGGGGGGATTACTATCTTTCCCACTGAACTCTTTGGTCACATTGTCTCCCATATATTGGAATGCTGCTTGCCTTCACTTCCGACACACACGGCATGGAGAACGGAGCTAGTGGCGAAAATGAGCAAAAACGTGATGAATTATGAACATCAAGTGGATAAATCTTGGATGTAACAGTTTGGATTTAATGCTCAACAACCCTGAAAAAGGGCACAAGTTCCAGGCTGGATAGAAAATCACCTGTAGAGGCTAGAAAGACCCCGATGAGACCTCCGTAACCGCTAGCTTTTAGCCGCAACAATCTGTACGTTTTTATCTTTATCTTTATCTTATTAAATGATTAAACAATGAACCAGAGGTGTTGTTTTGCTCATGGACGAGCCTCTCGGGTCCACAGGGTTAACAACCTTTGACTGCTGCATTGATGTTAAGTGGAGGCCAATGTTTATGATTTTAAGCTTTAAGAGGTTTTGTGAATGAACAAATCAATATATTCCAATTGGTGAAAAACATGTAGACGCTCTACAAGCGGTGCTTTTATCACATCAAGTGGTTTCTGGAGTCAGTAATGTCAGTTTATATAACACCACATGTGTACGCCATCGAGCAGTTGTCTTCATACCACAAGGAGTGTTTGAACGGGGCTGAGCGGACGAAAAAAGGCACTCTTCATCAATTATTTGCCTCAAGAATAGCTTGGATTTGAAATACTTGTCAAGGCAGTGAATTTCTTTTGCTGAGTGCTTTGCAGAAACTTCTTTTATCAAGAAATAAATTCAAAGGCAGAAAGGGAATAAGGAGAGGGAGTAAAAGATAAGGAAGGGATGATTGACAAAAACAATGAGGGGAGGGGAGAAATAGAGTGGCAAAGTGAAAAGGAGAAAGTTAACAGACACAATGAAAGTGACCTTAAGCAAACAGATTTATAAAATGGTGATAATCCAAGGGAGCTTTTAATGTAAAAAACTAGCTACAAATCAAACTATACAGAATTAACTGACAGAAATAATTTGTCCTATACAGAGATGGGGATTTGAGTCAGACTCGTACTCGAGTCGCACTTAAGTTGCACAAACAGCTGATTTCAGATTTGAAGCAACTCAACCCAAAAGACTTCAGACTTGACCTCGAGCTTTGAGACTCGTCAAATTGTTTACATGCGATTATAATTTTTTCAATCTAAATTATTCAAGTATTTCTATTCTATTTTCTTTTATTGGCGCATATACGTTGGGGAAACGTATGACAAGCTGGATGCCCCCTGCCCTTTGTCATAATGTGCAGCGTAAACTTTTAAAAGCTATGTATATGTGCGCAAACTCACATCCCCCAAAAATGCATTGAAGACACCAAGTCATCCCGGAGTGCTTTCAATAACTTTCTCAACAGTGGCAGTAAGGGAACAACTACATGCAAGGTGTGTGGCACCAGGATAAATGATGCCGGATCATCAACGTCAAACTTCATAAGGCATTCAAAACGCACCCAAATAGGTCAGTCTCTTGCTAATGTGAAAGAGATGTTGCATTTAGCACATATCGTCACAGGTAACAAGCTAACCAGCAAAGTGTTGTGCTAATTCTGGGAAAAGGCAAATTGTCTCTTTATAGTTAGTAGTTGCATCCTTGACGAACGGATCCATCTCCCCAGGATACTGTGTCGGGTGCGCAAACTCATGTGATGATAATTGAGCCCGTGAATGATTTGTAAGCTATTAAGCGAACGAGGTGGTCTCTGAGTCGGGTCTCCTATGCGCTGGACTCAGTTTTACTGAGCTTACTTACACTCAGAAAATAAATGGTGCTAATGCTGGGAACAGGCAAATTGTATCTCTATAGTTCCATGTGATATAACATACTTAGTTTAATATTCCACCAGGTCCGAGGGCTAGAGGGATGTGTTAAGTAGACGCCATAATTTATCCTACAACTAATTTAGATACAGGACTGTATGGATGGTAGCTACAGCACATGCTTTGAATTCATAAAATGTAACAATGCAGTGTTAGGGACAGACCTGGTGGCCTGAGACTTAAGACTAGACTTGGACTTGTGGCTAAAGACTTGGGATTTGACCTGAACTTGGCTTTCAAAGATTGAAGACACGACTTAGACTTCCAAAAAATGAGTTCTGCATATCTCTGGTTCTATATCTAGAAATTTGAATTCAGACATAATATAACAACCAAGCGTTCTATAAATTCACAGAGAGAGCAAAAGAAAAATAGGACAACACTTTTTCGCTGTGTGAAACCGGCTGCCGGGTAAAGCAATCTCAAAATATCAAAGCACAGTCCACACCAGACAGACACGAAGTGAAGCAAATCAGGCTCAAGTGTTGACAACAAGTGTCATTCAATCTTTCGCAGTTTAGTCAAATGTCATGTACTTGGGTACAAGTTTGTGTGTGTTGGAGAAAGGTGGAGAAGTTTCTGAGTTGTACTGACAGCATAGATAGACAGCCCTGTGTAGATCAACATTTGAGAATTCAAAAACTTTTCAGTTGCATGCATGACATCATTACATCAGAAGAATCTGCTTCACAGAATAGGGTACAATAACATGATTCATTTTATTATCATTATTAAAAAACACTGTTTTCTTTGGTTCTATGTCTTGATTCTATACCTTTTATTTTATACTTAATTCTGCTTGAATATTGTCTTCACTGTCTCTTATCTTCATCTATTTTCTTTTTCCTCTAAAGCACATTTTAACTGCTGTTCTGAAAAGTCCTGTAAAAAAATATCGTTAGCTTACTTGCTTGCATGCATGTGGCAAATGATCATTTTTAGTTACTGCTAACGACTGTTAATAGCTGTACATTAAGAAAATGCAAGGTGCTGTGTTGGTGTGTTGCTTTCAGATAGCAATGCTCAGATTGAAAGGGGTCCTGACCTGTTTAAGCAATACATCAGTGAGTTTGTTTGGAGGCTTACCAACACCAAAGCACTGGACACTCATTTATAACACTATGAGATATAATTTCGCAACTCTGTTAGAATATGCTAATAATATGCTGTTTTTATTACAAAGTAATCAGGTAAGTAATCAGGTAAGTGCTCTTGCATGTACTTGATTGGCCAACAGAGTGCATTGCTGTAAAACGTGTTGTGTTCCAGAAAAGTCTGAGGGTGTTTTTCCTCTGTGCTACCTAGGTGCCTATGTGGACAACCTAGAGCTTGTCACCTCATCCAGAAATGATGTCACATTACAACAAGGTCTTAACTAGCAGGAAAACAAAAAAACAGGACAGCTGTTGAAAAACAACCCAACAAACCAAACAACAGCTTCATGCTCTATTGTTAATTACGCAAAATGTGTTTGTTCTTTCAGGCCTTGACATATTGCATAAATCTTTCCAAAATCTGTAATGATTCGACTGATATTGGCTGTATTTAAAATAAAAATGTGTATGCTACTACAATAAGCACTTTTTCCAAAAAATGTGCTGCACTTTATACCTATTCGACTAAAATGGACAAATATGAACAAATGTGAGTGTGAAAGTTCTGAATGAAAACGTAACCTCACGTTTTTCTGCTTATTTCAATATGACACCAGCACGGAATTAAATCAGCATCAAAGAAAGGGTTACTGTAATTTTGCCAGCTTGAGCGCTCTGCAGAAAGAGGATGGGTTGCATTACAGGTCCTCTGTGACTTTGCTATGTGTCTTATGCGACTGTGAGCTCCTTGACAGTTTGTCCAATTGGAGCTTCTCTGCCGCTGCCTGGTCGTTGACTTTTGCCTGACAGTGACAAACAATGAGGCAGAAAGAGAGGCGGCATGCACATGAGGCTGAGCTGTCGGATTTTGGCAACCCTTTATCCCTCAACACTCGCACACAACCATAACAAATTCCCTCCTTTTCCTGGATGCTTTACTGTAATTAACACACACACACACACACACACACACACACACACACACACACACACACACACACACACACTTCTTTGTTCTTCTGATTTAATCACAAGTTAGACCATTGTTAATCAAAAAACAAATCTAAAATCCTTGCTGTTACACTGTTATGTTGCTATGGGTACACACATATTTTTTTATAACCTGATGACTGAGTGACTGCTGGCCTATCTTTCTATGTGGTCTATCAACTTGTCTGCATGCTTGACTGCTTCACTGTTACTCGGTCAGCTTACAGCAACCATAGTATATGTGTCATTACTATTTTTCCGTTAGCTTACAGGACATGCATGTCTGCCAACCTGGCTGCCTGTCCTCCTCTCTGTCTTTGTGCCAGCCTACATTCACATGCTTCTCTGGCTGTCTGAGCAGCATTCTGCCATCTTGCTGAAGGATGATCAGTGGGGGATATTTTATGAAGACTTCTGTCACTGAGGATTTCTGTCACTGGGTGTGCATGCAGGTAACAGCAGAAATAAAATTGTGTTATGAGGACGCCGGCTAATATGTTCCACAAACAGGTAATCACGTAGAATTAAGGTGGCATCATCATTCTTGTCACCATCAATAAAATGTTTTTGATTTTTAAAATCCAAAATCAAGCAATTTGAAAATATTTTTCATAACTCAACTGCTTTGGTTTTTTTCATGCAAGTTTAGTTAACAACAATGAGAAACCACACATCTGTAGCCTCAGTGTAAAAAGAGCAACTTATTGAGACATTAAGAAAACAGGAGCACACTTTTCTATTATAGAAGAGTGTGTTTGGTATGCTTGAGGATGCATGTGTGCGTTTGTTGAGCTGCATAGCTGTCTGCTGCTAAAATCAAACCCTCTGAAAAAGGCAGCTCTGCTGTCAAAACACCGTTTTTGAATGTCTCAATAAAGATTATTGTTGTTTGTGTCAGTGCTACAGGTGTGCTGCCTCCTCTTTTATGTTGGAAGTGTTTCTGTCCATCTGTCTGTACCTCATTAACACAGTTGAGGTTTCTCTAGTTTGAAGTCTTCTGATTCATTGTGAAGGAGGAGGTACGCAGATGGGGAATTGGAGAGTTCAAAGGTTCATCTGAGGAGAATAACAGATACCAAATTGGCCTAAGCATTATGCCGAGTTTAATTTATAGCTTTCTACTCATTAAAACACACTAGTCAGACTAAATGTAATATAGAATGCATCTAATACGTTCTCCAACTATGTTTTACAAACAGTAAGAGGAAGGCATAAAGTAATTACAGTATAGTGAATATTGACCCCAAAACGTTTAAAATGACATGATCTATTAGATCCAGCATTTCTCAAACTCAGGCATGCTGCTGGGTGTTCCCTTAGCCAGTTAGCTGACAGGCTATTATGAGTGTGTACATACTGTATACACACTACAGACTATTAGCATTTTGACTGGATTTAGTGTAAACTGTGTGTGGTCAGTAGTGGGTGCAATGAGACCCTGACACTAAACCTTTGTATTTTTTCTAAAACTTCCACTGTGCACTCACATGTTTTTTCAGGTGCCAAACTACTGGGGAGGTTTATGTCATTTTATTTTAAATGTTTTTATAATGGTGTGCCATTCTTATGTTTGTGTTCTGTAGGCAATTGTACGGAAGGATATTAAATCTCTATTTGCTTTTCTATGTTCTCCAGCAGTTACTGTACTTTGGCACATTTACTTGTTGGTTTACCCACGTATTCTTAACCTTTCATGATTCCATTTATTTTACTTGTGACTTCCTACAGTTTGATACAACTGACAAAACAATCTCACTTCAAGGTCCGATCAACCCAATCGCACCATAGAAAATATAGACAAAAGCCCTAGAAGAGCAAAATGGAGCTTGAAGTGAGATTGTTTTTGTCAATACCTATACTGCAACCCCAGAAAAACAGGAATCAGCGTGCTGCATTTAACTGTAAAGTGCATGTGAAGAGAGACGTAGTAAAAGCCAGTTTTCCAATCAAGAGAAAGTGACTCTTACTACAAAAAGTGACCTTTTGTGAAAGCTCTAGGCAGTAAAGAAACTGTATTTTCTGTGAATGGCATAATTGTGAGCCTAAAACCCTTGAATCGAACTCAATTTTACTGTAGCTGATTAACTTGTCACATCACAATTACAGTATGCTTGGTTGGTTGGTTGGTTTAGATGATACAATGTACAACTAAACAATAACATGAGACAACCTGAACATTTTCAATAGCCTTGTTTTTTTTGTTAATCAACTATATCAGTCCACAATATCCAGCTGATCTTACTCACTTTTTCACTTTTTTGGATTTATTCAGCAAACACCGCAGCCAGTAGCATTACACAACTGTAAGTCAATATCAAAAAGAAAAATCATTAGTTTAGAAAACAACCATGTTTAATCTTCCCATGACCCTTTGAGCCCAGAGCCGTTTAAAACAACAGCCTGTAGGAGCCACATATGCACTGTGCATTGATGCTGAAAGGGAGGCACCATCAACTGGTATCCACATTCACAGAAGTGCCCTGTAGCCAACGCACAGTGACAGTCCTGGACCTCAAAACGTCAGCCATTCACTAAAAAAGCCTGTCGACTACAACAAATAAGAGCTGTCAAACCCAAACACTGGAAAGTGTCAATCAGCACTGTTATTTATAACAAAAATGAGCACAAGCAGATATGTGCACACACATGCAGGCCCTCACAAACACACACAGACAAAGTCTTATTCTCCCAAATATATTATACATTGAGAAGTTGTTTTTCAAACCTGTTAAGATTTATAAAATAAAAGAGATGGCATGATCAAAAACCCTTCCTGTACAACAAGGGGCTTCCCAAGTACATGTGAAGGAGCCAACATGTCACTCAGTCATTTGGAGAAACCACCTGGAATGAACAGTCCTACATTCAAACAATATTTTATTTCTCTTAACTCTGCTTCCTTTACTAAGGGGCCTTTTGACAACACTCTCATTCTGAATCTAATATGATCTAAACACTGAAAACCATAGGGAGTAAATAATAGCATAGCTGCAGTGGAGTGTATATTGTTAGTTACGCAAGGGGAGAGGGTGGGAACTTTGACAACAATCAAAAGAAAAACAAGGCAGGCAAAACAATAAACAAACTGGGCTTTTGCTTTGTTTTGTCGGGAGACAGAGGAGGCAGTTGGTTCCAGAACTGACAGAATGAATTCCTAAAATCACACCGGGACACACAAATCCCTAACCATCTCTCTCTCACACACACACACACACACACACACACACACACACACACGGGCATGTGTAACACACAAGAATACTTGGTACAAAGGCCCACACACCCTACCCCAACAATATATACACACAAACGTTAGGGTAAGCAACACACTAGGCATGCACAATATTGAAAAAATTGACATTGCGATATTTTTTCCACCTGCAAAATACGGTATGTTGCGATATATAAAAAGTAATTTTTAAAAGATGACATAAATAGCTCTATTTAGAAATAATAAATCATCCTCAACCACTGCTGTGATGTTGTAGGGGAGTGCATCTACATTGAAGTTAAAAGTGAAAAAGGATATTTTCTAATGTGAACCACTATTTGTTGAACATTAATGTTTTACAAACACCAAAGCAAGTAAGCGCTGTGACTAACGTTATTCTTCTGAAGTAATTTTGGAGAGGGAAATTAGGGAGAAGGCTAAAGTGTATGACTGCGGTTGTGGTCGACTAGCGGGCCCAGCTCGTTAGTGTGATAAGTTGATCAGACCTGCATGTCACGCAAACTAGCAACAAACTATGTGTATCCAAGAACAATTAGTGTATAGTATATATAATATATAGTGTATAGTGGAAATGACGTTAGATCAGACACAGATTCCTGTAGTAGATTAGTGTTACGTTTCCAGCGTCGCGGCTACGGACCCCTCATTTCTTTAGGCTAACTATATTAGCTTTAGACTGGCTGGAAGCAGCTTTCTGCAGAGGAAAATGGCTGGGAGACATTGTGATTATGTTGCATTAATCAGGTGATTTAGTTTGTATTTGCAACAAAAATAAAACACTGACCACTTCACTGACTACCCATTGAATGTGCATCACTATCATCACTGTGTCAGTGGCAGCTGCTGCCTACGGTACTTTTCAACACACGGAGAGCCTCAGTTCCCATAACAATAAACCCCGTCGGACTAACGTCCCATACACACGCTGCCCACATGGCTTCCTGTCTTAAAGGGGAAGGGTCGGATGGTAATAATCATGTAAAAGGAGAAAGGTGGAAGTTTACTTTTCTATCAAGAAATGACGTGATGTGAATAACGGCCATGAGCACTTCGTGATGTTGATGTTAAAACACAATATTGTTCAGCCCTACAACACACACACATAAAGTAAAGAGAATGCACACATATATATTTACATATACACACACACACACACACACACACAGCGTCTATGTCTCTTCCTGTTGAAGTGATTCCGTCTCCCTGTCTCTCATCTAGTCTCCATCTCTCATTGACATCACCCTCTCTTGATTTATTCCTTTTCTTTATCTCTGTAACTTCGCCTCAGCCCCTGTCTCCCCTTGCATTAAGTGACGCCTTGTCATAAACAGCCCATCAGTACGCTGTCCATCCGTAACCCGGCTGTGGACTGACATTTATTAAGAGTCAGCTTTGCCTGCAGTCTCCCTGCCTCTCTCAGCATCCCCACATGAATACAGAGAACCAATTAGAGGAGGAACAGGGCATATGTCTACATGCTGGGAGAGGATAGGCCACAAACACAAACACCTAAATAGACACGGCAGACAGATGGAGGGATGTGTTGAGGGAAAAGAGAGGGTATGAGTATATCTGAACTACTGAAAAGAAGATCTTTTAAAAGGAACACTTATAAATTAACAGTGAAAAGATATTGAAATCATAGAACTAGAAACACTACTGTGCTAAATCTGTGCTGTAACAAAGGCAGAAGACGATAAGCGTGTTATAAATAAAAGATATAACAAACTTGCTTAAAAACACAGCACCTTTGATCAAGGTATTAAACTCACTGGGACACCCTACATAGCCAAATGGTCCAGCAAAATTCTCAATTAACAATGGCGAGGCTTGCTTGACATTTATAAGCAGCAGTAGGTAGCTTCCGGGGCTAAACAAATAACATCCTTGCTGGTGGGCTAAAAAAGGACGATGGCTATTTTGCCTATTGGTTTTGTCTCGCACGGATGAAGTCACCTGTGTCCTGTCTATGCAGTTTGAGTGTGTGTGCATGTTCATTATTTGGTTGTGTGTGTGGGTATTGTTCATCCACCTCCGCAATTAGAATCCACCACATCCTGTGTTGTGGTTGGGGACAATGGGAACATAACTAGGCTTCCACCAGAGCGTACTGCTCCCACGTCCGCCTCTTGAATCTTCACATGCTATGCAGCAAGACCCAGCACAACACGAACATGAGTGAAACATTGATGATGATGATGTGAGGGATGCATTCCTATATTAATCACTAAAAGGAGGCAGAAAGAAGTGATTTTGGCCTTTCATACACAAGTCTCTATTTTCAGGAAAGTTCCATGTTGACTTAAGACAGAACTGTTATTAATAATTTTAATAATATTGCCCTTGACAAGCAAGGACTTTCTAGCATTTTTACAAAAGAAACAGGGGTCATGTACCCTGCAAAAGTGTCGCCTTCAGAGTCCTATCTTACGCTTCAAAAATGTTTCCATGATCAATGCACAGCAACTGCTTCCTGCTCTCATGAAGAGTTGCATGCTACGTGATACATACAAATTTGTTATGTTGTGCTTGTCTTTATTGGCAATTTGACTGCTTTTATTCACACATGTATTATGTAGAAATGACTAAATCACTCAATCAGCTCTACATTGCTATGGAGAAAGGACTCTGGGTTTGTGGTAGCAACCGGACATACACAAAAATATATGATCAATAATATTTATTAAAAAGCCCTACACACCCATAGTCCACCCACATAGGTGTTTTCATTTACTGTATGTTGTCTGATCTTCTCAAGATTGTGTACAAACTGTGCTTGATTGACAGCTTACTCGTGCTCCTGTTAGTTTTGATGTACAGTAACTGCGGCGGGACAATTTACACAGCTATCATAGTTTTTGCTTTATAGACTTTGGTGACATCTTCCCAGCACAGTTTCACACAACTTCAACCTGACTAGGTCTGAATAGGACTGAAGATGTATGAGTAATTAAAAACACCTGTGTGGGTGGACTATGAGGGTGCGCAGAACCTTTTACACTAACACTAACCCCCAATTTCCACAGGATGCGGAATGGCTGCGGATCCGCTCCAGAACAACGTTGGAGTAATTTGGTTTTCCATTAACGTCAATGTGTGTATTTCCAAAGACCGCGGAACGGCTGCGTCCCAGTTTCGGCGATTTGCAGCCCTCTGGCGCAGATCTGGCGCTTCTATTTTTTACGGACACCGGAGATCTCCGCAGCAATTCATCACACGGCAGATTGTGCGGGACACAAGGTTGATTACAGAAACAAAATGAAAAAGTCTGGTTAATTTTCTAAATAAAATAGACTGTGCTCACGGCAGATCACATCACTATCAGCACTACACCTTGAAAACACAGCACAGAGGTGTTTCCTCTCTGTTCCTGTGGATGGAAACAAGCTGTTGTTTTTGTGGTTCTATTCTTCATGAATTTGCGGGAGAAAACATTTTGTAATGTATATAAAAGACTTCTTTCACACAGTTTGACTTGCAATAGCAGCAAAAAAACATACTGTATGTGTAACTAATAACATGAATGATGGCTTCATTCAATTTAAGCAAAACATAAGGGCCCATGTCATATGAAAATGTCTGCTGTAAAAAGGCATACGGATTATAAAGCATGATGAAAGTAGACGGTATGAGGAAAATATTTAATTGGAATTTTGTTTTACTTACAGTGTATTGCAATATGATTTGCGATATTGGAGGGAATGATGATGATTTTTGTATCGTTATTCTCATGAGCATTGGAAAATTTAAAAAAATGAGTTTTTATTTTTGCAAGGGTCTGTACGAAAAATAGATGAATTAATTGTGAAGCCCTAGATGAAAGTGGATAGATGAGGACACAGAGACAAAGAGGGAAAGACAGACAGACATACAGGCAGGGACAGTGGTGCTGAGTCCGAGAGAACAGAGTGGCCTCTGCTGCGGGTCATTTGTCAGGTCATTAGGTTCCCCAGTTAATGAAATAAAAGAATAATAAAGAATCTCTCTATAGTGTTCAACACAGAGAGTGGTTGTATCCATGTGGAGTGTCCTCTTTCACCCACCACTTCCCACCATATACACATGAATACACCCTCCCCCCACCCACCCACTCACCCACCCACTCACACACACGCTTTCTCTCTGTGTCTGTCTTTCTCTTGTACACACACATACACACAGCTGACAGTCTCTAGGTGGGCAAGGGTGGGATTTTCACACGCCTCGTTCCCCAGAGCTCTTTCAGTACAGTACGCAGCATGGCAGCAGGACATACACACAAAGCCTGGGATTGTCTGCACCCAGTGGGCGACTTGCTGAACTAGAACGACAGAAACACATTGAAGCATGGATGCAAACACAAGCTTACTACTGACATGCCTGAACACGTGCGTGTGTGTGTGCGCGCAAACACGCAAACACACACACACACACACACACACACACACACACACACATACATACACACACACACACACACACACACACACACACACACACACTGCATTCATAGACTTATTTCTGAGAAGCAAAGGCCAACAGAGCTAACTCTTTTTTGAAGCCCACAATCACAACATGGATGAAAAGTCACTATCTGACACAAAGTCAGAAAAACTAAATTACTATGATTACAAGAGACTAAATAACTTATCTACAGTAAACTAAGAATCTCACTCTCATTAAGCTGAGGCACATAACAATGCTCTATGGAATGATTTGACTCAATACATTTTCAGATGCATTCCTGTATAAATGTATTATTTTGTTAAATGTACTCTGATGCAAGTTTAGCTGTTTCACATTAATGGACCTCATGCGGTGTCATAAAGGGATTTTTTAGCCATTGTAAGGCCCAGGGACTTTACATAAAATAAACATTTGAATTCCACTTACTGTTCTCTTAATAAAATATTCTGTCTGCTTATTTAAAATCTAGCATGGCTTTCTCTCTTTTAAACATGGATTGTTTTAGTATTGATAGCAATGTGCTGAAAGTAACGTAGACAATGCATAAATAGTCCAGAGAGGCATATACGTTACAGTTATTCTTTAGTTATTTTAAGTCAGTTTTTTTTCTGCTATGTGCTGTATTTTTTAGCACTTTAGGTGTTTGATTTGTGCAGCATGTTGTAAGGCTTCTTATTTCTTTTATTCAAACTAAGTATGTCCAAGGTTTCTCTCTTTCTCATTATCTCCCTGTCTTCCTCTTTTCTCTTGCAAGTCCTCTGTCAGTAACACCAGTCAAAAACAAATAGCCTTAGTCAAGTATGTTCTCTTCTGCCCTCAGCTCTGTAACAAACTACACACTTTTCCATTAAGGGTTGAAGACAGTGGTTTGCTTTTAAAGCTCTAACTGGAAGCAAAGACAAACTGTGAAAACAGTAATGAAAAACACATTGAATGATCGTGATTACCAATCAGAAAGTACAAGAGTCAAATCAAATACATCTCCAAAGGAAATTAATAACAACAAAACTGTATTCACCAAAGTAAAGCCTAGTTGTCAAATAGTCATGCAACTAATAAACACACTGGTGAAAGGTCAACATTAAGTTATCAAAGGAAGTATAACAGAGCTATTAATCTAGGAAACACACACAAAGAGTCCACACAAGTAAAAGTAGGCTTTCTTGGATTCTTCATTAACTAGCCCAAAGTTAATACTAGTCACTCTGCTGAGACGCCAAAAGATTCCCTAATTAAAGTTGCAAAATAGCATGAATGACCTACAAACAGGTGTGTTTTTAAATAGGTCAAATTATTGAGGTGATGAAATACAACTGAATAAAAAGTAAGTAACTAACTGAATCAGTGTTAAAAACACCAAAGCTGCAATCCAACACTGGATCTTATGATGGCAGATTATCACCATCATGAAGTTGAAGTGAAGTTATGACACAACAATTATCATTGTTGTGTCATAACTTCACTGGAAAGCAAAGGTACCCATGAATAGACTTTTAGCATTTCATTAAATAACTCAAAGTTTTAGGTTGTGGTTATGTGGACTTGACACCAAGATAATGCACGTGCTAGACATTTGTTTGCTATTGTAGTGACAAGGCTATATGGGTTTCCACTGGTCTCCATTTAAAAGGCATACTTAACAAACCACCAAAGTCAGAAGAAAAATCATTCTCATTGCTAGCACACTTTTGGCTTTTGACTATATTGTTAGTCAGGGTGTGTGTCAACCTACAATTTGGGATAAATGTGGCTCACATCTTGCAGGGTACGTGCATTTGTGGTGCTTCAGAGACAGCATGCTAACATCTGTGCACGTCAGTAGCCTCTGTGAGCTAACTGACGATGACTGGGACTACCGCACAACCGCCACATCCTTCATGCTAGCCTCTTGCTGCTTAGCAGCCCCAACTTTAATGAGAAACACTTCCATGCAAACATGAAGCACAAAAACATGCACGCACACAGCCATTTTTATGGGTTTAAGGCAATGGAGTGCTTTGTGTGGTGCCAGTGACACTTCAGAACTTCTATGACGAATGTATATGACCAATTCTTCTCCTCCCTTTCTGTGCCGTGCTCCCTTAAACTTCTCTCTAGTGAGGTAGAGCCACATTATTATTCAACCACATGGGAATCTCTTCCTCTCCTTCAGAGGGAAATATGACAGCTCCTCAACCCCTCCCTTCTCCCTACTGTATTCAGTGTTGAATAGAAACTTGGTCTGGTTCTGATCAACCTCCTAGTCGGCACGTCTGCAATGCGTCATCTGCCATATGCTGCGGTTACTGTTTTTTTCATGGCCTTACAGTCTATAAGCCTAAACCAATATAAGAAGAAATAAGTGCTTCTCTTATTGATTTGATGCATTGCCATTGCTTCCTGTCAATATGTAATTCTGGTGCCTGGATACTGATTAAAGAAATCAATCATTAAAGCTTTCTCTCATGGGTGTTTTACAAAAAACACAAGTATATCAGTTTAGGTTGGCAGATGTTTTGCTTGGTCATTTGTTTGTGTAAACTGGGGGACTTTCTACACCTTTTAAACGACACAGCAATACTTACTGATGTTTGACATGCGTGTGTGACACATGCACACACACACATACACACACACACACAATATATAAATATATATATATATATAAAATGTATCATATACATATATATATAGAAAATACATCTTCATTATGCATTTTCTACTGGAGCACATTTTATTCGGTATCTGACACATACAATATACTAAAGCAAAACTGGCCTTTTGAACCCAGATGCATGACTCATAACTTCTTATTATAAAAGGAAATACATGCAGGGGTCTTTTTGAATTCCTGATCACACACTGTGTGCAGTTAAACTTTGCCTACGTCAAAGCAGTCCCCCAACCACTTAAATTTGCCAATCTTAATCTGACAAACTGGTGCGGTTCATAAGTATTTCATTGATGTACGAACTTGAACACTTGTAGCAAAAGCCTCCAGAGAGTCTTTAAACCCAAGCACACCCTTAAAGACCCATCTGAGACAAGTCTTAGACATCTTTTCATCATCATAAGAGGAATCCTAAGGTTTCAGCCCCTGTGGTGAATTTTGTGTAATGTGAACAACAGAGTGTAATTTGTTTTGATACACCTCCCTCCTACATCCTTCCAAACCATACACTTATATTTCAAATTTTTTCACTTACCCCTCAATTGTTTCATCCAAAACAATTCACAGCTCTTAAGTTCCTACCAGTGTATTTCACTCGTTCATGCTGTTTTCGTACTGTGCTGCTTGTAGATGTGGAATGGGATTCACAAAGAGATGTACACTGATGGGAAGTTGCTCTAGATAAGAAAGTCACCTTAATGCCAGTTTAACATGAGTGTATCTTCCAGCATCAGGTAATCTAGTCTAAGGTAAGGATGATGACTGCAGATTAGGTTGTTTGCACATGACCTCCTTTTTCAACAGTTACTCAACAAAGTGACACACAAATGACAAACCAGAGTATATGAACATAGTACACAACATTAAATAATGGAAGAAAAGACAAAGACGGAGCGAGGACTGGAAAAGAAACAAGAGCTGGGAGAATAAATTGAGAGAAAGGGACAAAGAAAGAAGCCTAAAGATGAGCAACCGAGAGAAGTTAATCCATTTCATAGTCACCCACCACATCATCCTTCATATGTGGTCTGTGGGAGTGGCAGGGGCTGGGCTGGCCTAGATACATGCAAATGAATAAAGCCATAATATCCTTTGATACAAGTCTTTGAAAACATGGTTAGCTCCAAGCAGCATCTGTTCCTAATTTTAATCTGGTTAGGGTGTTTCTCTAATTCCAGGCAAGTATTATAATCATCAGCAGGCGTTGTGGATAGCCGGATGTGACATGATCAATGGGATGCACTAATTTAGTGGAAAATAATGTCAATAATACCTGTTCAATTCAATTTCTCAGTGTACATATTTAACTCGTTCAGAGAGTTTAAGATGCTGCACCTGGGAACAGAATACACAATAATGAACACAATAGTGTTGATAAATAACAAAGCAGCTGACTTGGGTGTACATCTTAGAGAGCAGGGGTTTGATTCTTGGCTCTTTATCTCCCACAAACAGTCCTATGTGACCTATTTAGCCCAAACAACACCCAGCATCTGAAATCGACCAGACCTCAAAGTGTGTGAAGGCTCTCCCCGTGCTCGTCATTACGATGTTTGTTTATCTACTGCTCACTGCCTCAGAGGAACACCCAGCCTTGTTAAGGAGGGAGCAGAAAGCTTTAAAAGTGGAAATAAGGCATACATTTCAGTCCAGTCCCAGGACGAAGCACGGTACCAAGCTATTTCCATAATGGTAGCTTAACGGAAGCTCGCCGGCTGAGCGAGGGGCACATCGCCCTCATTAAGGCACTCGCTCAGGAACAGATTAGCGCTTCATTAACATACAGAGAGAAGCGGGGGAAATTACCACTCTCCATTTCACAGTCTAAAAGGCAGGCAAAGACCAGAGTTAGAGATGAGTGGTGGGGAAAAGATGGACTCAATTTGGGAAAAGATAAAAATCGATGTACGGTATAAAATTAGTTATTAAGGCATCCTGAATGTCTCTGACCAAGAATGTGCAAGACAGAGTTACCTAGCTAGCTGTCTATACCCATATTTATATCAGTCTTCAGTCAATTTCTCTTTCATTCTCCCTTCTTTCACCAGCTCTGTCACCCTCCTACCTTTCTACTGACCCTTGTTTCTGGGAAAGAGGCCTAGCTGGGCTTTATTCTGTTGGTTTAAAGAGAAAAAGAGGGGTTGGCCCGACCTATACTGGTCCTTTATTTCTAATACCATAAATCCCTTTACCACTCGCATCAACAAAGCCAGACTTCATAATTAGCCTGATGCTAGAGGGTAGGAGACTCAGTGGGACAGTGAGGAACAATGAGCTGACTTTGAATAAGTCAACCTGCTGGCAGGGCAGGTTATACTAAAGTTATAAATCCCACAGTTTATTCATACTAAGCTCATTAAACTACACCAAGAATGCGCTTCAGTGGATGATTTAATTTTTATTTAACTTGGAAACAAGTTATAGCTAAAATGTGGTAGCTGCAAGCCCTCTGTCCATTCAAATTTAAAAGTCAACGATCAAGGGGCAAGTTCTGCAGAAAAGATTAATTAGCCCTTTTGCAGCCGCGAATGACTTTAAAAAAAAAAAAGGACCAAAGTGGTTAAACAAAGCCTCTGAGAAAAACTGTGATTAGGGATTCTCAAGCCAATTCTCCAAATGTGTGTGGACACTGGGTGCAACAAATTCCTGCACCATTAGCCCGCCCTTTACTTTTCTATGTCCTAATCTTTAAGTCAAAAATTCCATAGCGTTTTTAACCTTTAGATTTATTGGGCCTAATTAGAGAAAATATCTGTCAAGGCAGAAATATCCTGACTTTCACTGGACATATGTGTCTAATTAGGAAAGCTACCTGCAACAGGACATTTAAAACTTCTATCTTAGTCTTGTTACTATTACACACACACTTTAGTCTAAATGTTTTTGACCCTCACTAAATATTTGAACCTTTCTTAAATGTGTAATTGGGGAGAGCCCTGCCGTCACACTCTGCCCCATTAACATTTAGGGGATTTTACTCTAACTCCTTCTACGTATACCTGTATCCTTCATGGTTTTAATGCAAACTGTAACACAGAAATTAAACTATTTTGACCTTTGATTATATTTAATTAGTGAAACAATATGCCATTGCAATCTGACAAATGACAGAAACCTACACATTAGCTCCCTTTGTCTCTTCTGGGCTCCCCTGCTGTTATTAAACATAGCTCTCACCTACTCAATACATTGTCCTTTTTCCCCTCTGTATGCTACTGACACTTTGTCTTTTTTCTTCCTGGGCTCTTGGGGGGAAACTGATTATCTAAAGGTTGGCAGGGTTATTATTACCTCCACACTGTGAGCTGACTTTGGTCAGGAGGCACTCAGACTGAACAATGTGCTCTGGGCTAATGAGCTGTACTTCATTCTACGTAGAAAAGAATAAGAGTCATACCTCTGTGAACTCAATCTTACTAAAGCCACATTAACCTTACAGGAGAGTGATTTTACACTGGAGCATCTCACAATTTCACCTTTTTTCCACCCAAAAATGTATCCCTTGACACAGGTTTAACTTCACCCCTAAACTAAGAGGAATCCAACATAAGACAAAAGTGTAGAGGTAAGGTTACTGCTTTACTGGACTGAGATCTGTGTTACAAGATCTGTGCTTCTTGCCAATATTGTTACAGCACCATCAAGTTTCCCTAAGCTGTTATTCTGCTTATGTCCCTCAAAAAAATGCCATCAACTTTGAAATTATCAAAAATGATCCACTGAGAAAAAGTAAGATTTCTTTCCATAACTTTGCAATAATTATATAAAATGTAAATTAATTAAATTGTCACCAATTTTTCAATTCATTGATTTAAAATGTTGGTTTAAGTATTAAAAACAAAATTAATTAAATTTTGTACAATTTGTTAAAAAAGTTAAGCAGATTTGAGAGGTAACCACTTGTCTAGCCAGTGAGATTTCAGAGTTGACTTAAATTAAATGACTACTCAGACAACAAAATGGTCAAATGGACATAGAGAGTCACAAACTACTACAACACTTCTGGTGCAAGGTGACACTTTGTTACTCCATGTGATTGATGTATATATACTTAATTTAACAACTAGAAGAGCGTGGTAACTTACATTGCTATACTTAAAATGTATAATATGCTTTTAAAAGTAACTTTTTCTACTTGGAGTGAACAGAGACAGGACCATTACTGGCAGTGGGAACACTAAATTACAGCATAATGAGCTCAGTCTGTGCTGTAAGGTTCAGTCACATGTGAAACAATCACCTCTTATTAGCCCGCGGTATATCTCAGGTGTCGGAGTCAGCCACCGAGCTGTAAATTGAAGTGAAAGCAAGGAATCACGCTGACTTGTAACCTTGGGTGTAATATTAAAAGGAACAGTTGGACATTTTGGGGAACTACACTTTGGTTTAAGAGGGAGTTAAGCAGTGACCAAATCCTTTCTTATCCATCCGCCCAGCAGCATCTCCACCGGTTGCCTAGCAGCCTCACAATGACAACAAGATTCCAGGGAACCACAAACTTCTTTACCTTTCTGTTTGTTGGTTTTGGGGATTTTGAACTGTTAAAGATACGGCTGTGTGATAATTCAACATTGTCATTTAATGCCTTTTAGTCACATAGCATCCTTATCCAATGTAAATTTTCTAATTTAAAACTAATTATTGAATGTTTTTTAAAATGTGTAAAGAGTTTTGTCTGATTTAATGTATCAAGGAGAAAACACATTAAACATTAACTTGACAGAGAAAACTGGTATAACAGGGGCCATTAAGTAGCTGTTCTGGAGTTTTCAACCGTATCACACCATCTTCCTCAACAGACGGTGTTAATGCATTTGTAGTGAAATTGAATTCAACAAATTCTGATGAGACGCCCTTAAAGTGCTCATAAAAACGGTCATTTGTACATCTACATTTGTAAGAACAGATACTCAATGTGATGAGATTGCTTTGTCCACTATTTCCAGGGTCAATATTTGAAATTGATATTCTTATTCATTTAGTGAAAATGTTTATTAACCATCTTACCCAAGCTTTAACACAATTTTCATAATTCAGACCAACTTCCATTTAGAACAGAAGTCACATTTTTGTCATGGCAATAGACATAATATCTGGATCCTATAAAGCAATGCATTCCTGAAATAAAATCCAACCATGGAAAATAACATCACAGACCTAACTCATCCCAACGCGGTAGCCTAGATTCTTTTCCTCTCTTTCAACATCTCACAGAGTGGGAAAAAAAACTGATATGAAAGCTTTGATTGTACTTCATCCTTGAAGTGTGAAAAAGTAAACAAAGCCAACGCAAAGAGAGAGAAAAAAGAGGTGGAAAAGAAGCTTCAGGTGTCATCCAAATTCCACAACTATCCTTTAGTCTTTCACGACCAAATCAAAACATACCCAGTGTCTCTCATTTTCATTGTCAACCCGTTAACTGCCTCCCCCCCTGCCCGGGCTCCTCCATCCATCCATCAACCAATGTTTTTCTAACCTGAAAACTCGCACGCACACACTAGCCTATCCATCTCATGCTGCGTCCACATCCACAACACACAAATACTACACACGCCTGCTCGCTCACACACTCATACATGTTCATATACTAACACCCGCACCAACAGCCAGACAGGCACACATCATCACCACCTTTAACCTTTCCTGTCTCTGCACTGAAGTTGTGATAGCCTTAGACATGTGAGAGACTGTAGAAGCGTAGCCTCTGCCGAGCTTCCTGAAACGCTAGAGTTGTTTTTAAACCACGCTTTCTCTATCTCAGGTCAAAATGCTTTTTTTTTTTTAAAGGAAGCTCATCATCTCACAAACTTTGGAAAGGGCCGTGAAAGGTTTTCCAATGTTTCAAAATCGAGGGTGCGTGCTGTCTCTCTCAAAAATGGATGACTTCTGGCGATTTAAGTGCCTCACTGAAAGTACAATTCCAAGCTGAACTTTGCCATTTACCTGGAGGGGTACATTAAGGTGCCATCTATCTTTAAAAGTTATAGTGGTACCTGTGTTAATAATAAACTCAAGCCCATGTTACAGGTACGCAAACCAAATCCCCAGTCTAATAGCCACAGACTGCTAGTTTGGGATATTCAAAATAACTTTGAGAGTTGAGTATGGGAAACACAGCTGCTGGAAAGACTAAAACATGCCTTGAGATAGAATTAACTAAGTTAAGATGAACCCTTAAAAAGGTGGTGGGTGTGTGTGGGAGGGGGGTGGGGGTAACTGTCTCCCTTTGAGGGCTTCTGCTGTGACTAAAAGGATTTTGGAGTTGATTTTGACGTAATGGCAGAGAGAAAACCTTGTTGGGAGCCATTGCCAAAAGGCAGAGGATTTTTTATTTTTTTTATCCCTACCCCACCTTCCTCCCTTCTTGTTCTCACTACCCTATCTCTTCATTCTGCTCTCCACACCAATGTGTCTTTTTTAGAGGCTACAAAGCCTGGGTGTCTTATCGAGGCTTCCCAGGTCTACAGGCAAGGCTGAGGAGAAGCTACTGTCAGCCCCACTCTCTGCTATCAGCCCTGTGGCAGTCACAATGAGGCTGACATGCATCCTCAAGCAAGCACATTTGCAAGGATACACACATGGAAGCAAATGCGCTTCACACACACACACACACACACACACACACACACACACACACACACACACACACACACACACACAAACACACACACACACACACACACAGAGTGCGTCTCATTATTTTTGTGGGGACCTGCCATTGACAGTGCATGTTAAAATGCATTCCTTAGCCCCTTACCCTAACCTTTACCATCACAACTGAATGCCTAACCTTAACCCTTTCCCTCACCCTTAACATAACCTGATTCTAACTCTAATCCTAAAACCAAGTCTTAACCCTCAAACAGCCCCTTAAAGTAATGGGGTCCAGCATTTTGGCCCCACAAAGCTGTTGGGACCCCACAAGTATACTAGACTCCCGTTATTTTGGATCCCATGAATGCAGTTAAATGAGAACACACACACACACACACACACACACACAGGCTTATCAACCCCAAACAAAAGTCTGGTTTAGACCAGTCACTTTCCTTTCCGTTATGGCTTCAGCAGTAAAAAATGCGCTTAATAGACATAATTGTAAAAATGTTTTATGAAAACTGTCAAGAGGAACCAGACCAGTAAATAGAGACTGGGTGAAGCTGACAACAAGCTGACAGCTTATTCAAATAAGATGCAGAGAACATCTTAATCCTATCCAGTCAGTGAAAGACAATGCATATGAAGTTATTATTGCCAAAGTGATTTTAAGGCATAATTGATGAAAGCATTGAGGTTGGCTTTCTGCTATTCTCTCTTAAAAAAAATAAAAACATTAACTGGCTAAATGTGCTTTTGTTTTTCACAGCCACAGAAACAACCATAATAACTTAATCTATCACCAACTGTTTCAGAACCATCAATCACCTATTCATTTCCTACGCTTCACTCCTGTCACTTCTTGGCTAACTGCCATGTTTATCACTCTTAAACAAGAATATCCATTGAGAAATTGAGATGGTATTTATTGTTGTTGAGCGGTTAACCTGGAAAGTGCAATAATTCACTTCTTGAGAGAAAGAAATATGTAAAAAAACATTCCCGCAAATCAAATTTATGTAAGATCTTTGAAAGGATAGAGAGAGGGAGAGATAAATCAAGAGAGAGGCAACGTGAAAAAACATGCAGGCTGTTAAGCTCTTTGTCCATTGTTCTCTCAAGCTCTGCAGGTGTGACTGGCAGACAGGCAATCTGAATCACACCCATTGTTTTAAGTGGTGGCCTAGGAATCACACACACACACACACACACACAAACAAACACACACACACATCGCAAACCCAAAAAGAAGTATGGTTGTTGGCATTTTTGTGTCTGTGAAGGGTGTGTGAGTTGGAAGGAGGAAAAGGTGGGTGTGCTAAAGCATGACGGAGAAACACATCTCCGCATATTAAAATTACTACACTCTAAAAATGTACAGGCATGCCAGAAAGATTCGCCAGGGAGAGAGTTTGTCACTAACATCTGATATATAGAGTTTTTAATTTAAGTTAACATTTGTAACGTGTGAAATCTTTAGAGACTCTATAATGCTTTAAGTAATGTTATATGTTATACTTCTCCTCTGGGAAATTTGTATTCTTTATTTGACCCGGCCCAACTAATTATAAACAGCAGGCGGTTGCAGCACAGCACCAAGTGACCACCTTAACTTCCTTGGTCAATGGCAACAACAGGAATATTCCCAGTGTCTAACATGTTGGGTTAGAAGGAAAATAGCAAGCACAGAGAAAATCCATGCAAATGCAGGAGGAACAAGAACGGTTCCAAATAATGTTGTGCATAAGAACATAGAGGGTAAACTTTTGCAAGGCTTTCACACTTTTCCTCCTCTATTTGTTGTTCTTTTGCACTTTATCCATCCCGCACAATCAACAAGCTTTTAAGTCTTCTCTACATGCTTATTTCATACCTTACAGATCACGTTTAAACTGGTAATGTGAAACAGCAGAGACTTTATTTTGTTGGGATTACTTCTCAGAAAAAAAAGACAAAATACTGACTATACGCAAGATGAGAAAAAATTAGCCACGGTGAGTTGGAAGGTGTGACATTTACCTCTGTTAACCTTTGATTTCAGTGGATTTTCTCTCACAGCTGTGGGCAAAGCTAAATCACAGCTCTTTTAGATTACACAACCGGATGGGATGGAAATCACCTGCAAGATGCATTTACTTACAATAGTCTGTGGGGATGTTTGTGTGAAATGGTGTGCAAGAGCACGGATATCTTGAATGTATGGTATGTGTTCAAGAAAGAGTGTGTATAAGTATATGCGTGTTGCTGCTTTGTTGTGTGCATACACAAATGTGTATGATGGGGCCAAAGCCTCTATAACATCGAGGCAGAAGACGCCTTCATAAACAAGTGGGTTCTGACACTTGTACTAGACTTACAACAATGAGGATTATTTCCCTACACCCACCACCACTGGCATGTTCTGGCCTATCAGACAAGCTGTCATATTCAGCATTGTTGCTTCTGTGCTATTGCATAGTAACAAATGGTAAGAATAAATCGGTTTGTGTAGGAGAAGAAAAAATGTCATCCCGCAGTGCATAATCTCCACCATTGGCAATCATTTAAACAGCCAAGCTGGAATCATTTGTATTGAATCTACCGACACGGTTTTTTAATATATCAAATTCAGAGCTGAGTTACTCATCGGCACTGTTAGAAATTTTGAATGGTAGTCCTTCACCATACACATCAAATGTAGAATGCTAATGTTCAAAAGCTGTGCCAGCGGCGACCATCCTTCTTAAAACAATAAGTTTGTTGTCTTTAATGTGACAGTGTTTTATTTGGCTCTCAACGTTACATTATTCAAACTGAAAATGAATGCAACCTTCAAGCTGTTGAACCGCCACCAAGTCCCAGTTGGTAGCAACTTGTACAGTTTTTTAAAGATGGTATAAATGTGGGGATAAATTCAGATCCCTAGGGGGAATGTTGGGACTACCGCTGCGTGTGTATGTGTTATATGCGTTTGTGTGCATGTATATAGTTTGCACATTTGTGTGCAATATGAGAGTGCATGAATGTGTGTGCGTGTGAGTAGCATCATTAGAGGAAGGTCAGTGGGACACTAGCCAAACTACTTCATAAATAATGTAAAACGATACAGGAATTAGACTTTGTAATTATACGTCTCCACGGGACTATGGGTGCAGTTTGCATGCATGTAGGTGTGGGCCTTTTCTGCGTGTGTGTGTTAGTGTGTTTGTAAAATCTCTAATTAGCTCCAGGAGAATACCAGTGGCTATTCAAGTGTTGAATTAGTTAGAGCTGGGGATCAAGACGACAGCGCAGGCCTCAAAATGCCTTGGTTCATTAGAATTTGTGAGTATGTGTGAGTATGAATAAACAAACAACAAAAAGAATATGTGAGAAAAAGAGAGAAAATGGGAAAAAAAGAAGAAATAGAGACAACCTTTCAAAATATGCATGCTCACAGGCTTGCATTGTATTTGTATGAATGAGCACAAGTGAACGGCTCACATTTATAAAGTGTGTCTGGCAGTGAGTGAACGCGAGTGTTGCACTTGTAATCATATTCATCCCTGTCAGCTCGGTCACATTTTAAACCGCCGCTTCCAATCTGTGACTTTTACTCAAACAGCACATGGTATTTGGCCACTACTCTAATGACATTTAGCGTTGACCGATAGGGACTGCATGTCACTCCAATTAGAAGAAACACTCCCCTGTATGGCAAGCTGTTAGACAAACCTCGACTCCTCCCTGCAAATTTGGGGATGAATTATTGAAAAGGGCAGAGCTGAGCACCTTGATGAGGTTGGCACATTTGGCTGGCTGAATGGTCAAACTGACACAGCTTAAGGACAGAAAAGAAAGGCCACTGCTATCTCAGCAGCTCAGAGCGTAGCTGGTTCGGTGGCTTTGTCTGGAGGCTGGGCCTTATCACGCAACCTACTGGGCTTTCACCCAGCTCACCCTGTTTGACAGAAGTTAACATAGTGCAGGTTATAAAATCAGTATTCCAACAACTGCCCTCATGGTAGACATTTACAAATATGAAAGATATTGGTATTTTGAATGCAAAATGGTTGCCCACGCTGGTCCCAGGAGTTCAAGTTCCAGTGCAGGAAAAGCTTCAGGCACGTAACTATATTCTGTGTCTATCACAAAACATTCACATCTTTAAACATAGCAGCCTATTAGAAAAGTTAAACAGCTCCGTAACAAAGTGAAAAGACCACTGATTATTTGGAATGGGTAACAAGAACTGGTACTAATATGGTACCGATACCAGACAGTACCCAAGGTTAGCAACAAGCTAAAGCTGACCAGAGATAAACATTGGTTGTAATTGAGCCGGTCTTAACCTGATCACACATCTACAACTTCAAAAGGTCAGAAATACTAAACATTTTCCATGCCAACACCTCAATACACCATTATTTAGTCTGTGGTTTTACAATACTTGCAATATAATTGAAGTGAATATATTGCATAATTAAAATTGTGGAATTTATATATAGACACATATACATACATATATATGCATGTATACATACATACATACATAGATACCTACATATATTTATATCTACACATATAAATATACTGTATATATACATATATATTGTATATATGCATATACATATATACATATGCATATATACAGTACACAAATATACATATACAGTATATACACATGTACATACATTTATACATACACATAAATACATATATACCTACACATATACTGTGTGTATATATATATATACATACATACATACTCACATATATATATATATATATATATATATATATATAAATATATACAGTATACATATACAGTTATATATAGACAAAGATGTATTTCTTTGTTGTCAATAGCAGACACTAGACAACAAATAGCTCGATATCAAACCATTCTTGAATGTGTTTTTTGTTATATTTTCATAGATATTTTCAGCCACACCGAATGCCATTGGGACATTTACTTAAATGACAAAACCCAGATTATTGAAATCTAATTTACATTTTGTTGTTACATTTCAAAAGCTTTGTACCATTCGCTTGACAGCTGAATGGAAACACAGCTACAGAGCCAGCCAGATAACTACACTATTCTATGCTGTTGCAGTTCCTGAATGTGTGCACCAACCTCTCTCATGTGCGAGGGCGTGTGTTTGAGAAATAAAGTGTGTTAGCTGTCCCCAAGTGTTGATTGAAGCTGCTGATGACAGAACGGTGGCACTGGGTTCTTTTCTGTCCTGCTCCCTAGGCCCCTGACCCACCTAATTGATTTTCAGTGTTTAAAAGACCAAACCATCAAAGATACAACTGACAGTTTGACTGATTTCACTTCTCAGATTCAGCACTCTATTTTATTTATGACAAACAAAGCCTTCTGAAATACACTCTTTTATATATATATATATAATATACAGACGAGAATGTGTGTGTGTGTGTGTGTGTGTGTGTAAGTGCATTCAAAGACAAGTCAGCAAGCACACATTGACACAAAGCAAAGAAAATATATATGACTAAAGGCCCTACATCAGTGTGTGAGAATTTGTTGATGTGTGTGTGTGAGAAAGAAAAAGGAAGACGGACAGTGTGTGTGTTTGCATGCATGTGTGTTCCAGAAAGAGACAGATTGTATTTGTGATCGTGTGTTTGTGCACGTTCAAAGCCTCCATTTCTTGCCTCTGCACAGACTCTGCAGAACTGACAATGCTGAAGTACAATCACTGGAACAAGTTCTGTGGGAGTTTTGCTCCAAACAATACAGAAAAGGGCTCATGCTAGTGATCAAAGTTGTAGAATAACCCAAGGAAACATCACTGCATAATAAAAATAGGATCATGAATTCATGCTAAACTCTGTTGTGCACAAAAATAAATGTCAAACACATAATGGACTCGGAGGCTTAAATGTTAAACTTAAATCATGCAAGCGTTTGACACAAAACCTAAAACAAAATAGCTCTCAGTCGGCTCAAAATGACTTTTCCAGCTCCACAAATAGGTCTTTTTCACATGAAGATGTCAGCTAACGCCTGAAGAAAGAACTGAAACCACAACAAGGAGCTTTTCCTTCTATGCATCCATCTCTTATTCCACAAGCTTTGTTTTTAACTAAATGCTTTTCTTCATCGACATCCAGCTAATCTCTGCCAATCAGCCCTGACTTGCCATTAAGGCTACACCAGATATTGAATTTGGCATTGATGGAGGGGGGGGGGGGGGGGGGGGGG
>NC_048411.1:19764218-19783309 GCF_013103735.1 Etheostoma cragini
GGGCTTGATGCAGCAAAGCAATCTGCTCCAATCTGTTGTTTGATGGGACTCCATCTCTATCAGTCTGACACTACAGGATGCAGCTCAAACCGAGAAAGACCCTGGCTCCACCCACACATGTTCAGCTACACTCTAAAAAGACTGTACACACACACACACCCACACAGACACACAGACACACACACACACACGCACACACACACACTTTTATCCCAGGTTACGTTTCTTCTTTAGGGTGCCAATCAAACATCCATAATAACTTGCTTTTGGACTTTCAACAACAACATCTTTCTCTACCTGCCTGTCTGTTACCTTTCTTTTTCACAAAGAATCACAATGTGAGTTTTGTCAATATGGCACAGTAACCTCTCTGTCATTCCCTCTCTCTTTACTACTGTGATAGTGCTCTTAGCGATAAAGCCTGCCTCTATTATTAGCAGTGTAATAGAAGGCTGTGGTTGTTAGGATCTGACAAGCAGTTGATAACAAAAGTGCTTACTCCTCCGTTCTCCCTGCGCTCCTCCTATATCATTTAGAAAAGAGTTGCAGAGCAGCAGCATATCATGGCCGACTAATGGCTTTAGAATATTACTGCTGCCACAGTAAGCAACACTAACCATTACTCAATTTGTACAGACATTAAAGAGAACATCATTACATTTAAGAATGTATCTGTTATTCCTCTGATTGATCATGCTCCAATTCATATTTGTGATCATGCACAACAGCCAGATGCCAAATTAAGAAGAGAAATTAAGAAAGAGGCCTAGAGGTGCTGTCAGGATTCAGCATGCAATTGTGGACTCACAGCTGCTTTTTCTGACATTTCATACCTAGTGGTTTTGGAAGTTTCAACAAAAACATCTATGTGTATTCCCAGAAAAGGCCCTTGGGTGCTTTTCAGACACATGTATCATATCCCCCAATTTATTATATTTGGAGAAGCTCCAGATTAGACACCTGTACAGGCTTTTGGGGAGTGTATTCCTTTTGTTTCCAAATAGAGACTAGACTCTGTTTGGCCAAAGGTGTAACATGCAAGTATAAATCTGGGTGGAGATGTTTCTTAAAGAAAACCTCCACTTTATTACAACTTGGGTCTTATTATTATATAGTGTGGCAACTAATAATAATAGCAATTGATGAGATCTGGAAAGACAGAGACACTGCTTTAATAAAGTCTAGTGAGGCAAACAAACTTAAGTAGTCAAACATTTTCTAATCAAATGTGACTATTTGCTGTTTTTTCTACATCATATGACAGTTAATTGATTATCTTAAAGGGATAGTTTTGATCTTTTAAAGTAGGGTCATAAGAGTTATGACTTATTCATAGTCAGTATAGTACCTACAACAGGTGGCGGTCGGCACGCCCCCATTTTGGCAAAGCAGACAGGAATATAAACACAGAAGCTAAGCTATGTACTGCTGAGTACGGGGTAACAGCTAACCGTATTAAAGATACCTAAACAAAGGGCAAACTAAAAATGACGCTTAATTGTACACTACATTTAGAATATTTTCACCGTTTTACTTTACTTTGATGGGTCACCTAAGCCGTCATATCAATCTATGCTGTCTTTATAGCCACCAGAATCCTATGACAAAAACATTCATTTTAACTCGCAAAACATGAGAATTTCTGGTCTAATGCTGCTTTGATTGGTTTGTTTTTTTATCCAAACTGGAAGTGTGCCAACAGGTAATACACTGACTATGGATAAGTAGCTCATATAACCCCACTTCAAAAGATCCAAACTATTCCTTCAAAGATAAAGATGAAGATAAAGATAATCATTAGTTGCAGAACAAATTAAGTTTGTGAGTAAAATGTTAGACAAAACTACAACATTTAATAGTACGGCAGAGGAGAAACTGAATGAACAGTGACCAATTAAGTTCTCTGCAGATGCCAAAGCATACCATGGGCCCTATCCCTGTTTCCGAGAATATGTGTGAAAACCAACTGCTGAAGAAGTGTGTGAGCGTTCTCTATTGTGAAGATAAAAACACCAGAAACAGTAGAAAATAATAGTTATTATATTGCAAGTGTGCCTGTTCTTCTTGTTCTGGGGTGAGGGTCAATTACAGCCTAAGCATGCATGCCTTTGTGCTTGTAGTGAATTTGGATCTGACAACTGCAGCAAAGGCAAGCAAACCCAGTGTAAATTTCTAGTGGTGTATGTATTTGGAGCGGTGTGGACCACTCTGAAAAGTGTGTGTGTGTGTGTGTGTGTGTGTGTGTGTGTGTGTGTGTGTGTGTGTGTGTGTGTGTGTGTGTGTCTTCTGCCAAGTCTGAGAAAGCGACATACTAGAGTGTCTTCCTATATCTATAATTCATAGTGCAAGCTCTAAACAAAGACCAGAGTGTTCGGCTCCCATCAGACAGTGTACAAGGGAACCGACACGGCTGCTAAAGCTGCAAACAAAATATAGTAGCTGGATAGCCAGGACATGGTGCTAATAAGAGGCATTACAGACTGTGATTGCAGGAACGAGCACACATGCTGACAGCCACATGTGGAATAAGGGATAGTATTTTCTATGTGTCTGTTTTTCTCTCTGCCCTGATGGATTTTCTCTGACCCACATTATCAAGGAAACAGACAGGCTGACATTTAAACAGATTCAAATATGACTCAGTGTGCTGTCTGCACTGAAACAAGGACTCTTTCAGCACTGTCCCATTTCTCTATTGTTGTGACGGACACCTGTAATCACCCCACACTCACCAGAAGGACAAACATGCAATATTTAGAAACTCTAGCTCAAACCATTTCCAGAAGAAATATGCAAGATTCTTTGTCTTGGTTTTTTGTTGTCTGCTACATGGGCTGAAGCTTGTTGAATTAGTCACATGCACTCATAGCTATAGAACAAATTTTTGTGCCATTTTCTTTCAGACTTAAAGTGGTGTGGTAGTCTAATGCTGGATATAATACATATGTGATTTAAATTATACAGTAATACTGAAATGATAAGTTGATTATGGATGAGTCAAGGGAAAGAAAATTTTAAAATTAACAATTTTGTATAATCAGTTAAAACCTGCAATAACCTCATTTCTTTCTTTTAATCATCAACTTCAGTTCAGATTGAGAAAAGCTAGAGAGTCAAAGTCAGCAAATTGCCTTGGCAATGTCAGTTACACAGCAATATCGTATCTAAGGTTGTCTAATGGCTGACATTAGCTACCATATGTTAATGGTATTAGTCATGGCTGAAAATATTTGTATATAACCCAATCATTTATCCAGAACATTGTGATATTAAAACATATTTTGGTATCCACAAATGTATTTCTTTTGTTTATAGCGGAACAAAACAAAAAAGCATAAACAGTAAATCTTAGCTTATTTTGCAATTTCATAAATGGCCTGGACAATATTGTTGGCACATTTTCTAAAGTGTCAAGAAAGAATTCAAACAGGTGATTATCTTGTAAAAAGTTCTATATTAAATAAACTTCTTATCATTATTCACCTTGAACTCACCTGTGGTAATCGTTCTGCTGTTCTGCTGTTTTCTGTCCCAACTACCAGATCAAATAAAGCTGCAGCCGCAAAACCCTGGAGTGTACGGCATGAATATGAGCAAGGGTGCGTTTATTACTTCAGGGTTAAGCATTTAGTTTACACTGGGTAAATTTGTGTAATTAATTTGTCAATCAAAAAACATTTTCTAATTTGGCTTCTCAAATGTGCGGATATGATGCTTTTTTATTTGATATTTTTGGAAATGTAAAATTTAACAAAACAATCCGTTAAAAGACATCTTTGAAGTCACATTTGGTGCCGGGAAATTGTTATGTTATTTTTGCTATTTTCTGACATTTTATGGACTAAATATTGACATATAAAAGTTGACATATTAATATAGCATCCCTAAACCCTATATTTAGACGAATACAGGGGCTCTTAATGTTGACATCTTGTGTCAGTTTCAGCAGCATTTGATTGGCTATCACATATCATATATGTGATAGCATCAATAGGACATGCTGTTTGTATTCAGTGCATTGAGATGTTATAATGGTTCCAAAGGGCCTTCCTTGCATCTGTAAGCCTCAGTTTCAACAACTCCATTATTGGTGGGACATGTATATGGTGCTGTAATTAAAACACCATAATAGCAGGTGACACATATGGTGCTCTAAACACACAAATTGTCATGGGCTTCAGCTATCAAAGTAATACTTGTTCCAATTATCACAAAGACAAATGAGCCAGGCGGATGGGGGGGATGTTCATTCAAGCTGTTACGAAAAAAAGAGTGGAGAGACAGTGAAAAGAAGTACGATATGTTAATGTTAAGAAAAAGACGAGGGATTGCAGAGATGGCTAGATAATGACACAAAGAAATGGTATGGACGTGCCAATGACGGAGTGAGAAAAGTGGCCTTTCGTAACTGATAGAAGGATCATTTTTTATCTTTCCTGTCACTGTGACTCATCCTTTACAGCAGCCAAAAATAGCTTTCCCACCGACTGCACATTCAGTTTCTCCTCTCATTCATTAAAGTCAGGGGAGCACGTGAAAAATTGGGAGCGTTATAGTGCACAAATAATAACGTGTAAATGTCTTCAATAAAAAAATAATTAAGTTAAAAAAATTAATTAGCATTAAAACATCGCCATAGCTACATGTTTGTAATGGAAGCCTGAGAGCTTACATATACTAAAACTGCATTGTACTTTATCTGTAAATCTTAATTTGTCCACTTGCCAACACAGACCATCTTGGAGTAAATACTAGTGTGTTGGCTGTCTGTTTTCAAGCTGGTTCCGACTACGGAGGTTTTTATTTGGCTACAGTAGTTAGCACGCATTACCTCTAAGGGCAACTTGGCTTGTTTACTTTATTATGTGAACTAGGGCGGAATGATGTTGTGTTTTAGCATTGACATTGCGATGTGCGCATGCGCAATAGTCACATCACAGGACGTTGCGATGTTGACGCTCCTTTTTTTGCTGCTTGATAGAAAAGTAAACTTTCACCGTTCACCTTTTACATGATTATTACCGGCCAACCCTCCCCCTTTACGACAGGTAGCCATGTGGGCAGCGTGTGTATGTGATGTTAGTCCGACGGTGTTTATTGTTATGGGAAGTGAGGCTCTCCGTGTGTAGAAAAGTATCGTAGGCAGCGGCTGCCACTGACACAATGATGCGCATAGTTTTTGATGACAACCTGAAATTTAGAGGAAGCAACATGCAGTCACCGTCATTCACGTTAGCCTGGTTTGATATTATATGAATACAATGGTGTCATGCTAGTCAACCAGCATATTTCTACCTAATTTCCCTCTCCAAAATTACTTCAGAAGAATAGTCACAGCGCTTACTTTCTTTGGCGTTTGTAAAGCATTAAAGTTTAACAAAGATTGGTTTACATTAGAAAAGATCCTTTTTCATTTTTATCTTCTATGTAGATGCACTCCCCCACAAAATCGCCGCAGTAGTCGAGAATGATTTATTATTTCCAAATAGAGCTATTTATGTCATCTTTTGAAAATTACTTTTTCTATATCGCAATATATATCGCAAGGAAAAAGTTGTTTTTTTTCAATATCATGCATGCCTAATGTGAACCACTTTGTCACGCTGAACGTCCTGCAGTTCAAAATCTGTCGGTTCAATAAAGCGTTGCTTGTTACTATAAATGAAAAAATGCTCCAAAATTCATATTGAACAGCCCAATCTAATTCAACTGAAGAAAAAGTTACAGGAAGAAAAACACTGAATAACAGGCAGGGAGAAGCAGAGGCAAGTACTTAGGTTTAAAAGCAATGTTTATAGTATATTCTATTTAAATGGCACCTGACTAAGGAAAACTAAATATCTGGAAATAGACCGGCGCTTTCACATCGTTTGTTCACACCTCCCACACTTCCTAGATGGAGGGTGTAAACATTGAAAAGAGACAAATCACATTAAGCACCTATAAACTGCCGAACCCTGAATTGAAATGACTACAGCTGGCAGTTTATCCGTGGGCAGAGCTAGCTCTGCCTCTGTGGACTATTTATTCAAAGCTTACTGTTTACAAAACTTTCAGCTCAACCCTCAAGCCTTTCAACTCTTGAATTTAAGCTATGCCCAAACCAATGAGAACACATCTGAAAATGTACTAAACATGAAAAGCACGTTACCGGGATACTGGTGAGTCT
This sequence comes from Etheostoma cragini, assembly GCF_013103735.1. NCBI lineage: Eukaryota > Metazoa > Chordata > Actinopteri > Perciformes > Percidae > Etheostoma > Etheostoma cragini. Next base: position 19,770,388 of record NC_048411.1, read on the forward strand.
AGTCATTGAAACATTAAGACAATAAGAAAATATCTTTAAAATGTTCTTCTGCCTACGTGAACAACACTTAAAGCCACAATAGAGAACTTCTTGTACCATAAAATAATGTTTCCAAAATTGTTTCAGTCGTTCATAAACTTGTAAAAGGGTGAACGGCACTTCTGAATTCACTTTGCAGCTCTCTACCGGCTATAATTGCACTATGCAAGTTTGTCAGATCAGGTAGCGGATCTATAGTTCCAATTATACATAATGGGCCAACTCCGCTTTCAACCTGTAGGGGCACCGAAACGGGAAAAGTTACATAGTGTTGCTTTAAGTCTACTTTTAAAAGTAAAAATAAAAAGTTGACAAACCTATTGAAAAAGCTATGTTTTCCCTGTTCACACTACAAAATGAGACCAGTCCTATTTAATTCATCCAGGCTGGAGAAACAAACCTTAACAAATATATTCATATTTATAAGTTGCTGGTGAGTGAGATTTAACAGTTCATGTTTGATCATCCAATAAGCGCTGCAGTGCACTGCATTGAACAACAAACCATCATTTTACCCATTAACTGGTCTAATTTTACCTATTACTTGATCCAACATTATCAAACATTTCCTAAAATCTATCCCTGGGTCTCTTTTAAACCCCAAATAAATCTTCATGTTTAAGAGTCTCTAAATTAGGAAGCAACACTGCAGAGCCAGAGAGAATGGAGACACTTAAGAGCTCCAGTGCCAAGATAAAAAGGCCAAGGAACACAAGCTGTGTGTGTGCCATAAAACTATGATTATGGTACTTACCGTTGCCTGATACAGAAAACGTGGGAAGGTGTCTTGTCATGTCCAGAATCTGCTGCCAAGCCCATAAACTCTGTCTTTTAGCAGAGCTGGGAAATGATGTTCTAACTTTAGAGCAGCCGCCATGGTGGCTGTAATGGCAAGGTATTGAATGCAGCGTAGCATGAAGTGAACTAATACTAGAGATATCTATTTTGCATTCTGGCTAATCCTAGTAAATCAACAAACCCAAGTTTTATGAACCAAACTTTCTTGCTTCAAACTTCACATTCACCTCTGAATCTGCTTGACTCTGAAAAAGCTGTGTCAAACCTTAATCTTCTAAATGTGTGTGGGGTAGCTTAAACAAGAAATGAAGCTAGCCAACATGTTGTAGTGTGAGCCTTAACTAACCATTGTTGTGCCAGGTTCTAGGATAAGTGGTACTCAACCCCTTCAGCCAAACGCTCCATTTTGAAACAGTATGCATTTTAATGTATTAGGTTGGCACAAGGTTGGAGTGGGGGCCATGGGCAACCGAGCTCTGTCTGTGTGTGTGTGTGTGTGTGTGTGTGTGTGTGTGTGTGTGTGTGTGTGTGTGTGTGTGTGTGTGTGTGTTTGAAAAGAGAAAGTCTCGCAGAAGACGAGTAACGGCTGCTATTCACAACTGTAAGGCCTGTTTTTCTCCGCTAAGTGGCAGAGCTTGAAGATTGCCAAGGCAGCCAGCCTGTGCCCCCATGGTATGTAGACACTGTCGCCCTCATACACAAGGAGGAGGAGGGGGGGGGGGGTACACAGTACTGTGTACTGAGTTTACAGTACAGCTTTTAGGAGACAATGTAAACTGCACTTCCAATAGAGGGTTTTCCCGACGTGTCATCAGACTGAAAGTCTCCATATTGGAGGTACTCCGGATCACAACAAAGCACAGTTACTGAAGTAGATCCCAAACGTCGTCAAGGAAAACGGTTTTTATTGCCGCGTTTTGGGTTGTACCAATAGGTCAGACCGGAAAAAAACATTTGGAATATTATCGACTTCCAAAAGTTATTCAAAACCAGGTAGAGAGATGCCAAAGGTTATCAGAGTAAAGGAGGCGCTTGTGGTTGGCAAAGCTCAAACTCAATCAGGTAGTGGATATGGCAAATTGGGGCTCTTTGAAATGAAAAAAAAAAAAAAAACGATTCAGAGTCACTTGGTTACACTTTGAGTATTGCAATGATGTCATACAGTTAAGGTTAGGTTGATTAAAGACCAACTTACTTTGGTCTTCACAACACAACGGTTCTTAATGACTTGGTACTGTGTCTCCCTCACCCATCCACACACCATCTGGTTATAGGCCTCCAAACAATCGTAGGATGTGCAATTAAAGGAAGAACCACCGGTTCGTCATGGATTTAAGAAGAGGGAGCCAACTCGTAGGGATCGGCATCGCCACTAAACTGATATTTATTGAAGTATCGCTCCTTTTCTTGTGGTCCAAGTCCTTCCCTATTTGCCTTTGCATCTTGGATGCTTTTCTGTTGTTTAGACATGGCTACCTTCACTTAAAGTATCCAAAGTGCACAATACTCCACTGCCCTCCGTTCAGTTGTTTACACCGAGTGCCTCCAATATAGCCGCGCATCCGAGCTATTGCCCAGCACGTGACGTTGGTGAAAACCCTCTTGAAGCCAAAACATTTCCCCACTAACCGACAACACAAAGCCAGACATAGTGTCTCATCAACATACTGTAGTTGTGATAAGGGACAATAATGTTGCCCATTTCCCTGTAGTGTTATTCAGGTCACGCCAAGATATAAAGTCAGTTCACTGGGCAGTGTTGATTGGAAAACTAAGATAAAGTTGGTCCTTTTGCCTTTACTCTGCAGTCCAGCTCTCCCCAAACCATCTCGATTGGGTTCAGGTCAGGTGAGTGTGGAGGCGCAGGAGTCCATCACTCTCCTTCTTGGTCAAATAGCTCTTACACAGCCTGGAGGTGTGTTTGGGGTCATTGTCCTGTTGAAAAATAAATGATGGCCCAACTATACGCAAACCGGATGGGATGGGATGGCATGCCGCTGCAGGATGCTGTGGTAGCCCTGCTGGTTCAGTATGCCTTCAATTTTCATTAAATCCCTAACAGTGTCACCAGCAAAGCACCTCCACACCATCACACCTCCTCCTCCATGCTTCACGTCGGGAACCAGCCATGTAGAATCAATCCAGTCACTTTTTCTCCGTCACACGAAGACATGGCGGGTGGAACCAAATATCTCAAATTTGGACTCATCAGACCAAAGAACAGATTTCCACTGGTCTAATGGCCCTTTCTTGTGTTTGTTGGCCCAAACAAATCTCTTCTGCTTGTTGCCTCTCCTTAGCAGTGGTTTCCTAGCTGCTATTTGACCATGAAGGCCTGATTCGCGCTGTCTCCTCTGGTTGTTCCAGAGATGTGTCTGCTGCTAGAACTCTGTGTGGTGTTCATCTGGTCTCTAATCTGAGCTGCTGTTAACTTGCGATTTCTCAGGCTTGTGACTAGGATGAACTTATCCTCAGCAGCAGAGGTGACTCTTGGTCTTCCATTCCTGGGGCGGTCCTCATGTGAGCCAGTTTCGTTGCGGCGCTTGATGGTTTTTGTGACTGCATTTGGGAACACATTCAAAGTTTTTGCAATTTTCCGGACCGACTGACCTTCATTTGTTAAAGTAATGATGGTCACTCGTTTCTCTTTACTTAGCTGATTGGTGCTTGCCATAATATGAATTCTAACAGTTGTCCAATAGGGCCGTTGGCTGTGTATCAACCTGACTTCTGCAAAACACAACTGATGGTCTCAACCCCATTAATAAGGCAAGAAATTCCACTAATTAAACCTGACAAGGCACACCTGTGAAGTGAAAACCCTTTCAGGTGATACCTCATGAAGCTCACTGAGAGAACTCAAAGGGTTTGCAGCACTATCAAAAATGCAAAGGGTGGCTTCTTTGAGGAATCAAAAATATTTCACACTTTTTAGTTAAGTACATAATTCCATATGTGTTCATTCATAGTTTTGAAACCTTCATTGAGAATCTACAATGTAAATAGTCATGAAAATAAAGAAAATGCATTGAATGGGAAAGTGTGTCCAAACTTTTGTTGGCCTGTACTAATATATACTGTATGTATATATATTTTATTTATATAAAAGCATGTTTAAAAAAAGTTTAAAAATATCTACATACAGAAATACTAGAGGCCGTAATGACGTACAGCTATATTTACATCATCTGGATAGCGTTTTACTGTTCCGATCTTTGCAAATAAGAAAATAGTTTAATTTGTAAGTATTATTAAATTGACCATGTGGTTATTTCATATATATTATTTATTTACTGAATTACCAGAAAATATTATATTGTAATATATATCGTAAAAGAGTCCGATAGGAAATGAAATGATACTATCCGGATATAGTCTTTTGGCCATATAGTTTAAAGTTTTAAAAAGTATCTGTAAAAAAAATCCCATTATCTAAAGCAATACTTTATCTTTCAACAAAACAGTCAAACACCAGTGTAACATCAAAGAGGTTTGGTGTTCAGTAAGACGCTGGTGACAATTTGTTGAAACAGGCGGAGGAAGCACTGTGCCCTATCATTGCATATTGGATGACAACAGTGCCATGCTCCAACCCACTTATTATAATCTTTATTTCAAGGAAGGGAAGAAGCCTAAAGCTCATTTCCTTTCATTGCCATTATATCCCGTCACAGTGTGAAGCAGACAAAGACAACTGTTATCAACATGAAATGCAGCAAAATTCAGAAAACAAAAAACTGCTACAATAATCAAAACCACATGAATAAATACCTAGAACTGGTCATGATGTGATAATGTATCTGCATTATTACTAATACTTGGCAGTTGAATTAAGAAAAAAATAACACAGCCTTTTTACCCCGTGTACGCCTATCAGCCAACATTCACTGGAATGAATGAATGTGATTTGGCTCTGTGCTTCTGCAATCAGTGTGTCTTGTTTAAACTGAAATAGATTTCTCACCCAGCATAGTTCAGCCAAAAGGCAGAGCCTCTCTAAAACAAACTCCAACAAAAAACACACACGCAGATCTGAAAATCTCCGTCTTAAGCACTCTTTTACTATCGCTACCGGCAATGGCACCACATTATCAGGGGATTAATGATTACTTCACAAACTGTGAAACAAAACAGGCTGAATAACCAGAAATAAAAGCTGATCACAGGAGTGGGAGATGTGAGAATAAAAGAGAGATGTTTAATCAATGAGATTTAAATGGGAGTTGCAGTTGGATTTGCGGCATTGATGCTTCCATATCTGGGTGTCAAGCATGTACCGTGGGTGTGCTAAACAACATCCAAAAATCCTAAATCCCCCAGGCGGCTTTTGAGAGGCAAACGAATCTGGGAAAGGGACTGGCTGAAGAAAACAGGAGTGGAAGTTAGGGGAAGTAGGGGGCTGGATGAGGGAGATATAGAGAGTGTGTAATAGGGAGAGAGAATCAATGGGTAACCCTGGAGAAAATGACATCATCGTATGGCAAGGAGTGAGATGGGGTGGCTAGGAGTAGGGGGAGAGAGAGGAAGAAGGGAGAGACGAAAGCACCCACAGTCACCCATTCTGCCTCTCGGGGCCCATCCACTAGAATGGATAAGAGCCGAACAATGCACTCTCAATGAATGGGATCCCAAATCCCACAGGAGAAAAACAAATCACCAGTGGGAAAGGGGGAGGGCGAGGGAGAGATGGAGAAAGAGACAGAGAGATGGAGAGAGAAAGGGAGATCCTTAAAAAGATGTGCACACAAAGCAACAAAGCATCTTGGGACATGTAGAGCAAGGCAAGTAGAGATTGAGACAAAGCTGCCTTTGTACCTCCTGGCTGGTGGGTGGCTTGGTGCGAAGGATTTGAACGTTGTAGCATTTACATCAGAGCTCTCCAATATATTGATCGGGCCATGTAATCCCTTAGAGATGATCAATGAAAAGGTTGGATCAGTTCTCGTTGTGTTTTTTGTTGGGTTTACATGACAAGAGCATGTGGGAGGAAGAAACGGGGCTTTACGTAACTCGACAGGAAAGCTTTGAGTTGCGTTTAAAGTTTGGCCTTCAGCTTGTGAAGCCGATTTGATGGGCCCCCGTGAGGCAGGGAGGGATGTTCAGGGACCCTCTGATCACAGCACCTCCTCACAGAAGTCAAAATGGGATGTTTAATTGCTTTCCTCATCACACAGTGTTAAATAGTCACAACCTTCAATAGGAGGGCTCAATTTGTGTGTGTTTGTGTGTGTGTGTGTGTGTGTGTGTGTGTGTGTGTGTGTGTCCATGCCCGTCTGTTTTCACGCAAGTGTGTGTGCCTTCAAACAAAGAGCTTCCGTTCCTTCGTGATTACAGCATTGTTGCTGTAAGCCAGAATAGAGAAAATAAATTAGAATCACAAGAAGGGAAGTCTTTCATGTCTGATGCTTTGATAACAAAAACAAGCAGGTTTCCACAAACTAGAATAAATTGGCTTATAATTCGGAGTTAGCTGGGGACAACTTGACATCAACAACAAATGAAAAATTCACTCATGAATAAGTCACAAAATAAAAAAAATAAAAACAAATGACAATATTTTTGGATCAATAAAATAGGAAGGGGCTGGAATAAAGAAGCATGTGCTGAGGTAGACTCTGATCTGGCAGAAATAGGATCTTTCTGACAATTCAGAAGCACTTGTGAATGAATGAGTACAATTAACAGCGGGGATTCTATGATACTTTCCGACACTCGTCCTATGAGAAATCTGAAACCAGATACAGCTGGAACTATTATTTAAGTCCCACATTTGTCTGGAAGTATACTGAACAACTTCGGTAACAGCGAGGGAAAGAAACATCTATTTTCTTGTTTTAGGGGGTTGCAATAAATGGACAGTTGACAAACTACAGTTGCGTGTTTCTATATAATGATTGGAATGTACAATGTGACATTTGACAAAGACCTGTGTGAAGTTGAGATGCAGGAAAGTTGACTTTTTAATTTAATTTGTATTGAAAAATTAGAGGCGGTGGAAAAGGGAGACACTGACCAGAAGTTCAGGGCACAAGTCTGAGTCAAAAACAATTGTGTAAAACTATGCTGAAATAACCTGGAGTCAAACACTGTATATCTACCAGGTAAGACCATAACCTTTAACCTCTGTACTCCATGTAAAGGCTTTGAGTAAGGCTGCAACTAAACTCTCAAATATGTATTCTACAAAATGTGAGAAACTGTGAAAATGCCTAACATTGAGTCATGAAATTGCTTATTTTGTCTGGCTAACAGACAAAAACAAACCTATTCAATTTGAAATAGTACAAAACAGACAATAACTGCAAATCCTAACATTTGAGAAGTTAGAAACTGGAGAACTGGAGATGAAACAAGTAAGAGGGTGCTAGTATTTGAATCAAAATGCCACAACAGTCTACAAAGTCATTTTCAAGTTCATTATCAACTATCACCTTTAGTGTCCTCTCAAGTAAATTGAGGACCCCCGCTGTGGGAAAAAGCTGTCCTTGCTTGCAAATTTTGATTGAATGTTCCAGGGCTAGAGTAGAAACACCAGAGAAACCTGTTTTTCGTCAGATTTCGTCTTGCATTTAGTTAATATTTCCCTTTGGCAGTTTGAAACTCAAAAGAGTTTTTCTTATCAATTCTCATCAAGTATGTCTAAAGCTATCAGTTAAACATATCCTTTGAAGTCAGAGCCAGCATGTGGAAGCTACATTAGCTGACTTGCTCTTACCCAGTGCCTTTGCGGCTTAGTGTGTCCACAATAAATATTGAAATCGGCATTGGCTGCCCTTGCAAGTGGATGTTCTGCATTATAAATGTCACCCTACTCTTAGTCGGCAGAGCAGTGGCTCATATTAATGCCACTAGACGGAGACGCGGAAAGTGAGAGAGACACCATGACTGGCAAGGGATTTCAACTCTCAGACTCATCAAAGCAACATCAGTGTGTACTTGCGTGTTTTGAACTAAAAAAGAAGATGAGAGAAGAAGAGAATGCAGCACTTTATTATAAGGTCAGGGTGACCCAAGCACATCACAGTGTTTTACATAGAGTATCACACACAGGAGTCACAAGAAAAACGTAACGGCTCGCAAGATAGATGATCAAATATGCGCCCTATTTTTTTGGGAAATCTTTGGGTTGTTTCTTGTGAAATACTTCGTAGTTTTACCCCTTCAAGCATCTAAAAGCTATTTAAACTAACCAAACTCTCTCAATGGTGCTCACAGTTATTAAAACTATGTGACCTCTGTTGAGGGATGGATCTTCTTTTGCATCTTGTTTACAGGCCAAAAAGGCTGGGAACCACTGAGCTAGAGGACTCCTTTTGCCGCCAATGATGCCCAATGACAGCCCCTGTTTTATTCCTCCACATGATATGGGATGACTGCCTGTTGCATATTTCTGGAACATAGTGGTTCTACCAATATAACGTCAACTGTAGTCCATGACGGTGCCCACCGCCATAGTGGTCTTTCCTGCAAACGATGTGTCAATGCTAGACAGCATTTTAAAACATCAATAACAGACTGGGCTACTGCACTGCTATGAATGTGAAATCCACTAATTAAAAGCCTCGTCATTATCTCTCCATCAAACATTGAATTTATTATTCTCTGCCTGTAATATACTGCTACTAATGCTGTACCTAGAGCTTTCTACTGCACAATTTAATGGTGCAACTGAATGTATTATTAAGGCTTTGCTGCCGATTCTCTGGCCAAATATATGTATAATTGGACTAATGGCCCTTACAGCTCAATCACGTATTTAATGTTTTATTCACAATGTCCCTGTTATTATCTTTGTCTGTGTCCCAATTCAGGGGGTTGTGTTAAAGTTTGCTTATGATGAATAAAAAACTGATCAAGAAGTCTCTTAGATTCTCTTAATACCACTTAATGCATGTTCACTGCATTGCTCATTGATCAAAAATGTTAGCTTGCTAAACAAATTAAACTTATGATTAAATGAAACAAATAAACTGAGAGATTAGCTGCACAACAACATGTTTAGTGTCAAGGAGACATGTCTGTGCTACACACTCAAGCAGCCAAGAGAAAGTTTACACACACCAGCTTGCTTCTCTAAGCACAGCTTTATCCCACAAAGATCAAGCATCTGCAGACAACACGCCTCAGAATTAATTGGGTGGATTGAGTAGTTTTATTTCAAGGTATATGCAGTTAAAATACCTAAATCTAAAGTGTGAATGCATGCTTAGCAAAAAAAAACTTAAAACAAAGTATAGAAGTAAAAGTACAGATTGTTGGTGTTTGTGTGTTTGATTGTGTGTGTGTGTTTGATTGTGTGTGTGTGTGTGTGTGTAACAATGGGAGACTCTGCACATCATTAGTAACTACAACTGTATCTGCCTGAGGTGAAGAGACCCATACAGTACATACTACTACTATTATTACCACTTCTGAACTGACATTAATCTATAGCTTGTAAGGGTGTGACGAGATCTCGTTTTACGGGATCTCGCGAGATTAAAACGTGACGAGATTTCTCGTCGAGGTGAAAAGTTGTCTCGTGAGGAGACATAGTTACTGCCCAAAGGTCTCAACTGCTGCCAGAAACAGTCGACATGCTTATATTCTTGAAAAAGAACATGACCATATCTTAGGCTGTTCTGTGTAGTTTCTCTCTTTTTCATGCTTGAAGAAAAAAATTGTTTCTGTTTGCACTTGTAGTTTTAAGAGAGCAGTACTTTGGTTATTGATACACTTACTGTTTGCATTTAAAGTGTTGTTTTTCTGTTATTTACACATTTATTTTATTTATACTGTTTATTTTTTTATGTTCGGTTTGTGGAAAGGAGTTAGATTTCTCGTGTGAAATTGTACAGGGCAGAAGCCAGTTGGTTGAGTTTATACAAAACATTTTGCAGTGTTTGCACGTCCTTTACTGCATATAATTCACTAAAATAGTAAAAAAAAAAAAGTTAAATAACATTCATCATTAATAGTTGATTTCAAAATGCACCTAAATTGTTTTGCATTTTGTGATTTTTCAGCTGAATAAAAAAACTATTTTCCATTCATATATTTCATCGAGGATTTCTTTTAAAAAAAAAAAAAAATCTCGTCTCGTTCTCGTAAACCCAATCTCGTGATGTGTCTTGTCTCGTGGAGTAAGCGTCTCGTCATACCCCTATTAGCTTGCATAAATAACAATGTTTCATTCACCTCCCAACCCTTCTATTCATTTTTATCCTCTTCCATTGTTATGTCTCTGTTGTCATTCCCTTTTTTTCCCCTATCCTTTGTCCTTCTTATCACCTTCCCTTGCTTCTTCTTTCTTCCATGCATAGTCCGATCCTTTTTTCATATTTCTTTTTATATATATATATATATATATATATATATATATATATATATATATATACACACACACATATATATATCCTCGGTACTTTATTGACTCCACTTTGTTTTTGTTTTGTTTATCCCTAGAACAACAAACAAGCGTAGCAACAGGTCTCATTTCCTACCTACAAGGAAAGAGGCCATTCCCACCCATCCTTTGAGGGGTAGGAGTAAGGACATTTACCTGCGTGCAGACGTACTGAAATGCTTCATCAGTACAGCAACTTTCCACTGAAACTGAATTCAGTTGAAAGGGAAAAGCAGCTCCCCTGGGTGGGGTTCTACACTGTTGCACTGAAACCAAAACAGTGATATACAATAATGTATACTGTGGTTCACCACATTTGGGAGGGAGACTGGGAAATATTATAAAATAAATTCCAATGACAATAAATGTATCAATTAAAAACTGCTAAAAAGCAGACCCCTCATTCGTCCAAACATGTCTCCTAACATCTCTTTCACTGTACTTTACATATTCTGTTTGCCAAATATTGTTTGGTGAAGGAGATGTGAAGCTCCCCGGCAGTCCGCCTCCTCCCCCTCTTCTTCCTCTACCTCCTCCTCCTCCTCCTCTCCCTCCTCCTTCTCCTCCTCCTCAGGGAGAGTGTTAATGAAGCAGGAGGCTGGTCAGATGGGATAGTCTCTGACTCTCCACTTGGGTTCCAAGCAATCAATAATATACAGACGGCCACCTTCGCCTTCCTCTTCTTCTCTTTCATTTTCTTTCCTCTCTCCTCTTCATCTTCATTATTATACCCCCTATGTGCTTTCATATTTGCTTCCTCTCCCTCTCCCTTATATGCCCCCTCCTCCCCTCCCCTGACCCCTGTCTAATTTCTCCCCTCTCTTTTAGACAGTTGGCAGTGAGGATGTTATAAATCTGCCTTGTAATTAGTATGACACTTACAGCTGAAATTTACTTCTATTCACAGCTATTTTCCAAAGTCATTGCAGTGTTTTGACATTCCAGAAGTTATGCCAAGCAATTCTCAGAGAGTTTGGAAGAAAACAAAAACTGTCAGGAAACTCTAATCTAAAAATCAAAAAAAAAAAAGAAACACCGTGCACACTCAAACTGCTTTAATACAAAGTTAAACAATGTATCCAATCCATCTCTCACTACTCTCAATACTTTACTTCCCTTTAGGGATGCTTTCCAACCTGTGAGACAACAGTGCCCCCTGTACCTCACCAGAGGATGTGCAGCTCAGTAATGTGCGGTGAAGTTGATCCCTCTACACTTTTAACCAGCCTTGTTTTAGCCCCCCAGCTATCTCCTCCCACAAGGGGAATTGTGTAAGTGGATTTAAATAAAGTTATGCCTGTTCTGCTAGCCTAGGGAAAACACAGCAGAAGATAGTCCAAAACAAAGAATAATTCCAAATGCTGCCAAATTCACAAAGTTAAAGAAGAACTTTTTTTTCTTCCTTCTAGCTTACACCTATAGGCGCTGATTTAATACAGCAACAATTTGAAAATGGCATGCCTAATTCCACATTTAGACTGAGCTGGCATTCTCAAGGGACTGAATACAAAGCAGCGTGCAAGAATGACACTTGACTAGTCAGCTGGAACAACACTATCCAGGCTTGGGGGATAATCAGTCCCACCATTTTGAGACCAAAACTGCTTTAAAAGAAACCAGGCATCTTGTAACTAAAATTCCTATTATTTGTAGCATTTACAATCTGCACAATGTATTTCAAATACATGTCAAAACATCAACAGCACTTTAATTTTATCTTACTAAGTACATGAGCATATTTAAGATTGTTTGAATATTGAAAACATTAAAACAAGATTAAATAAAATGAAATCACATACTGGCTGGAAATCATTTAATGTGAAAAAATATTGCACTCTCACTCCTCTTGCTACAGCAACAGAGCAATCCTTCTCTCAGTGGAAACGAAAGAAATGAGTGAGGGAGGCTCATGAGGGAGGTCTTGGCTATTAGAGTAACTACATAGCATTAGCTAATTGGGATCCAAAGAGCACTACTGAATACAAATGAATCAGAACAAGAAAATGCTACAGTGGAAACTCAAAAGTCAAAACCATTGGTATCCTCTTTCTTAGTGTTTTCCTTTTATACATACAAATATTTAGAACAAGGCTTCAAAGGCTTAAAGTGACACTCATATCTATTTGCAAAGATTGAGTATTAAGAACATAAATAAGCAAACAATATCTAAGCATCACAAATAACGGCGATAAGGCAGACATCTAGACATAACACATAGTGTAAATAAGCCTGAACTGTGCATAAATGGATACAGTTCAATGCTAGTTAGAATACAACCCTCCAAAAAATGCACACGGTCCAATGCTAGCTACAGTGAAATTCTCTTAAGAGAACAAATACACCCTGGTGGTTTCAGATAACAAGCTCCCTGATCTCTGGTCTTTACACTTGAGTTACTTTGGAGCCAGATGTACGTCTACCTCTGGGTCAAGACAGACACCAGTGGGATTACCGTCTATTAGCAGAGAAGAGAAACAGACTGGAGATGCTTCCAATTTGGCATGAACACAGAGCTGGTCTCTGATTACAGTGGATAATGAGGTTTTCTGTATGTAGTTAATGTGAATGGTAAGAGATAAAGCGCAAGAATAATAATGACAGGCGTATATACTGTTTATGTCCGCATACTGTGTGTGTGTGTGTGTGTGTGTGTGTGTGTGTGTGTGTGTGTGTGTGTGTGTGTGTGTGTGTGTGTGTGTG
>NC_048411.1:19783409-19796204 GCF_013103735.1 Etheostoma cragini
TGTGTGCGTGTTTGTCTGTGTGTGTGTGTGTGTGTGTGTGCGTGTTTGTGTGTGTGTGCGTGTGTGTTCACACCTCAGAGTCTTCATTGCGGAGGCCCAGTTGGAGGACAGCACTGGGGGACTTCAGTCTGGCTTGGCTGGACTGGGCCATCTGCAGGTTCAACTGCCAGCCGACATACTCCAGCTGCAAATAGAGCCAGTCTTTCTTTAAAATTGAGGGATTTGTATTAAAGCCTCGCACTTAAATTGAATACATCTTAGACACATTTTTAAAAACTTTAAGGTGGAAAATTTCCAACAAAATAACAGCGGAAGCAGAATTTCTGAAAAGAATAGGTATATTTTTATCTATATCCTAATATTTTAAGAGTTACTTATTGTGTTCTCACTATTTGACCTACATTTTCCACTTTCACTTTTTACTTGATTATTCTGATTGTTTTACAAAACACTTTGTAATTGTTGATTTTGGTAAGTGCTATAATAATTAACTTTGTAATATAATTATCATAAAAGGAAATGTGCAGACAGAAAACACTGCCAAGCAATCTGTTGAAATTAGTAACTTTTTGACCTTTCCTCTGTAACTTAGACATTACTTTGAGTTTATTCTAGGGCTATATTTAACAACTATTTCCATTATCAATTAAGCTGTCTATTATTATTATTATTATTATTGGTCTATAAAACCTCAGAGTATCCTAGAGTTCATGTCAACTGGTCAACTGCCAACAGTCCAAAACCCAAACATATTCTATGGATAACAATGTTAGACCAAGAGAAGCAGCAAATTCTCACATTTGACAACCTGGCATCAAATTATTTCATTTTTGTAACAGTTGCAGATTAATTTTCTATCAATGAACAAATTGATTAATCGACTAATTGTTGCAGCCCTGATTTGTTGTATAGATTTTCTGACTTATGGTCAGGATATTTGTAAAAAGATGTGACTTTCTCAAGTTGGTCATCCAGTTTTATGAAGATGAGACTGCAAACCTAGTCTTAAAAAAATGCAGTGTGCACAAGTTATTAATAGCTTGTTTGCTGACCAGATGACCTACAGCAAATATGATCGCAATAATTCACTGTATTGTCACACTTAGGAATGTGGTAATGATCATAGTTATCAAGATATACTTTTGTAGAACGTTGCTTAATCTTCTCAAAGTTTAAGTTTGCATGTTGCCAGACTATTACTCTCAGTCTCAGTCAGCTGTAGCAGTGTGATAGATGAGCAGCACTGAGTTAAGGCAAGGCAGTTAGGTGTTTTATGATGCAGAGCGAGGCCATAATAATAAACCATGTGTGACTTATTGGGTCTGGATGCTTCCACGGCTGCAGAGGACAGGTGTGAGGTGAGAAAGGTGTCACATTAATCCTGACTGGAACAGCATCCACATTAGCATAAATAAACATTACAATATGATATGTTACTGATTTTCCATCCAGTATATGCAAATAAATACCTTTAAAGAAATGAACCAAAATAAATGAATTGAAATAAATGCATATTCTTTATTTTATTATTTAAACCAAAATTAATGGCAGATCAATGGCAAATATCACACAATGCCATAATAATATATGACAGTCTAATATATGACAGTCTAATGTATTTCCTGCTCTTTTGTGTTAATATTTCTATTATATATATATATATATATATAATATATTTATATATATATATATATATTATATATATAATATATAATATAATATATCTATCTATAATATTAAGTTGTGATTTAAAGCTGGTAATCCAAGGAATCATCACTGTTTACCAAAGACAAAGATGAATCTCTTATTTCTCTGTAAAGAGCAGAGTTGATTAAAACAGCAACTGGACTAATCAATCAGACAACTGGCCAACATGAAGACTAACAAGTCCAGCCGAGTGAGTACATTTTAATTGAACAGTGCACCTCAATGATGATCGCTATATTTCCGATATTTATTGCTGTGACAAAATATCCACAGTTGTCAGACCCATTACCCTTAGGGTAGTTTAGTTTAGTTTATTTGTTTCACAGAACATGAAAACAAATTTCATTGAAAAATCTAAAAATTACAGAAACCCAAAATACACAAGAGGATGTGGTAGAAACCTGTAACGGCTTATATAGAAACCACAACCAAAGAACTAATGTAGACGTACAAAAGCAAAAATACGTTTTAAGGATTAGGATAGTGTTTATAACCTATATATATTTTTTACTTCTACTTACTTACTTCTGAAAAGTAGGCTTGTGCCTGGGAGAGGATTAATCTTACAATTGGGTAAAGAAACATGGTCAGGCTTAGGTAAACTGGAAATAATAACCATGTTTATTAGCCTACCTTCTTTGGGGCAAAGGTATTGTGCTTTAGTTTCTCCACCAGCTCAGGTCCAGAACTAGCCCAGGTTTGAGAGAACACCTCAGCCTTGTCCGGGTTTAGATGAACCCCCTCCAGCTGTTGCTTTAGAGAGGCTGGCTTTACATTATGATACACTGCCTACAGAGGAGAGGAGATATGGGTTGGAGTAGAAACTTTATAATAAATTCTATTATGATTTACTGTTTTCCCAGATCACCTACAGTCCTATTCCTATTTACCCCTAACACTCAACATTGCCACAATACAACAATTCATGATACAACAGTGACCCCAGCTGGAGAAATGGGCTAACAACGTGTGCCACGCTAACACACACAAAATCTATCTATCTATCTATCTATCTATCTATCTATCTATCTATCTATATATAATGTATTGATGGTATACACTTAAGCAAAGTCTAAAGAGAGTATAACAGAGATTTGTCTCTTTCCATAGCATAGCAGGCAAAGTCATGCACACATAAATGGTCTCTTGGAAGCACCTGCCCATTCACTGTAGATAATAATAATAATAGTCACTTTTCATGGTAATGTTCTACTATCTAAAACATTTTTTCTGACTACTTTTCTCAGTTAAATAATACAGTTTAATGTAAACAATCCCTGAAATGCACTGAAAAAACATATTTAAGTGGGTTAGAGTCATTATACCAATTATTACCCAAATCCAAAGCAATGTTATTTGCTATTTTAAAAGCAAGCTATTACAAATAGCATTTTAAACGTTTAAATCAGGGACAATCGATACCATGATGAGCACCCCTCACCTGCTCTAGTATAAAGGCAGCTGTTTCCAGGACTAGACTGAGAGCCTGTTTATCTAATAAGAGGGCAGTCTGAAGTTTTTCTTCCTCCTCTTCACTGAATGTCCGCTCTCCCTGTTAAAAAAACAAAAACAAAAAAAAAACGACAAATAAATGAAAAGCTGCTGTCAGGTTGAGAATCAACAACTTTTCAAAATACAAATATTAAAGAGTAGAATAGATTATGGGTAAACAATTAAATTCAACTTAACCTGACATTTTTGCAACAACAATTGAGTAGAAGGGTTTTACCCAGTGTGAATAGAACGTTTTTCACAGCAGACATCTTGGCTTGTCAGATCCGCAAAAGTGCAGATTAAACTAACAACATTAACCATAAGAGGATGCAATGTCAGGGAGCAATAGTTGCACCTGTGCTTTTCATCCTATGACATGTCAAAATGTCTATTACATTTTATATTATGTATAAACAACAGTGTATTCATATTTCATAGCAAATCAAAATAAAGTGTAGTAAACGGACACATCGTTCTTGGAATGAATGACTGACAGCCAGCTAGCGCCAGCTCCTGTGGAAGAAATAGCATGATCAACACGGCCAGGCATGTGTGTGCATTCATTAGAGCCAAGAGGGACGGATGCTCCAGTAAGTTATTATGCAGGCACTGCTATCACTGGCACTACAGTGTTGCAGCAAAATCCTTAAAAGCCTCTTGTCTTTGGCACGGATAACATTGTGCAGTCTCTGTACCTTCAGGTGAAGCTTTTGTATGATGCGGGAGATCAGCCTGGAGAACTTGTTCTCATCAATAGCGTTGATGAAAGTCACCGCTTCTTTTATGCTGTTTTGGAGAGAAGAGTTGTGAGTGGTGTCAGCGGTGTAGAAAACACTCAGATCTTTTAGTTAAGAAAGCGAATCAGTTTACTGCCAGAGTATGATGTCATACATATAAGGTAGAGTGTGGAAAATAAGTATTTGAACACCCTGCTATTTTGCAAGTTCTCCCACTTAGAAATCATGGAGGGGTCTGAAATTATCAACGTAGGTGCATGTCCACTGTGAGAAAAAAGAAAGGAAATCCAGAAATCACAACGTACAATTTTTTTACTATTAATTTGTATGATACAGCTGCAAATAAGTATTTAAACACCTGTCTATCAGCCACAATTCTGACCCTCAAAGACCTGTTAGTCTGCCTTCAAAATGTCCACCTCGGCTCCATTTATTATCCTAAATTAGATGCATCTGTTTGAGGTCGTTAGCTGCATAAAGACAACTCTCCATTCCATACAATCAGGAAGAATCCAACTACTAACATGGCCAAGACCAAAGAGCTGTCCAAAGACACTAGAGACTAAATTGTACACCTCCACAAGGCTGGAAAGGGCTACGGGGAAATTGCCAAGCAGCTTGGTGAAAAAAGGTTCACTGTTGGAGCAATCATTAGAAAATGGAAGAAGCTAAACATGACTGTCAATCTCCCTCGGACTGGGGCTCCATGCAAGATCTCCCCTCGTGGGGTTTCGATGATCCTAAGAAAGGTGAGAAATCAGGCCAGAACTACACGGGGGGAGCTGGGCAATGACCTGAAAAGAGCTGGGACCAACGTTTCCAAGGTTACTGTTGGTAATACAAAAAGACGTCATGGTTTGAAATCATGCATGGCACGGAAGGTTCCCCTGCTTAAACCAGCACATGTCTAGGCCCGTCTTAAGTTTGCCAATGGCCTTTTGGATGATCCAGAGGAGTCATGGGAGAAAGTCATGTGGTCAGATGAGACCAAAATAGAACTTTTTGGTCATAATTCCACTAACCGTGTTTGGAGGAAGAAGAATGATGAGTACCATCCCAAGAACACCGTCCCTACTGTGAAGCATGGGGGGGGTAGCATCATGCTTTGGGGGGTTTTTCTGCACATGGGGCAGGGCAACTGCACTGTATTAAGGAGAGGATGACCGGGGCCATGTATTGCGAGATTTTGGGGAACAACCTCCTTCCCTCAGTTAGAGCATTGAAGATGGGTCGAGGCTGGGTCTTCCAACATGACGATGACTCGAAGCACACAGCCAGGAGAACCAAGAAGTGGCTCTGGAAGAAGCATATCAAGGTTCTGGCGTGGCCTAGCCAGTCTCCAGACCTAAACACAATAGAGAATCTTTGTAGGGAGCTCAAGCTCCGTGTTTCTCAGCAACAGCCCAGAAACCTGACTGATCTAGAGAAGATCTGTGTGGAGGAGTGGGCCAAAATCTCTTCTGCAGTGTGTGCTAACCTGGTGAAAAACTACAGGAAACGTTTGACCTCTGGAATTGCAAACAAAGGCTACTGTACCAAATATTAACATTGATTTTCTCAGGTGTTCAAATACTTATTTGCAGTTGTATCATAAAAATAAATAGTTAAAAAATCCTACATTTTGATTTCTGGATTTTTTTTCTGGATTGTCACCCATGATGACAATTTCAGACCCCTCCATGATTTCTAAGTGGGAGGAACTTGCAAAATACCGGGGTGTTCAAATACTTATTTTCCTCACTGTATGTCACCCTGGTTTTCACTGATATTCAAAAGGTACATTGTGTATACATATGTATATGTATAAATCATCCTGTGTATAGTGTATACATATGTATACACTATACATTGATAACAAACACACATAAACTACAAACATATAGCAAACAGTAGTGTCTTCTATCTATTGCAATAGGTTTCACAGGGTACACAAGAACATCAGTGCAAGTGTGAGGAGTGCAGAGCAGCCTAAAATAAGGTAGGGTCTACATACTTTTGAGTATGAAGACTAGTGTGGGCACACACAGACATACTAGCTACTGCAGCGTAAATATGCTCTATACACGACTATTTCACTAGTACACATACGTGCACTAAAAACTATTAGATAATAAAACAACAAAGCTAATTTACTATAAATTGACCAGTTCTAAATAATTGTGGACTTTAGGCCCAGTTTGTGCATCTTACATGATGTTTCACTCTTGAGACTCTATATGTATGTACATTATGTTGACTTTGAATCCTAAAACTACTTTCTTATATTATAGCAATCAATTAAACATGAAAAAATACTTTAAATCACAACACACAGCACTTCAAATAATAAGCTACTTTGACAACGGCAAGCACCCATTCACAATAATTGTGACTTTTAACTCCATGTTTTAATTGCAATATTTGTACAATTACAACATGGAGTTATACACTGTTTACACACACACACACACACACACACACACAAACACACAGTCGTGTCTGGCTATCTTTGTGGGGACCAGTCATTGACATAATGCATTCCCTAGCCCCTTACCCTAACCTTAACCATCAAACCTAAATGCCTAACCTTATCCCTTACCCTTACCCTAACCTTAACCTAACTCTAACCCTACTCCTAAAACCAAGTCCTATTCCTCAAAAAGCCCTTTAACGTTATGGGGACCAGCATTTTGTCCCCACAAAGCTGTCAGGTCCCCATAAGTATACTTTTATTCACAGTTTTTGGTCCCCACAAATGTAGCTGAACCTGGTCCACACACACACACACACACACACACACACACACACACACACACACACACACACACACACACACACACACACACACACACACACACACACACACACACACACACACACACACACACACACACACACAAGCTGCTGCCTGGTTTCAACTTAAAACAATGCATTATCACATTAAATTGGAAAACATCGTTCTGGAAAGTAAGTTGTGAAATTGAAATTTACCCTTTTGAAGACGAATGCATGCATTGCAAAGTTTTACAGCAGTAATGTTACTAAAATATAGCTATTTCACTATCCAACTTTAATATCCAATGCTTGCTACCAAAAAACGCTAATCATGTAAAAGTAAGAAATCTGAGGAAGAAGCAGTTTCATGATGATAGCAGTAATATAAATCATCCCCAAACTTCTGTAACGTGTTTGCTAGTGTCCATTTATGCACGGAATCCCAATATTGATACATTTAAGCATGTCTTCCTGTCTCTGGATTAGGCTACAGGTATCTTTTTAATGTTACGCAACTGATATTATTATTTGTCTCTGAATTGTAAAAAAGCTCACCTTTGTGTTTCTTTTATAAAAGAAGCCATTGTTGTCCGTCGCTTTCTGCAGATATTAAAATCCAGAGTTGAAAAGGGTCAAAGCAGCAGCAGCATCCTCACAGTTGCCATTCCTTCTTCCTGTTGTCACGAGCCAACTCACGTGACAGTTAATGCTGCGCGAGAATGTGCAGTGAAGTACAGGACAGAGAAAAATAAGTAAACTTTAGAGAAAAATAAGTAAAAGTGTGTCACTGGTGTATTTAAATACAACAACGGTTTAGATAAGAGAAACATGGCTTAAAGAAAAGCGCAACTCTGGTTGAAAATAAGTATGCGTAAAGGCTGCGCACAAAGTGTGTGCTACATGGTGTCACTACGGAATAAGCGATGGACAAACAGAGCCGGTGGTTTGCCCTCCGCGGGAGTGCGCGCAGCAATCCGCGTTTGCCTAGTTTAGCTTAAACGTCATACCCGCTTTTAATTGCGTTTTTTTGTTTGTTGTAGATATCTTTAGAGTATGGATTGCCGCTACAACTTTGTCACCAAACTGTTACGTAGCCTAGGCCATGCATTTCTCAAAATGACTTAAAGCCCATGTTGCAAGTTAACCACCACTGTTGATTATTGGGTACAAAAAGCACTCAAGATGTGTATATCATTTTTAAAAATGTCTCCAAATAGTGTTAAATATCAGTTTTTGGTCATTTTTGGTATTCGCGGGTTTATGAAGTCAATTCGGCGATGACGTCACAATGGGGAGCAAAGTCTCAGCTTGGCACTAGAACTATGGTGACTGACTGGGATGTGGAAGGGGTGGAAAGACCAGCAGCCGGATAATTACGAAACCTGCAAGACGTGAGAGGGCAAATGAGGAATGGTCAAGTGTCCTTGTGTGTGTGGTGGCAAAGCTGCGGTGGAGAGCGGGTGCTGTAGGGGAGCGAGCCTCCGGTCGGGAAGCTCGTCCCGCGATCAGCTGATCTGAAGATGCCTAAATTTTTTTGACATTTCAGACAGGATCATGGTCCTCCCCAACCAGCACGCACCAGTATTGTAATTGTTTATATTTAATTTGATTTAATTTAATTTGGGTTGTAAATGGTGGAATGTATAAAGTAGCCTACATTAACTCAAGTACTGTACTTAGGTAGCCTACAATTTTAGAGTATTTCGAGTGTTCTCTTTCCATGCTACCTTCTACTTCTACTCCATAGTTCTACTTCAAGAGATAAAAACTGTACTTTGTGCTCCACTACCTTATTCCGACAGCTTTAGTTACTGTATTTTACAGATTAAGATTGTTGCACACAATGTAGTTCATAAAACACACTGTTTTATCAAAAATGTAACCACCTGACAATATATACAAGTACAGCTAAATGATTAGCCGATTAAACACTTGATTAACAGTTGATAAACAGAAGTGTTCTGATTGTTTCCAGTTTCAAAAATGTGAGGGTTTTTCTGCATTGAGTGTAGGCCAACTTTTAGTAGGCCTACACTTAATGCAGAAAAAAATGCTTACCCCCTTGAAAAATACAGGGTTAGCGTACAGCATTTTTATTAGTATTTAAGAAACAATGTCTTCATTTGATTATTTCAGAGAGATTGTCAACGAGCGACTGATTGCTGTTGCCGAAGATATATTTCGTTTGTTTTTAACAAAACTATATTTGAGTAAAAGAAATAGATTGCTCGTCAGCGCACACTGTTGGATATCATTTGGAAACCTGAAATAAAGTTAAACAGAATAGGTATGTAAAACGTAATTATTTTAATAACACAAAACAGAGGAATTTGTTTTTTTTACTATCCAAATTGTTAAAATACATATTGTTACAATGTGATCGCATGTCTGCCTTTTATTCTTTACCATAACAATAGTAATGTTTTTCCCTTCAGAGCTCCCACAGTAACATGTGTGTACATGCAGTAGTTAAGAAAGATCACATCAGCTACATAACTTTCTCCAACTTTGGTCAGTACAAGGCAGAATTAGCTGGGAGACTTCTATTTGTGAAATACCTGCAGAAGAATGACATGTAAGTAGTCCTTTTGTAGATTATGGTGAAGTAGTGTGTGTTGTAAGACGAGCTAACAAGGAGATTCAGAAACCCATATCTCACTCAAAACAGCACGGATAGTTTTTTTTTCAAGTTTGTATGGGCGTGGAAGCACCAGAGACACAAAATAACACCCCAAATCCCTAAAAAAAAATAATATGCGATCTTCAATAATATAAGATAATACAAAAAATAAAGCCCAACAAAAAGGTTGCGTTTCGACAGTTTATTATGTTGGAAAATAAGAGAGAAAAATCATGCACGGATTAAAATTAAGATAATCTTTTGATATGACAAGATAAATCATTTAAAAATATTTTGCATACAGTTAAGAAAAGACAAAATCATATCAGCATATTTCTGTCAAACAGCATATCTGTAATATAACATTCAATGCACTGATTTTACAAACAAGCTTGTATGACCTTCAATACTGTAGCAAACCGGTTTAAATTTGGTATTCAAAATAGTTTCCTACTCTTTCTTCCATTGATTGATTTCTCTGGCCTGGAATAACCAAACCAATAAGACTGTCCAAAAACGTCCCAAACTGCTGGACCTTTTGTTTTAAGTAAACACTGGAGTCAGTGAAATTATTTCAGCTACAATCTGACACAGATACTAGATAGATACTCTACTGTAGCAGCTGAACATCAAGGGTTAACCTCCAGCAAGGAAGAAGGAATGTACCACAAATAAATAAATACTTCATTTTTCCTTCCAACAGAAATTCAAAGCACGTAAAACATTCTTTTCTTTAATTGGAAAAACAAAGAGATAACACCAAATAAGGAGTGTCAAAGCATACAGTACCTTCAAGATATATATTTTTGATAAAAGCTAGTAACTTGAGGTTTTGGTAACCGAATGCATCACGGTAAACATTGGCTGACATCTGCAGCTTCAGGATCTCGCTGCCACTATTTGAAGGAGGGTAAGTTTGGCACTTTTATGCTGATGTCACCAATGTTGATGTTTCTGGGCATTTCCGGGAGGTTCATGTTCTTTACAGCTGATACGGCACGAGCAGGCGCTCCTGCAATACCGGCCTATACACACATGTACACACACACACAAAAAACACAAAAAAAAAACATGGAAGGTTGATAAGATACAGATCAGCAAATCAAAAAAACACCTTGTATACAAGAACACACTGAACAGTGACATTAGACATAGACATAAACACACACACACACACACACACACACACGTTGCTAAACAGACTACTAGACAAAAAACAGTCAACTGCTGACAAAATGCAAAAGCACTGACAGCTACGAAGACAGACAACATGTGCAAATGTACATTCAGATGCCTTCATAGCTTCATATGCACATGCATTATTTGGTTCTATAATGATTTTCATCACAACCATAGCCAATTATGAATCAACTGTGAGGACACAATGTACTAAACCATTCACTGATTTGGATGTACTGAGCAGTACATGGACATTCATCAAATGGACAAAAGGCAGCATTGCTTGGAAAGTGAACCCACCGGACTTTTGAGGACCGATAAGGGTAAAAATGCAAGGAGAGAATTGGGTAAAGCAGAAAAAAAATGGATTCGGATATGAAAACGGAAATGATGTTTTGGATAGATATGTATGGATGTAAAGAATGTGTGCGTTATATTTAAACAAACAAAGTCATATTAGCCATATTGCAGGTGACACTGTGCTTCCAGTGGGTTAAATTAATTCTGGAAAGACTACACATGAATGCAGCTATCTAAATACATATTTGTGAACAGTGGAACAAGAATATCTACCAATAGTGTTAACTACTAATGATATGAGGAGGTTGTTAGGCTAATAACACTAAACTACAATGGTAAATCTACTCTAAGGGACAGAGGAGGGACTTCACTCTAACACAATGAATCTCAATGTGAATCTGTATAAGAGCAATTTTGCATTTTTAAAAAGGAAGGCATCAAGGTAGTTTAGCTTTTTTGAGCAATAAAACACATCTGTAAAGAGAGAATGATTTGATGTTTTGGTCTCAAGTGTGAGCGGACATTTGAGAATCACTGCAGTTAGAGATGCCCACACTGAATCTTCAGAAGACAGACCCAAAAATGACCAAAAGGCTTAAACCACAGAGAACTGTATGTTGTCAGGGCCTCATTGTTCTCTCACATTCAAACAAGTAGCCTCGTAACTTAATGAGTGATTTGACACACATAGAGTATATGTCTGGAATGTAGATTTGTCTACTTCACTTATTTTCACATGGTTAGTTCAACGGACCGTTTGTGTTATGGGACATTCCTTCCTCTTCCAAAAATCAAGGAGACTTGTGTTAGAGGGAGAGATGACCGTGGTGTTAACCGAGAGGAATGCTGATCCAGCACATGGGCTCAGTATGCAGGAGTCAGACTCCAAATATTTCTTTCCTCACAGAGGGTAGCCTGGAGACCCACTGTGCATGTCTATAACAGTTGGTTGTTCATCAAACGCTGGGTGACTAATAAGTCCAGAAATAGTAACACCAGCTGTGTAATACAAGACAATGGCTTGATTCTCTGGTTCCTTGTAAGAGAGTTAGATGAGAAACTTGATACCACTCTTGTGTCTGTAAGGTAAATGTGTAGTTAGGAGGAAACAGCTAGCCTGGCTCTGTCCAAGCTAGCTACTCAAAAGCTCACTACTGTAATTAACAGGGTATAAGTAATTGTTTGACCTTGTACAATAATCTAAGTGTGAAAATACACAAGTCATTTTACCCAGGGTTATGTGTCCACAATTTCGTTGCAAGAACCAGTAACTTCCTGGCTCCACTGGTTGCCTGGCAACATGTCCGGGCCAACAAATAGCCCGGCATATAACCCCCCAAAAAATGACAAGTTGCACTTTTTACATTTGTGTTTTTTGTACAAATTAAACAAAGAAGATATAAAATGTTAATAAGTGAGCTTTAGAAGCGCTTGTAGGTCCCTTTGGACAGAGCCTGGCTAGCTGTTTCCTTTAGATTACAGTATTTATGCTAAGCTAAGCTAACTAGTTGTAGCTGTGGCTCCATATACCATACGGATATTTAAGCGATATCAATCCTCTCATTTAACTTTCAGCAAGAAAGTTAATGAGCATATTTCCCAAATTATCAAACTATTCCTTGAATACAGTGCACCACTTTAGGCCAGAGAAGTTTTGATAGTATCACAGTTACATGTGATTATAACACAAAAAGACACATCTCATTATATAATTTACATTTTCTAAAACTAGGTAAAAGAACTCAGAAGATTATAAATTAAAGGCATTTTTAAGAAACGTCAACAACAAGAGATACGAAGAGTTCTGTAGCCTCTCTAACCCGTAGATTAATATTTCGTTGAACTACATGGGTGGACAATATAATACGTACAGTTGTACACCTTACATGTATAATGCACCGTCACAAACAACAGATCCAAAAATGATCTTGAACAACCATCTCTCTGACACAGTCCCAACAGGACTTCAACATTACACACTTAAAAATGGTGTGTGTGTGTGTG
>NC_048411.1:19796304-19808016 GCF_013103735.1 Etheostoma cragini
CATCAGTTGGCTTTCACATGGAGGGCCATATGGTGAGATTTGGGGAGTGAAGTAAACTTCAGTTAAGGTTACAGTACTTTGTTGTAAATTTAGCAGTACCTGTGTCTACCTGTCCTGCCTGGTAGACTGAAAGATAAAAGTCTGTAAAGAGAGAAAAGAATGGAAAGAACTAGACAGGGTCAGGAAAAAGAGGAATGAGGAATGTTAAAGCAGATTCAAGTAATTACAGTTTATCTCCACAGTAGAGAATGATAGGACCTATCATAGACCACATATTTTAAAATACCAGAAGTGATCTAAAGCTTTGCCCACAATTTTTCTTTATAGCAAAAAATAAATTAAGGTATTAATTGAGAAAGTTTTTGGGAAGAAAAACCCTATTGCCCCTTCATCAGTGTTTAGCCAATCTGGGAGGAGAACAGCTCGTTCCTTGCTCCCCAGACACTGACCTATAAATGGACAATGTCACTCTGAACTAGCATCAGTTGGAAAAACACACTGCAGTCTAGGGTAGGTCCAAGTGGAAAGGACAGAGCAGCTCTGATGATTGTAAAACAGTAAAAGACTGCTTGCAGAACATCAATCAAAAAGAAGATTCTGTCTCATTAAAGCACACAATGCAGGTCAGATTATTAGAGAAAGTGTACTTTTTTACCACTTAAATATAAATGATGAACACATAATTGCTGTCAGTCAGTTAAAACCCTGGCAATGTAACCCTTCACTTCCTCGTGTAAGTAACAATATACAGCAAATTTGTACGAACTTCGCGTTAGCGTTTCTCATTGCAATCGTAGAAAAAGAAAACACATTGGCTCAATGTTAAGACGTCATTGTTGTAATTCATTTAAAAACAAGGCCAAATTCTTAGTGCGGTTAAGATTTAGGACTATTAGAGGCCAAAATCCAAATTATGCAAAAAAAAAAGTGATTTCATGAAATTATCTCTGTCTGTCTGATTAAAACTTTCTGATAAGTAAATTAATGTTTATCTGCTAGCAAGAGGCTGTAGGGAGAGCAGAGCAATGTCCTTGCATAGAGCAAATATCTACGCATGGACACTGGCTTATAGATGTAAAAAAAACACATTTACTCCAACAATAAATAACAATTCACCTCCTCCTCTAAAATAATTGGACTGTAAACAACCAGTAAACAGTCTACAACCAGCCTGTTTTCATGAATATATGTCAAATCTACACGACATATAAATCACATGAGTGAGTGAGAGATTCAATGGGCACGGATTCTGGAGATGCACTGGGGGGAAAAAAATGGTATAGTTAAGTCTCCATAATAATAACAATAGTGATGACTATGATGCTGTATTTCATACTGAGGGATAAGGGAAAGGATATGTTGAGTGTTGACCTGTGCTGAGAGCAGTGCAGCAGCGAGAGGAGAGGGCAAACACAAAAGCACAAACACTCAAGAGTAGGTGGAGAGCATCCATATGGTCACTTGAGAAAAGCATGCAGGGTGCAGCATACACACATGCCTGCATACTGTATATGATACTGCAGAGAGTATTGGAAGTAGGGTCAAGTCATACATACAGTGGACGGGCAGGGTCAGGCTTACCTCAGACTTCTCCATCTTGTTCTGGGCATCCACCTGTGTGATGATTTCATTCATGTTGGTCTCCAGGACCATCCCACCCATCACCATCTCTGCCAGTATGTTGTGGACCTGAGAGAAGTAAGATGTGAATTATGCTTTAGTATCATTACACAAATATATTTTACAAGGATTGAGTTTGCATGTGCTTTAAACCCCCTTATTTAGCATTTAGAAGCACTTAACAAACATGTAATAATAACAACACACTGTAATGGAAGTACAAGCAGATATAAGGACATTTGTATGTGTTTAATAATAGAAAGTATTCATCAATTATAACGTCTCCTGTGAAGATACACTGAATGCTATTACAATTGTGTTTTACAATATATTGTCATTCATTATCTGTTTATAAACCAGCCTCCACCTGAGTCCCGCCCACAGGATGAGTTGACAGATACATTACAAACACATACAGTATATCTGCTTACACTGTAATCTGGTATGAACCATTGGTTAATAAACTGCTTATTAATTTTCCTGGACAACATTCACATTGGAGGTGGGGTACTCCGAAAAGACCTGGGCCAACCCTGTTGCAAAACCATAACAGCTGAAATCAAAATCGCAATAAGGCTGCAACTAATGATTATTTTCATTATCAATCAATCTGCAGATTATTTTCTCAATTAATTGAGATTTTCTTTCTATTTCTATAAAATATCAGAAATAGTAAAAATGGTTTAGGAGAACATTACAAGATCATTGTGTGGTATATTTCAATTACTTATTTTGACCATACAGCACCCTAAAACCCAAAGATCTTGACTTCACATAAGATCACAGAAGACGATTGTTTGGCATTTCTGCTTGAAAAATTACTTAAACGATGAATCAATTGACAAAATAGTTGCTGGTTAACTAATTTATTAAACCAATTAATGGACTTATCATGTCAGCCCCAGATTTCGGTATACAAGTTGCTTTTAACATGTAATACAGTATGTGTAATCAATATCTGGGAAAGTCATTGAAAATCTGTTACAGCACAAGACACAATGATGAGTGTTGAGACAATAACCACTCGGGCTGAATAGTACAACTACTTTCTGCTTTCTAGGACTAAACATTCAAGCAGTTTCATGAATATGTAAAATCACAAAGAACAATCCAGATTAAATGTACTTCTTACCTTGTCTACATGGAAAATTAAGTCAAGCTCACAGACATTCTCAAAGCATTTGTCCAGCGTTTCCACAAATACCTAAAAGCAGAAGAAATGTAATGTTTAAAAAAAAAAAAAACTCGCCATCTATTGTACCTCAAAAAACAAACACAGAAGACACGTGGTAACAGATACAATATGGTTTCCCACGCGTTTACCTGGATTAAGTCTAAAATTCCTAGTTCACTCTCTGAGGAGTCCACACAAAACACAAAGTACAGTGTGGCGTAGTGTCGGTAGATCAGCTTGTAGTCTGATCCTCCAATCAACCTGAAACACACAGGATAAGGAAACATCACACCAATACCTGCCCTGAGTGAATACATTACATGCTTAAACATAAAATACAATGACCGTTATCTAATCGCTCAGCACATTTACAAAGATCTTTGACCGTTTCATTCCATGCTGTAAACATGTTATGAAACCAGAGGAACATCGGGACAGAAACAGGATGTTTTTACTCATAAATCAATATGCGTAAAGATAGGACATGCTAACATGAGAAGATATGAAAGTTAATGATTTTCGGTCTGTTAATGGGTTTGACCTCAGTAGTTAAAATGGCTTAAGACAGGAAATGTTGTAACCCCCCCTCATCCTGACATGTTGGTTGATGTGATAACATTCAGTAATTGTCTGACGCTCATTGAACACTATAATACAATGTTGGTTTCAACCATGTTGCTTTGGTGTCACACGATGTCAGGCAACAGAGAGGGAGGGAGGCCAGATTTACAAGTTAAAACGACAACTACTTTGTTCCTCATTCATGAATGAGAGATGAACTTCAAACAAACATTGTTACAACTGATTGTCATTCATAAAGCCATCTGAGCTTTCC
This sequence comes from Etheostoma cragini, assembly GCF_013103735.1. Lineage (NCBI taxonomy): Eukaryota > Metazoa > Chordata > Actinopteri > Perciformes > Percidae > Etheostoma > Etheostoma cragini. The sequence continues at coordinate 19,799,934 of NC_048411.1, forward strand.
TCTGGGGAAATGAATTGTTGTGCTGCTGCGTCAGAGAAAATAATTTTACTTTTCTTTTTCACTTACTCTCCCATTTAGACACAGTCACTTGCTTATGCACTAGCAGACCGTTCTAATGCACTAGCAGACCGTGCTAATGCACTAGCAGACCGTGCTAATGCACTTTCACAACTTACATTCCACCTTCTAGGAAATTACAGACGTTCTCATCTCTTTTCGAGACCAAGTGGAAGGTTTCCCTGATGATCTGTTGCTCTATGTCTTCATTCTGCAGGATGGATAAGGAAACAGAGGTTGTTAAACAAATAGTAGATGGTAAATAATGTGTTTTTTGTGCCCCTAATTGCTTCCAGTGAACTGTTTCATTACTCCTATCCAGAAGACTGCGTTAGCGGGTAAATAAATGGCTGCCCTCACCTCTCTTTTTCTAAAATATGTATTAGTTCTAAGTGAAAAAACATGATTGAAATACTTATTATTATCTTTGTCATATCTAAACATAACCTAGTGCCCACAGGCTACACAGGAAATGATGTCATTGTACAAGCTGAACCAAGCCAGGCACATCTTATTGTTTGCTAATGGATGAGATTCTGTTTAAATACCTCAAATATCCTCGGGCATGTTTTGCAAGCACTAAAAGGTTTGATTTATGGACTCACATTTGAAGATTCCCTGAATTATTAGGGGATCCCAAAGTCCCATGCCACAAAAGAATCAAAATAATCAAAATATCAGACTTTTTTGTTAGGTTGTTTTGGGTATTTTACATAATTTAGTTGATGAAAATGCCAATGAAAATGCCCACTCAAGGTCCAGGAGAAAGCATCCAAAAATGTATGATTAGATGTAGGGCTGGGCATTATATTGTTTTCCATTCACCAGTATTTGAGGCTAGATAACGACCTTAATTTTGGATATTGTAATACCTCAATATGATAAAAGTGTCTTTTCCTGGTTTTACAAGGCTGCATTATATTTTATATATATATTATTATATCTATTATCATCTATTATTTGCCTTTATCTGCTTAGTCATTATATCCACATTACTGAGGATTATTTATCACAAATCTCCTTTTTGAAATATTCTGTGAAAGCACCAATTATCAGCCCTCAAATATCGCCGCAAGATCGACATTGATGTATTTGGTCATAAGGATTGTGATGTTTGATTTTACTCCATATCGCCCAGCTCCAGTCTGACGTTTTTAATCTAACCTTAAAATCCTCAATCAAAAGTCAACAGTGGTTAAAACCTTGTTGTGTGCCTCTCTAATACTGAGCTCGCCTCACCAAAGGGTGCTTATGTCCTCTTGGGGTGCATAAGGTCAGTGAGCACAAGGAGAGAAGAGGCTCTCCAGAATGCAGCTGACTGGAAGGCTGCATCGGTCATGTGGCTTATAGCATGACTTGTAGCGGGGGTTACAGTACTCACAGTTAAAGGGTACATCTGTAAGACTGGGAAGTTCTAAGCTGCATCTTTTACAATTATAATCAAGATGTTTCTGGTGTTAAGAGGCTACATTATTTGGTTTTAATGGTCGGTGCTCCCATTTGGCCTTCTGAACCAGCAACTTTCCTCTGAATTTAAAGTAAGTTTAAACTGCCAGTAACACCCGTCATCCCTGATTTCATTGTGGAAGAGTTCATTCAAAGGCATACAGTAGGGCTGCATGATATGACCTAAAATCTAAAATCACGATTAATTGACAATAAATGAAAGATAATTAATCACGTTGTTCTAAATAAGCTTTTCTGAAGCCAAAATATTTCCAGACGACGTACTAGCATGACTAGCATGCAGTACAGCTGGCCTAAGGGTTAAGATGCGTACTATATAAATGCTACATCGCCTCTTTGTTACATGTTAAACCCCTCTTTCTCGCAGCAATGTTTCCTGTCTGTATCTTGACTGTAATCTCTCCAAAAAGGCCAGAAAATTGTTCTTATAAATACTTTAAAACACACTAAAGACGTTGTAAGGACATTGGGACATGGTGTTTTGATTTGTTCACTCATACAATGTCCTCCACTTAAATTGTGTATAGGGTGAATTGAGATCGCGATTTTATAACAATCATGCAGGACTAAATCAAAATACCAAAAAAATGGATCATTTGAGAATAGTTTACATTAGATTATTGTATTATAGGCTAAGTAATGCATTAATGTGTACAACACTTTAACGTTGCAGCTGGTAAAGGTAGGAATAATTTCAATTCATTTATCTACTGCTGGGTAGCTTGTAATATAGCTTTTACATTATGTTCATTTTTTTGTCGATTATATTTTGTCTCAAAAAACGGATATACTCAAGTAGTATAAGCAACTCAATAACGTACTAAAATACAGTACTCTGTGCATGAAAAAATGACTATGATTAACTGCTAATCAAAATAGTTCCCGATGAATGAAGTTGCTGGCTCTAAGTCAACTTGCTATTGTAGCACCAATATGGCATGCAGCCAACCTTGACATTAAAATCCAATTAGGAGAAGCCAACACAGTATGGCTAACCAAGCATATTACATAACCTGTTAGTTGCTATACCTGCATGGAGCTTATTTGTTGAGTTCCCTGACAGAGCAGTAGGCAAGGACAGTAAAGCCAGCTGCACCAGTGAAAGTAAAGAAGGGAGCACGAGACACTCACAAGGACATTGTTAAAGAAGGCATGTGACACAAACAGCTGGATTTAACCCTTGTGTTGTCTTCACGTTTAGGACCCTCTCGTATCCCCCAGGTCAAGCTGACTCCTGACTTCTATAGTGTTTTAAAAACAATTCTGAAATAAAATCTTACTTTAAAATCTATTACCAAATATTGTCTTTATCTCAATTTCAAACTATTGAGATAACATTTATGTTTAGGTAGTTCAATCAGTCTCTACTAGAACGCAATTAAAAATGGAAGTGGGATTCTTTCTTTTTTTGTCATAAGGTTATAATTCATGCTACAAATCCACTATGTGATCATTCTTATCTTGGAAAAAAAAAAATACTAATAATATTTATCTCTTTTGTTCCCCCACCCTTGATGTGCAGGTGCGATTCATATAGTGCTAGAAAATAGTTTCATGTATCAAATGTGTGTGTGTGTGTTTGTGTGTGTTTGTGTGTGTGAAAAGTAGGGGAAAAAGAGAGCAAACAGTTCATCAGTGCTCAGATTATAAAAATACAACAGTGTGTGTGTGTGGGTGTGTGTGTGTGTGTGGGTGTGTGTGTGTGTGTGTGTGTGTGTGTGTGTGTGTGTGCGTGTGTGTGTGTGTGTTTGTGCTTGCACATGTGTGTGTTTGTGCTTGCACATGTGTGTGTCCTTGCACATGTGCGTGTCCGTGTGTATGTGTCTGTGGGCATGTTTCTGTGTGTCTCTGTGTGTATGAGGGTCAAACTGACCACATGACGGATGTAAATGTGTGAGGTATAGTAGCATGTTTGCTTCATTTTTTTTTGGTTTATACATGCTTATCACAGAAAAGGAGGTGAGGCCATTGATTTTCAGGTAGAAAAATGTAAAACTTTAAAACGGGTCAGTTTGACCCGAATACTGTACATGGGTTAGCATGACAAGTGGGCACAATCCTGTTCATACAGGCTCAGCCTGAATCCGATAGCCTCGCTTCGGCTTGCACACGTTTAATTATTCATATTCTTAACAGGACAGTGGTTTAGACTGACATCTTCTACCGTCACACCAGGGTCAGTTTGAAACAACAGCACATCACGGGACGGTTGTAAAGTCCACACACCTTCCCATTCAAACAGTTGGCAACAACATGAATGCATATTTAAGCTATAGCTACGTCTGCCTTGGCTTGCATTATTAAAACAAACAAAGTATCTCAACAGCCATTGCTTGAGGTTTATAATTCACTGTTTTCAGCTTAGCCTATCCTAACCTTTATGAACAATTACACATGTAAATACACGACATGTTACTCACATAATGCTCGTAGAATTTAGAAAGCCTTGGTTTCCCATGGTTGTTGAATATTAAAATGGCTTTTATCATGACTGTAGCTGAGCGGAGGGAGGCGGGGGAACAGAAAGGGGTCAGTCTCTGAAAGACTGTTGTCTGTCAACTCCAGTGAACCCAGATCCGAGTGGGATTCAGGAGCTAAATCCCGTTTCGATTTAAGGTTAATACGGGATAGCTTGGAGCTACACGCTACTCTTCCATCGTCTCTTTACGGAAATATTCCACGTCAAAGGATCTATTGAGCAGTCATTGCTCTCCTCCTCCTCCTCCTCCTTCTTCTCCTGCTACAGCAGCCGCGAAGGTTCAAACCTCAGCCGTGCGAACCGTCTGCACAGGGAACACGTGATTATTTTATTTCTCGATTGATGTAAGACATTCAATACAGAGGCGTAAAACCGAAAAATAATTTATTGCAAATATGTCAAGCCTTGTCTCAATTTTTGGTGTTTTCAAAAAGATTCAGTGTTTTGTTTATTTCTACATTGATTTATTTAAATTATTTAATTTTAAATGGAAACCTGTTTTGACCCCTACATTTTAAACCTATTTGGTTCATGAATAACCAAATAAGTTCACAATAAACACATAGTAACTAGAATTTTACTTAATAACACATTAAAAAATGATAAGTGAAGTGTGCACTTTTGTCACACAGATGGTTTAGAGATGCATAAATGTTCACAAGTTAAGTAAAGTCTAAAGTTATGTATACGGTATTTCCCCAAGAAGAAAAAAATATTATAGCCAGTCGATAACTGTTCTGTTGCTGGGATGAACGGATACAAATAAAACCATGCAGTCCAAAAAGTGAACTACTTTACTAAAAACTTAAAAAAGAAACACCTGTGTCCAAATTGTGGGGTGTAATATTGTTTCTATTTCAGCTATACAAACCCATGGGGATTCTGGATCTTGCAGACATGAAACGTGACGTTTTCAGAGCAGTATGAGACTTGATAATGTACTTGTATTGCACTAAATGACTCATGTAGAGTTTATTTAAGTAAATTACAAACCCTTGCTCATTTTCAGATAAACAGAGGTCAACACACATAAAGCTGCATTCTTTTTTTAGATCTAAAAAACCATTAAACTAGTTTAAATCTCATTTCCTATTAGACCAATTATTATGTACTGCTGTCCCAAAAGAGTGTCTCATATCACTGGTAGGGCCTTCCAGATGGGTAAAGTCGGATTAGGTTTTGGCCACAAGGTGGAGCAACAGTACATCTGGAATTGATGATGTGGCAGCTCAGTAGAACATTTGCCACATCTGATTTAAAGAGCAGTCTCCCCATTTTGTCTGTACATATGAAGCCCTGATTAGCTTCCTCAGCCAAAGAAGTTTTAACCTCTGACAGACTGACACATGTTGAGATTTGCTGCTGGAACATCCCAGCCCAACCGTGGTCCTTACCCTTCTCTGGTAACCAGTAATATGTAGACAATTTAAACTTATGCATTTCTTGAAAATGTGAGAAGTGTGCTGTTCTACTCAAGCATCGTCCTATAATTTCTCCAACATTCTAGGCAAAGTGTCCTTCAGCAAGACGCTGTACATAAAGTTCCCACTGAGCACTCTGACATTTGCAGTGGGATTTGATATGTTGCTTTTTTGAGCAACCACTGCTCAACGGCATGCAACAAAGACTTTGTACATTTATCTGAACCATATATGACCCGCAATAACTGAAACTACTACATGAGTTTCTACTACCATGTTGTCCTTCTTCCTAGTGAGTCTCCTCCAATTTAAATGGGTGGATAACCTCAAAGTGTTTATGAATGGTATATAATCAGGAAGGAGTGCTTATTCAGAATGATTTATGGTTTACTGATGTTGCGAAAGCTAGACTGGCATAGGACATGTCCACTATCTATCCTTGTATCAGTCTGTCTAACCCTGTTGGATTTTGTCTATCTAAAAAACAAAAAGTATTTTCCTTAAAAATGCTCACATACAGATGCACACATGTACAGGCAGCTGGCAAGTCAAAGCCTTTACTCAATGTGTCTCCTGAGCTGAAACTTTACATTTAAGATGGAACAGGTTCCCTGTTGGAGTCATTTACCAACAGCAGATGTAGCTGCTCTACAACAAGGACTTTTAAGTCTGTAACTGACATTTAACTTATAAGGCGCTTTTTATTTTCTAACATGGGAATTATTTTTCATTTAATTAAATATGATCCCATCAAAACACAGGCTATATTAGTCCAACAGTGGTTCACAGACACCCACAAACTCTATACTTGTCTTATTGATCTCAGTGGTTCTCAAACCTTTTCACATCATGGACCCCTAAGCTGACTCAACAAGACCACGACCCCCAATCGGACAAGACTTTGTCCCAGGGTCCCCTACCTAATAGAATTTTTGCTTCTAGATGTTTTATTACAGAAAGTAAATGAAACTCATGAAAAAAAAAAACTAATCATATCATAGGATCATACATTCTGTCATTGTGTTACTTATGGATATTATAATTATTAGTAAAAACTTAATTATTCCAATTTTTGTTGGGGGACCCCCACTTTAAGAACCACTGCTTTAAGGGATGATCTTGATGGTTTGACAACATTCTTGTGTGATGTGACATGAGTTGGCTTAACCATTGTGGAATTCTAGTGTTGAATCACTTTCCATGTGTTCTGTTCTTCCCTTTAGATATTTCAATAGTAAGTAAGCATTTTCCTCCTTTTGAACATTGTTCATGATCTAGAGCGTGGTTGATTACTTAGTGTATCCATTATTTCACAATCTCACAATCTCTTAAATCAATGCACCCAAAACATGGTTGATTGAAAGCCTACAACTAAACCTTACAAGACAGGCTACATGCCTTCAAACAAGACTTTATGTTTCCCAAAACATTTCTTGATACCATTCAATCTTCTGCTCTCCACATTGTTGGAGTAATGCCTCAGTGAGAAAGAGAAGGAGGGGGAGGTTGTGTGACAACGTGGTGGAATTGGACTCAAAGAGGATTAGTCCAAGTTCTTAATATGTGGAATGAGTGCATAGTTTAATGAAAAAATGCATAATGAAAAATAGAAGTTGCATATTTTCTATAGAGTGAATGTGGTACGATCCAGCCATGTATGTTAGTAATATTTCCTTATGTGCTAATAACAAATGTATTTAAATTAGACTATGTGCTGCGGGCGTTTACCTTGTTGCATAATGGTACAGTCCAACACCAGTTTGCTCCCAAATTACAGCGCTGGCCTATAAAAGTAAGCCACTGCAGAAAGTTGGTAAGAGAAAGCTTTTGTTTTAACTGAACAGAAATATCTACGAAATAACCTTCTGCAGAGAGATGGAGCACACCGAGGTGGTAAAGCCAAAATCTCTGGATGAGCTGATAAAAATCTTGCATAAAATCTTCGAGAGTGACAGCATCAATGTTGAGGAGGTCCAAGACATAATGGAAGCATATGACAGCAATCCTCAGGACTGGATGAGATATGCAAAGTTTGACCAGTACAGGTAAAAACAAAAGCAACTTATTAATCAGATATAAGTCATTTATTTTGTTGTTGCACTTTGCCCTCTGTGGCCTTGTCTATCACCTTGTGACCATGTGTTGATGTTGTTGTTGTTTTAACTCGTTTAAACAAGTTAGTTTTCAATCGTATGTTTACTTGTGTGCACATGGTGTCTGAAATTTTGTGTCTGCTGCTCTTACTTTTTATTACAAAAAGCACCTTTGATGGCTGCTCTAAAAAGTCTAACCGCACTTGGAAGAACAGGTGAATATAACAAGTTTAGGATAGGTTGTTTACAAAGTTGGCAAACGGAATGCATTTATAAAATCCATACAATCGGTTTTATAATGTCGATAATTTAAAAAGCATCGTTCTTACATTTGAATGAAAACCATCTGTTGTTTCCATACAGAATAGCAGCTTTCTTCTTCTTTTTTTATACAAATAAAAAGGGGATTTTTTTCTGAATATATGCGAAGAAAAAGCCAACTTGTCTTCAGAATTCACATGACTACATGCAGTCTATGTAAAAAAGCAATTCTACTATACTTTGAGCTAATAACTTCAGACAACAGTTTGTCGTAAATACTTTTCTCTGAAGTGGGGGGGGGGGGG
>NC_048411.1:19808116-19842828 GCF_013103735.1 Etheostoma cragini
TATATAATTAGGTTATGCTTTTAACAATAAGTAGAGCCTTGTAAGCCATCAAATAGAGTAACTTTGTCCAAACTGGACTTAATTAGCCATATAAATGGAAATCAAATGGGCGTATTATGACATAAACTTTATAATGCTTGAATATTGGTGCTCACATTGAGATTTTTGTTTGTCCTAAAATGATTTGAATGAATTACTCAGCGTAAAGCAGCACGTTTCTACTGATTTGTTTCAAACTAAACATTTACATTTAATTTACCATTTTTGACAAAGACCTCTCCTCTCCTCCTCTCCTCCTCTCCTTTGAGACCTTCTCAATGCCTGGATGTCTCCCTGTGTGTTGAAGGAATCGTTCTCTTTTGCAGGTACACAAGGAACTTGGTGGATGAAGGTAACGGAAAGTTCAACCTCATGATACTGTGCTGGGGAGAAGGCCACGGCAGGTGAGATGCTTCTACATGCATGAGTATAATCAACATGGCAAAATTAACTTTAACATGGTCGTTGCTTATTGATTGAAAAATACGATTTCAGCACATTTAAACCTATTATACCAGTTGCTTAAACTCTATTGCAAATTTAAGGGATTTTCTCTGGCAATTATTGTCTCACGTTAATAGAGATAAGAGAGTCCAATGTTCTACAGACAGATGGAAAGGTTGTGTAAATAGACTTTATTTGATGATGTCTATTGCATGTAGCCCTTTGTCAGCAAATGTCTCTTAAACACCTCCAGTATACAAATGGAAAGATTTATTTAAATCAAGTTTGTTAATAATATCATTATAACATTAATAATATCAATGTCTTGATAATATTGATTACATATTATTTGACAAGCAGCTGGCACAAACATACAGTAAGAACTAAGGGTTACAAACATGACTATTCTAGCGGTAGGACAACCATATTCACAAGAACGGCTTCCAAATGTTATGTAATTGTTAAGGTTTATTACTAACTAGATTGTAATTGCATTACATTATATTATGCATGAATCGGGTATCTGCAAGTCTGGAGGAACAGTGAATTTAACACAAGAAGAAGAGTTCCAGTTTTGAAAACTCCTACCTTTTGACCAAATCCCAGGAATACAGGACAGATTTGGAATGTTGCTTTTGGTCCGAGGGTCATGAAGATGACATATTCTGACACTGTATGCCTGTTTGTTTCTTTACGATTTTCAGTAGCATCCACGACCACACAGACTCCCATTGTTTCATGAAGCTGCTGCAGGGTCAACTAAAGGAGACGCTGTTTGAGTGGCCGGACAATAAATCGCAAGGAGAAATGGTCCAGAAGTCACAAAGAATTCTCCAAGAAAACAAGGTTGCTTACATTAACGGTGAGAAATCAGACAAGCGTTTCTTTTCTTTTTTATTAGAGTTGGCCATTTGGTATTAGAAGATCTTGATACTATTTATGCTTGTTTGTGCGATGGGGGGCAAGGTGAGAAACCGGTTCTTTATATGGTGAAACATTAACATTATTATGCTGTGATTATAGCAATAGAACAACCATGTTCTCACGTGAGATATGTATCTAAATATGTATTATCTCTGGAACTCCGACTGGCTTTAGTCAGGAGTCTTTGCAACTGTGGAATATGTGTCACTTTTTACAGCTCAAAGTAATACCAAAGTTTTCAACCTCTGCAGTTATGTAAACCCAAACTGGTCTCACAAGAGTTAACTACCTGTTGTAACTTCACAGTGAATAGTATTCAGGTCCCAAATGTCTGCTGTCTGAGTATTTCCCCAAAGCCAGCAGAGCCCTGGTGTAATGTTTGATCTCAATTATTGGTTACAGCACTGCTAGGAATGGCCTGTGAGCCCCATTTCACAGCATTCAAGTTGCAAACACTGTCTAAATGATAGTTTTTCATGTGTGTTTGTGCCTATTCTAGACTCCATTGGCCTGCATCGTGTGGAAAATGGCAGCCACACAGAGTGTGCAGCCAGTTTGCACCTGTACAGCCCCCCTTTCCAGTCCTGCCAGACCTTTGACCAGCGGACGGGGCACAGGAACACCGTCAAAATGACCTTCTGGAGCAAAAAGGGCGAGAGGACTCCATTTGTAAGGGACTTGTTATGGCTTACATACATATGTATTACAATATGCAGTAACCAACAGAGTAGTTCTTGTTCTTTGGTCGCCCCAAACTTTGCAAAGTCAAATTCTGTAGTTGGAAACTTAAATTAAATTAAATGTGGGAAGTTAAAACCCAGAGATATGCGGTGGTATGGCAATATGCACGGTACAAAAAATAACTTTTGCATTGTATGCAAAACACTAACATCCTAATGTAATATCACCATAGATGTTAACAAAAACCGAACAGAGAAATAGAAAGACTCCTTTCTTCAAATCTCTCTTGTTGAAGATTGGAGAGTACAAAAACATACTATAGTGCCCGGAATTATTTTTTCCATATTAATATTATATATATATATATATATATATATATATATATATATATATATATATATATATTAATGCATAACTGCACACATATACATACATGTATAAATACACGTCTGTGAATGTAATCATTCTTACTTTAGATATTATTACATATTATCACCACGCATAGGATTACTACAAACAGTTAACACCCATACTTCCTCTCCCCCTGCTTAAGGTGCAGGAAATGCCAGGTTTTTATAGCATTTAGCTACTCTCATTAAGCACAGCCTATAAGAAATTATAGCAACACCCCTTAAGGTTTCAGGGATTTAATTGGCATTTTCCATTTCTGTACCATTTCATGTGCTTCCAGTTGCTGCTGCTCAACAAAAAAGTTGCTTTAGCAGGCAAGAAATGTTAGTTTTTTATGTTCAGGGAGAGTAAAAAGCAATTTTAGTCCATTTAACCTTTTAGATATAATGTTTCCTTTAAAATTGTAATCCAAAGACCGGAACATAATAATAATAAAAAAATTACACACACTGAAAGTAACACAAAGGTGTAAAAACAAGAGCACCTACAGTATAGGACTGGTTGGGCACCTGGGCAACAACAGTGGTCTTATCTGAAATCTATAAGTTGTATAAGCATACTTTGTCCATAACACTGTCCCATTAGTGCATTGGATTGCAACACCAGACGGAGGAGATAAGATATTAAAAGTGTGGAAGTACACAATGAACTTAAATTACTATATGCCCCTAGTTCTCAACAGTTGTTGTGGTCTGAGGTTATTTTTCTTGGATGAATGACCTGTTAGGTGCTGTATGCCATTGGAAAAAAATAATATGAATCTAAATTTGAAACCTGACATTGAACAATCCTGATTTAGCATTGGGAAAGACTTGCTTAAAGGACAAGATACTGTATATGTTTAATTCAGTGACTAATGGTCTGACCTCCACAGGCTAACTTCTTCTGTTTTCTACTCATTTCTTAGGAGACCACATTCTCACAAGAGAACAACTAATAGTCACCAAAGAAGACTCCGGATGAGGAAGGCGGTTGTTTTAAAATGACAATGTTGTGAAATTGATTCAAGAAAAACTGCCGGGGAAGCGAAATGTGGAACTATGACTAAGCAACCCATTTAAAAAATCAGCAGCGGGCCGGTTCAAAAGGACAACCCAGTAATTAGAATGGCTTTATCGCTGCCCAGTGTGAGCTTGGCAAATACTGATGAGCACAGGACGAATGCATGAATAGGCTTGGACATGGATTGAATCCGACTTTTGTTTGCTGGGCCTGAGGAGACCCTTTTCCAATAACAACATTCCTGTCCATCCACAACCTGTGTAACAACACTTTTGTAAAATTATGGCCCATAGTCAAAGAGCTGAGCTTTGGCATTTTTAAAAAGGGGGGGATAATATTGTAATAGTGTTTAAATTTCATATCTCAAGAAGTGGAAAATAGTAAAAGATGGAGGATTTTTATAGCTGTTTACTGTCGATTTAGACCACTCAAAATTGTCTTAACACCTGTTGAAAATTGTGATGATGTTTGTATAATCTAATTAACAAAAACTTTTGTTCTGTTTGCATTGGAAAAAGAAATGTAAAGCTTTAGAGTTGTGTTGTTTTTAAAAGTGCTATGGTTGTAATTTATTTGCAGGGAAGAGAGTGTTTGAATCAGCGAGCTTCCGTGTTACTCCTTAATGTATTCGTACTTAAGTTTTGACCAAGAAAGTCTTTTGTATTATTAGCAGACAAGATGTTCAGTTAAAACACATACCTTTTCTCAGGATTTTGGCATATTTTTAATTGTAGCTGTATTTATATAGTGTGTAGTTTTTACAGCATAGCATAGCACTGTCAAATGCATAAGTGATTTCTGTGATGCAATAAATGATAAATCTGGCCATAACAGTAGACTATTAAACACCATTACCCTTTCACAGAACTTCATTTTCTGTTGTCTTCATTTTTCATTTCATTTCATGAAAATTCATTTTCAAGTGTTTTTGTTAAAGATTATATGTGTCTCATACTGTACAGTAAGCAACAAGCACATCAAATCCAAACACCAAAACGACAACCGATATGCAATTTGTTATCTTTAGTACCTCTTACTGATATCAAGTTAATGCTGGGTACTTCTAAAGGTTAATTGACAGTCACATAAAAGTACATTGGAGCAGAGATATTGAACAGGAGGTCCATGACCCCTAGGGGGTCCTCAGAGTAATTGTAGGGGGGGGCTACCATATTATGTCTAAAACGTTTTTGACAGTTCCGTTTTCAAAAATTCAAATATATCTGAAATTATACAATAATATGAATACAACCTTGTAGGAAAGATAATTTGACCTATTTGTGGAAAACAAACCTTTAATTACATTGTAGATAAGCTTGCTGTAGTAAACAATATGGCAGCATTACAGAAGGCTTATAGCCTTCCACATATATGTTTAACATTAAAACATGATGTATAAATGATCAACAGTTTATCCATTCATTTTCATCTACCCGGCCTAGTTTAACATGCAACTCAATTTTATACAATATGTGTACAGTGGTATTGGTGCCCTACTCCATCTCTCTTCCAGCTAAGTGGTCCTTGGCCTAAAAACGTTAAAGAGTTATTGGAGTTATTGTGGAAATTGTTTAACAGATAAGCTCTGCATGGCAACAGCCTTGCAAGCAAACTAACGTGTGAGATCAGATCTCCGTGCATCGTTTGCAGCAATATAAAATAATAAAATAATAAAAAAATGAAGTCTGCAGTGACCGCAAGACAATGAAATTGAGTCAGCCCAGCTATAGGTTGACAACAAACTGAATTGCAGATGCATGTATTTGTGTTGCACCTGAACTATAAATTCTGTAAAACCCTGGATTTCACTGCCTGTATTTGTGTCCCTTCTTAGTGAGTTTCAGAACATCCAAACTCTCGTCCACTCGTACCACGAATGAGCAGTTTGGTCAAATAACAAACATACGTCATCAGTCAAATTTCATCACATTTTGCCTTTGCTGGAAGCACAGAGTGTGTAGGGGGAGGTAAGTTTGATAAATAAATATCCTCAGGTTTTCTGTGTACCGGCCAGAAAACAGCCAGTGTTACGTAACAATGAAGCAACAGCCTTGAATGTCCGGGAATGGCAGCTGTTTTGTAAGAGGACGTGATGATTGCCATGTGCCAAACTGGATGGAAACTGATCCCTATCTTAATCTGATGATAAATTCTGATACGTGGCTCGTCAATTTAGTGATACTGGTGGATCCTATCGGAAAATTAAATCTTCAATAAAACAAGAACAATCCAGTGTCAGCTGGGTGTGGACTCATCGACATGAATAACAGACGGGGGTGTTGAGCTTTTTGTGTTGCGACAAGGCCAGTTTTCACAGATTGTGAACACAACAGCAGAGCACCTGCCCTCTTTCGTCTGGAAGTGCATGCATACTCCTAAGATATGAAAGGATTAAAAACATCTGCAGGATCCAACAGTAATTACTTTTTTAAGGAATGTTGAATATTAGTCATGCAGCAGATTTTGAAGTTTGACACTGTGATGACATGTAGTGACTCTGCACAATTTTAAACTTAAGACTCATTTAAGGGCATAATTTGATCGATTGTGGTTGATAGCCTTATATTTTGCTGCAGTTAATTAATTATTCATTTGTGGTTGTCAACTGACACATTTGTACAACATGGCTATTGTCACGTTTCCTTTGGTTGTAATCAAAGTTACTGTAGCTTCAGATCACTCACTTTGTTTACATTTGCAAACCTGCCCTCTTTTTCTGACTTTTATTTAGTTGATCACTTGATTTTGTTTGTCAGTGTTTCAACTGACATGAACAAATACAATTTTCATGTGTGAGTGACCTATTCCTTTTAATTATTTGACCAATGCCAATGCAGTTCAATGCACTTATCATTTGGCGTCATTGGAGTTCACAAAGTGAGCTGATGCAGTCGAGACATACTGCTAATATAATAATATATGTTCCATCATCCGAGTTGCATTTTTATGTTACTTTTCATGTGGTGTTTCCTTTATATGTATTTTATCTAGCTGTTGTTCATACTGACCTCGAAAGCACCTACTGTAAGAACAACAACAAAAATGCAATTTTCTCAGTGTAGATGTTGACCTTGGATGATATCTCTCGCTGGCACAGATAAAAAAAAAAAAAAAGGTTAGTCAGGAAGGCTAGCTTTAATGGTCTACTGATTTTTTCTTACTGAAATATTTGGAAGTGTGTCAGTTTTCACGTTGGGTTTCTTTTGTTGTGTTAGCTTTGTCACACCATCTCCACTTAGCTCGTTTTCTCTTTGTCCTCTTTTCCTCACACACTGTTCTCTGTTAGCACTGCTACAGTAGTTTCCATATCAGTAGAGCATATGGATATGGTAAAAATAATAAAACATGACAGCAATTTGACGTGACATGTTTTTCTAACCTCTTACTTAGTTCTGGCGGTGCTGAGATTGAAGGTGCAAAGTAGAGCCTGGGATTGTTTCCTGTGATGATAACCATAACCCAGTGTTGTAGAATCTCCAAGGAAACCCTTAGACGCGGCAGAGCTTTGATTGTTATTCACTAAGTGGCCTCAGTACATTGATAGTAAAACACTCATTCATCCAGCAACTAGTACACATGCTGTACTATCAACGTTGTGTAGCATGACAGTCTATTGTTTTACTACATGAGTGATAAGGCCCTTCCTCTTCCACTTCAGGGCCTTTCAGATTTTTCTTTCTATTAAACTACTTTAACATTTCAATTCTGAGTGGTTAAAATTTTTCAAATCCTTACATTTATGGCCTTTTTCAAAATGGTGAATAAATCCAACTTTAGGGTTAAAGTGTCAGAATTCTCATAAGACCGAGTTAAATTAACTGACCATTTATATTAGTCATTTCAAATTAAAAGGAGGAACTTAATGCCATAGAGCATAAAGGGACCGGTATATCCATCAAACGTTTTACAGGGAACCAATGAGACGCTAAGCAAATACAAGGTTGCCGCTCAAAGAAACATTTTGATCTAGGCTATTTATTGTTTATTTTTTTGATGAAATAACAAGACTGTAGCACTTGGAGCATTTTCAAGGACTGGACTAACGGGTCCACAGAGCGGCATCGGTCCGGGAACCAGGGGTTGAGAATCGCCGCTTTACGGAATGACAGACTAGGAACACCACATCAAAGGTTTGCAAGCCAGGAAACAACTTCAGCTTCCTGTTTCCATAAACAAGCCTGGGTCTGCCACAACTCATAATTTCTGTTTTGACAGCTTTCCTTTCATTCTCTATCTTTCTTTGTTCCTAATATGATTAACTTTTACTGGGAAATGCTAACATATGGTGTAACAGTAACACAAAACATTAAAACAAACTGTAATAGCAATGTCTTTTATACTAACTAACCGTAGTTAGTTATAACAGAACAAGCAAGGACGTGGAAGCAAAATCCCTTCATTTGTAAGAGGATAAAAACGCTATCTTATTCTCTAAGAAGTAACATAGTGAAACGTTTGGTGAAGTACATACAAAAAGGGCACTCTGACTTGCTGAACAAGTGCCTGACCTAATTTAACAAGAGTGATTTAAACGGATTTCACTTTTGGGAAACTGCTACAACATTGAGTCTACCTAGCAACAACAGTGACCTACTTGCTATGGCAACTGTGCATTAACTGAGAAATTGTTTCTTATTGTGCCCTCAACCATCACAGAAGGCTGCCACATATTGTCATTGGCCAACATCCCAGCTGATGTACACTCAAGTGTGCATTCATCCGAGAAACTGGTGCTTCTTGTTCTATTCTTTGTTCTATTCTTTGTTCTTTTAGTTTCCCATTGTGACTTGCAGTTTTAAAACAAATAAACAAAAAATGAAGAGTGTGACAAATGATAGCCTTTCTATCTAAAAATCTCAGTCTTAAAAATATACGAACATTTATTTTCACAATATACGCACACTTTTTACTCAAGTTCCTTGAGTAAAAAGTACCACAAAAAACAACCGTTACAATAATAAAAGATTAGGGAACACTGAGAAGATGTTAAAATGAAATACTTGATGCACTCCTAGTCACTTTTGAAGAGAGCTGTACTGCTGGCTTTTACTGCTGTTTGGTGCTCACTTGTAATGGAAAACACGCATACTCCAAAAGAACACTATGTCCTGCTATAACCCACAAAAGTCATGTTTTGGACCCATTTCTTTGTCTCTCAAGACACAGGTCCAAAAGACACCGTAAACAGCTAAATTTAGTACACGGATTTTGGTCCTGCTATGAGAGCTTATGTACGTGCTCCACCAAAAAGGTTGCTGCATATAGAAAGCCAGCAGACGCAGGTCCAAAAGATTTCCTGGCACGACAGGGTGCATGGCAAAAACAGCACGGGTAATAGGAAAGTTCTAGCAACACACAGGAATGAGAAAAAATACTTTCAGTAAGCAGTCTTCCAGGGTTCGTGTCACAACACATTGATTGTATTAATGAACATTTACTTGACTTTTAGTTGTTAGTTTTGCATGGGTTAATGGCATAAAAAGGGCATATCACTTTCAATTTCAAAACCTTTCAGAATGTGAAATTCACAGGTAAATTACGACAATATACTAGTTTCATAATGCACTTTGATGATGCATTTCTAACATTTTCAACTTTGGAGTGGCAGTAGACAGCTTTTTTTAATTTAGAAGCTCAGAAACCCATTTTGAAATTGCTAAGATGTTTATTTAAAAATAGAGAATTTATGGAAGCGCAGAATATCCTAACATGAATAACGAATGAAACAATCCGCATTATCCTTAAAAAAAGAAAAGAAAGAAATATTGTGTAAAACAGGCATAACAAGAATCACAGGATCAAATTGGGAGGAACTTGATTTGCTGATTTGAAAAAGGGACTTGATTGAGATGGGGTTAGCTTGGAAACACAAATATCTACTATCACAATTTAATGAATTAAAATGTTTTACTGTACATATCCCTGAGTGCAAAATGCATCAGCCAAAATATGTAAAGACAAAAATATACATAGCATTTTTTCCCCCCCCACACATTTGTCTCAATCCATAACTAAAATTTGGTAGGACATTCAACTCTGTGATTCAGCTTCAATGCAACAAGATGATTATACCTGCACTCTGTCTTATATGAAATATGTAAGATCGAAGATGAAAAAATTATTTCTTCTTCCAAAGATTTAAAAATCAACCTATACTTAAAATAATGTATACAATCTATATACATACTTAACAACTAACAGAAATAACTTTAAAAGACAAGGCACTGAAATCAGACACCGAGAGACGGAGCGTTTTATATTTCTCGAGTCAGAGGGTCGGAAGGATTCTCCGTCTTGACTGCCCTGCCAGAGCACCCAGAGACCTGATCTGAGACTCCCTTTAAGGAACGGCTTTTCCCTCGGACCCTTCTGACCCTGACCGACCAACTGTTACTAACCTTCTCATTCTCCTGTTCCCTGACCTTACTGATCCCACAGACTCTGCACTGTCACTGATAATGTCACTACCACTCGATCTCGACGACAATCCACCGTTAGACCTGTTGCTATGGGAAGAATGGCTGTGAGAATAGCTGTTGTTGAAGCTGTATCCATGGGAACTGTTGCTTTGGTGAGAGTTGCTGTTGCTCTTGGGGTGCCTTGGCTGAGTCTGAAAGGTTTGACTAAGGGAAACCCTATCAAAGGGTTTTTGGTTACGTAAACTGTGCTCAGAACCTGAGACATGCTGGGTATCAGGCTTTGAATGTGTGTCTGGTTCTCCACCGACACCAGGGTCTCCTGCAGGTCCGGAAGCCTGAATGGCCACATCTAGTGGCCTGTCTTCACGCAAAAACTCCCTGACAGAAGATGGAAATCTGGGAGTGGTGGTGTCAGTCGGTCCACCAGAGGGAGCAGGCAGGACATGGCCTACCTGAACACAGAAACTGGAGGTTAGAGGACATTAGGGGAACAGACACATTATTTAATGAACCTCTTCAGAAATGGGATCCAGCCTATGAATTTAATGCTACTACTAAAGACAGAGAAACACTTAGGAACTCCAGTATAACAAATCAACAGAGGACACGATGATATAGGCAATCCTCAAAACTTAGATTAATAACCAAGGTTATTAATTGGCTCAGTTGGTGGAGAGGGCGCACATGTATGGAGTTTTGCTCCTTGATGCAGCGACCGCGGGTACGACTCCAACCTGCGGCCCTTTGCTGCATGTCATTCCCTCTCTCTCCCCTTTCATGTCTTTATCTATCTATCTATCCTGTGGAAAATTAAGGCCTAAAATGCCCCCAAAACTAATCTTTAAAAAAATTAAAATAACCAAGGTTATTTGTTACTTGTTCTTGTTTCCCAAACATTGCATTGCATACCCTTACCAAAGATGAAGCGCCAGTCTTCGCCTGAACATCCCGATACTCTCCTCCAGCCGGTGACGCACCATCTAAGTGGGGTCCTACTGTAGAGGAGAGCAGAGGTCTTCCCGGAGGGTGGAAGTCCGACTTCTCAATTCCAGCCATTGAAGCTAATTGACCGAGGCTACAAATAAAAAAATCAATCAAAATTAAAGTTACGGGCACTTTTCATTCAATACTGAAGTAAATGTAAAAATTAAAATGCTACTTTACATACAGGTTGCCTGTTGATTAATTACTTCAAGATGTAATCAGATGTTTATTATTAGTAGTAGATGCACTGGTAAAAGCAGTGAATTGGATCAATAGCAACAAGCTTTTTTGCACATATAGCTGGCTCATGCTTTGATCTTCCAGTCACATAAAGGAATATTTTTTACCAGCAAAAGGATTTTAAATAATTCTGTTATGTGGACCCCCTCCTTTAATATGTTTTAAAAAGTAGTCACAACAAGGTAACAATGGAGAATGAGTGCTGCAGAGTAAAGGGCTGTAAAGTATACTGGTTTGATTCTGTTAACTGGGTAAAAAAAAGATAAAATGTTGGGTGTCGGTTGTTTTTTTACAAGGTATTTATGACCAACAAAAAAGGCTCAAATAAACAAGGAGAAACTGGTGATTTTGTCACAGAGAAACTCCTCCTGTCAGAGAGAGACTTATTTGAACAGGGCTGAGTAACTGGTTTCTAAATAGAGGTATTCAATAGGACCAGTACAAATAGACTGGTGATAGTGAAAGCCAACTCAGAACGAAACTCAAATCTAACATCACATCTACGGTAAATAGTCAGTTTACAAAAAGTAGCCCAGCCTTTTGCCATCTTACCCTCAGTCACATGAGAAGATGTCATTTTCATCTTTATGAAAACACAAAAAGTCTTTAAATACTTGACAGTTCCACGTTGACTTCTGATTATTATGCATTTCCAGTATAATAGACTTTAACTACACAACTTGAAGTGGTTTTTCATTCAAAGCAAATTTCATGATGTACCAAAATAGGGTATTTTTTTCCCTCCATCATTCAGTGATTATTTTAGAATAGATATGACAAAATACATCTATTATTGCATTATCAAAAAAATGAACTATGATAAATGATTAAGTTGATTAATGAAGTAATTGATCAACAAATAATACGGCCGCATGAAGAGACGTTTGTCTCGAAACAAAGCCTTGATAGATTGTGTTATGGGCTTATTGCTGTTAGCCAACTTAGTTAGAAAACTAGCAGACAAGGAGCAACACGAGTATCCCAGTGGATTTATGTTGGGGATGGGCCATTGGACAGGACTCACGCCATTGGTGTGGGAGATCTGGGTTCAGTTCCCACTGCGGTACATTAACCAATGTGTCCCTGAGCAAGACACTTAACCCCTAGTTGCTCCAGAAGCGTTTAACTTCTGACATATGCAAATTTAAGTCGCTTAGGATAAAAGTTTCCGCTAAATGACATGTAATGTACCGTAATGTCCACTAATGTGCAGATGATGTTTAACTAGCACGTATACGTGCAGTTTAGTGTCCCAAATTCCCTGTAACGTAACCCCATTTATACAGGTCCTATCCCCTAACCAATCGGCTAACCTAACCTTAACCACTCAAGGTCAAATGTCTAACCCCAACCCAAATGTTGGGTCTTGGCATGGCCATAGTGGGATTTGGGACACTAAACTCTACGCAAACCTAACTATCATCTATTGCTAACTTTAGCTTTGTCTCATTTTGTGCTGTGCAGGTAGCGCACACTTAACTTGTCTGAGCTTATTTGTTTTATACAACTGCCCATGGTCTTCTGATGAGAGTTTAGGGTGACCTGTTGGGAGTCAACAACACAATCTTTGTGATACTTTGTAAAAACTAAATATCAAACATTCGCTACTTCTTTAATGTAAAAAAATGTATATATTTGTATTTAATGTTTAATAATTACAGGGCCGTCAGCAGTTTTCTAATGTTGGTTGACAAAATAAGCAATTTTAAGGTATCACTTTGGCTTCTAGTACCTGATAAACATTTAAATGAAAAAAATAATAAACAGATTGTTTGATAATAACAATTGTTATTGTGGTCCTAAAAGAACTGCATTCAAAACAAAATAGAAGAGAAAGGAACAAATGACAAGTGCAATAGTTATTCAATAGTTAAATCAAATTGGGGGGTATACGGGGATTCTCTCAGAATGAAACCAGTTTGAACCAGGGTGTCACAAGTTGGGAAAAGCCAATATGACCAAACGATAAACAAACTGAATGCCCAGAGATGCATAATGAAACTGAACATTGTGTAGTTAAATAAACACATTCTTTAAAATCCCTACACCCAGAACTAAATTGGCACCGTCAAAGTAAAAACAGAAATGCTGGACTGGCCAGGTTTTAGAATCCTTACCCAGCATCCTTAAGGAGATCCAGGAAAGCATGGAACTTGGTAAATGAGCTCTCGATGCTCTCAAGGACAACGTCGTCCTCAAGAGCACTGAGAGCAGGTGGTGCTGATGTAGAGCCTGTGGCCGCCAGCGCCTCTGACAGGGAGAGGTTGGTGTCACGCAGACGGGCATTCTCCAGCTCATACTGAATAGAAACAAGATAAAGGCAGACTAAAAGGACAAGCCAATCTCTTGTTTGTTCATTTACAAAACCATGTATTACAGCGTACAGCACACACACACAAATACATACTACTACTTTCTTACTTTTAAAGAAAGTGCCTTGCAGTGTACGGTGGTAAAATATGTCGACAGTTTACAAAACTGTGCGAGTCGATTGACTTCAAAAAAATCGGCAGTTTACTCGAACCAAATTTCAAAACAGCTGTTGATGTTGGTCTTCTTAAGTCTGTTGGCTTTTTAGGTTTTTCTCCTGGAACACGTCGAACACATTCTGCACTCACTGCGGCGTCTTTTGTCTTGTCTGTTTACATAGCTGTGCTCATCATCATATGTACATTGTTTGTACTGGTGTTATTGTTGAATACAAATTTCTAAAATTGTATGATGTTTTTGTTGAGTTATTATTCCACAATACTTTTTCCGAACCTTTTCAAATCCCCCAATAAATCCCATATATAAAACCCACATTACAAAAAAGACTAAACTAATTTAAAACTAAAACTAAGCATTTTCAAAAAAGAAACTAGCAAACCCGCGTACAAAACGAATTAAAACTAATCTGAATTTGAAAACAACAAGTCAAAACAAAATAAGAAACTGATAAAAAATGCAAATATATAATAACCCTAGTTTGGTACTGCCAATTTGTTTTGTTATGGTCAAAAACAATCTAGGCACACATTTGTGATATCAAGTCTAAGCAAAGAAACCGTGATTAGTATTTTTCCACGAATCGTGCAGGGATATTTGAGGGACATGACAAAATTGGGGATAACGAATATTTTATTAAGAAAATGTGTGTGTGTGTGTGTGTGTTTGCTACAAAAGAACTGTGTGCAGTCAATTGAGGAAGTGGTCAGAAGAACCGTGTGACCTCTTGATATATAGTTTAGGCCTTAAATGGCATACAAGTGAATTGTTTTAAGGTTACGAAAACAAGAATCAAACAGAGGCATCTGCCTGGAGATAAGACGACATTGCCCTGATGACTGCAAACTGATGATGGAAACTGATGACTGCAGCACAAAAAAATGTATGCTGTTTGAGGGGAAACTGAATAAAAATAAATTACACACAAAATCTTTTGAGATTACCATTACCTCCATGAGCCTCGACTCAGCTTTCAGTCTGGCTCTGCGCTCCTCTGCCAGCCTCAGACGACACTCTTTTAGCTCCATCTGCAGGGCATGCATCAGGACACACACACAAATACACCGCCTGCTCAAAGTTCTTCAAAGTAAACTGATAAACTCCCAAAGCTATCCTGTTGTCCTGTCTACAAAACTTAAAAAGTTCCAGAAAATCTTAAATTGGTAGGCAGCCTTCTGTGACATACCTGCATATATTCAAACTTCCGTCCAGTGATCCTGTCCTGGAGACTAAGAGAAGATGGTCTCTCGTCCACTTCCACTTCTTCCTCATCCTCCTCTCCCTCCGAATCTGACTCCACAGTAACCTTTACAGTGGCTGCACCCTAGTGAAAACCGTGTATTTCAACAAATGATGATACAATGAAAATACTGTTTGATTACACCTGGCAGGGTTCTGATCTCTTTGCAAATGTCCGTCATTTGTACAGTAATACACTTTACATAAAAAAAGGAAACTTACCTGGAAACTTTGATCTATCACACAAACTCCAGGAGGCATACCTCTGCAACAAAGGGATCCAACATAATTATAGTCTTTGATTCACTGAGCGCAATACCTGGTGAATGTTTTGTTAAAAAAATTTTAAAAAATACAGTATGTTCTCTTCTGGTTGGTTGAGAAGACATGTTCCATAAATGCAGCCAAAACCTGTTCTATCAATGTGGCAATAAAAAAAAAATACACATAATACAAGTGAATACAGTGTTTTACTTTGAACTAAAAGTAAATTGTTTTGTCAACATGTCCTCACCTCTGGCGTCCAGCTCGTGCAGCAGCACGCCAAGGCACACAACCGGAGTGGGAATAGAGCTTCTGTGTCGGAGCAATTCCTGAAGGAGAAGTTCCTTTACGAGGGGCTGCACCAGAAAGAGAGCTATGTAAAGAACTGGAAATTCACAAATGGAAGAATTAAAGCCACACAGAGTGGATGGCTATTGACCTGTTTCAGAACACACAGACGGGTTCTAAGGACGTGATATAATATGTTGATCCATGAGGTACTTTACATCTGGAAAAAGCAGGTTCTAAACATCACAAGCAAAATAAATTAAGGCTGACGATTCCAGCTGAAATTTATTTTAGTTAGCGTACCAGTTACGAGACATCCTGGCACTTGTCATCTTTTGCTTTTGATATTTACTACAGGGTATCAAACCCAAAGTATCTGAGAGTGTTGGCTTTGGTGTCAGGCAAGGACCTACAAAATGTTGTCATGTAAATAATTCTATTGAAGACATCTAAACCATATCAAACTGGAGTAACAAAGGGAGAAGAGGTAAGTTCTTACCATGTCTCCAGATGACTTAAAAGCCAAAAGGTGAGAAGTCAGAAAAAGACAATACTGGTATGAGACAATAGACGCTTTATAAAACAGAACCAAAGAAATCCAACACTTAAGGCTGTTCTTGCTTTTGCACAGCTTGACAGCTTATGTCACTTACAGCAACAAAACTAAATCTATTTATGAGCCTGATGAAGTGCTGGAGTAAAACCTTTCCGAATGTTATTAAAATAAAAAAGATCAAATATGATTGTCCGGGCTGTGGCCACCACCACAAATATCTGTAGTATGTTTTGTCTGACTAGGGATACAATGACCTCAACGATTTGAAATCACAGACAGGTGCCTATAATTAATGTAGCATTGTGAGAAACAAGAAAAATGTATAGATATACCTATCCTACATGAGGTTTTCCCTCTGGCTGTACTGGGTAGTGCTCGCCTCTTTGGACCAGAAGTTCTCTTTGGCTCTGAGGCTGCAGGCTTGATCCAGCAGTACTACAGTCCAACATTAGGAAGACACAAGCCATGGGCACAGCTTTGTAACAAATATGCAGCAAGCGTGCAAATACACTTTCATCATTCATTTAGACTTTGAATGAAGAAATTAGCTCAGGACACTCACCTCCGGTGACTGTCCATGAGCATTCATCAGAACTTTCTCTAGTATAGTTTTAATTAGGACCTTGTCTGTAAAAGAATAAAATAAAAAAAAGAACATTCACCTTAAAAAAATGTTTTTCAAGAGATTTATATATTTGTTTTTTAGATATGTTTCAAACAATTATAGTACTCAATTAAGTACAGTACTAGAGAGCAATTATGGGATTTTCCAGTATGAAAACACAACACACTCAAAAACTGGTTAGGATTAGTACAATGCAAATACAGCTACAAAAATCTAACAGTGCACTAGCTGCGCTTAGAGGCTTCAATGTTTATTACACCAACAATACAAAAGTTATATGTGGAACAAACATACCAATAATTCCAAATCATATTGACCAAAGTTCTATACGGTGTGAAAAAAATGTTATGACTTTGGCTGCAGTATCTTCTTACCAATTAAAGGGTTACTACGAATATCCAGTACACAAAGAGCAGAATTTGTTTTCAGGGCTTCTAGCAAACGACGAGCTCCTTCGTTGGACAGACCACACCTCTGAAGGTCAATAGCTGTTCAACAAGTCACAGAACAGAAATAGAAAGCCTGAGCAAAATTCCTACGCAAAGGAAAAAAACAGCTATAAACAAACTTCTCTTTGTCTCATTGAATTTCACTCAAACCCAAACACCTACTAACCTTTGACCCAAAGGTCCTCTGCTAGTTCATGCGCAAGAGCAGCAGCACCCCGGTCCCCAATCAAAGTGTTACAGTTCAGGGTGATACGACGGAGACCTCCCATTCCCTCAAACTGTGGCTGTCGATACCTCAGAGACTCTGCCCATGCCGTGCCATGCCTCTGCATTCCCTGATGCTGAGGAAAAAACGCACTCTTATACAAATATGTTGTTTTTTTATAATAGAGGAGATTTTTTTAGATAAGGTCTGGGTTTTTAATTCATGACAAATCACACAAATTGGGACAAAATAGTATGCCAAGTCTTAAGTATGTCATATTGCACCTTGATGATGTTGGCCATATGCTCTGCCCCTCTCCAGGTGAGATTGCATCCTGTGAAATCTACCACCCTGATGCTAGCAGAATACTTCACACTTTGGCAAATGACTGAAACACGTGAAAATAAAAATCACAAAGAGAACATGCTCACACACACTAAAATTCTGAGAAGGCTTTCTGGACAATAAAAGGAAAAAAATACTGTAAAGATACATACCCTCTAAGCCCTCGTCAGAAATTGGACAGTTAGCCAGAGATAGGTTTTCCAAGGAAACACTTTTTGAAAAACCCTAGAATTAAACAAAACATATATTAGTCTTTTTTTTTTTTTAAACAAATTCCACTCTTAAACGGAGCATGTTTGACATATGTCCCAAACATTGCCATATTCACTACAGTTTATCATTAGTTAATTCTCAACACTTACAGCTAAGAAATCGCCCCCACTGTGTAAAGAAAAAAAGTGATGCTAATGAGCTTAAGATTCTATGCCAGTCTCTCTGAATAGGTAACAAAACAGCAATAGAATGGTTTAAACATGACTAAGTTTAGACTGCAAAACATATTCTTAGGCAATTGTTTACTTTTGTCAGGGTGATGAGGTCCCTCTTTCTCAGTGGAAGTCCATTAAGCTGCAGAGTCTTGAGGTTGGGAGAGATAGTCACACACTCTCTCAGGGCCTTGCACAGCTTAAATGTCATGTCCTTAGAGCGAATGGCTGGGATCCTCTTCCTGAAGCTAGACTTATAGTACCTTCTATCTGAAATTGGTGGCCATGTGATTAATGTTTAAATCCAAAATTAGTAAGTCATTTAAGTTTTAAATGTAACCTGTCCTGTACATGTTCAATAACATTAGGCATTACATAATAAGTAACAAGTAATCAAGAGGGTATACATTTATTTATTTATTTTAAACCTTCTTTCCACTATTTATTGATGCACCCGGTTTAAATTCTGCCTTACCTGCGTCTCCGGAAGCAAGACTTGCTTGGTATGCGCTACTTATTGCAATGTGGTGCAGGTGTTTGTTAATGCAGATAGAGTTGAGTATGGGTGGCCAGTCGGTGAGTTTGACCCTGTCTCCATTAAAGTCCAGCATCCCTTTGTCAAGGTTCATCTTAACAGCGAGGAGAGGAACTGATTCTTGTCTTGCACAGGCAAAGTCATAGTATGCCATAAAGTCCCGGGCACCCTGCCGCCGAATGTGAGCACTGTCTTGAACCATCTTTGACCTAGGAAATAAAGTTTGTTTGAAGTCATTAGGCAAACTTTTCACTAGTCAGAATTATTCAAGATTATTAATACCATGAGATTAAAAACTGCTGTGGTGCTGGTGGGAGAACTGTATTAAAACGTGACTAGACATTTCTTCCAAAGTGTTTCTAGTCACATTAGTACATTTTTTAATATCTGTTACCAAAATTAGTTGTTAGGGAGAATCTTAGGAGCAGCACAACTCCTTTCGCATATGTGGAGAACGTTTGGGAAACCTTGATTATTTACACAGAAGCATTTAATGGAATCTCAATTGAGGAGAAAATGTAGGCAGACAGTACAGTTTAACCACGTTGTGTTATCATCTCGTGCTGTCCCAACTCTCTCTGAAGTTCCTGTCTTCCTGAAGGTGTATTTAAACTCATGCTGGTGGCATTAAGTTTCGCTGAACCTTCATTGTGAACAAAGATTTTGCAGCCGCCATAAACTCAAAAGCTTAACCCAAAAACCTCAACACAAATAGAATGAGTCAACGTAAGAGTACATATTTTGATAGCTTTCATACCACAAAACGACGGCCAGTAGTGAACAGCTAGTTCTGTCTAGAAAACTCTTCTCTAGTCACTATTTGGTCAACTTTCATCTAGCTGAGATAACGGGGTCACAGATTTCAGGGTAACGCCTGAAAGTTAACGTTAAACCTTACAGTAACTTAAACTTGGTTGGCAAGCATTAACTAGAAACTCAATTGAAATGTGCAGTGCAGCGTATTAGCTAGCTAGCAGTCAGTGGTTGTTGCAGCGGCGTTTGCAAGCTAAGCTCCTAGCAACCGCTGGTAATGAAGGAGACTCTAAAGTTAGTGCCGTTAACGAGCCGCGGAGGTCGTTTTTAGCCGTGGCTACTTTCATGCATTGTTAAATAACATTTAATCAAACTAAAACAAAATATTATACCTTTCACATGAAGGTTCTACTGTCGTGGAACGGTTCTCTCAGTTGTCCTTGACCACTGCCTAACGTTACTTCTGTTATTGATGCTAAAGATGTAGCCAGCGTACGGTGTACAAGCGCTCAAAAGTGGCGCTGTTGTGCCAGCAAAGCCTCGCCCACCTCTCTTCCTTGTTGTGCTCTATGTGAGTCCATCCACGGCACTGCTGCCACCTATCGGAGCTGAGATGCCAAAAACGGGACACAAGGGAACAAGGGAAGGCTGCGTTTATGTTCATGCTGTGTTTAAAACGTACATAAATGTATTTACAGATGACAAGTAAGTGTACATGCTAAATCCATCGTTAAGTCTTTCAACAGTAGCCTACAAGCATCAGTCATAATTAACTTGATGGAGATTGTTTCTTAAAAAATAAATCTACAATCCGGATTATTGGGGACAGCCGACTTTAGATAAATAAGATCATAATTCTTTTATTGGCCAAATGTACAATGTAGCCTAAAAGGAAATTGACTTGGTGGCACAGTGCAATAAAACAAGAAAATAAAAGTTAAGTTACGTGTTTAAAGAATGTTGAATAGAAGAATTATACAAAGTTGAGAATGATAAGAAAAGACGCATAAAAACACCTGTCCACCCCATACAATCAGTAAGAGTCCAACTACTGACATGGCCAAGACCAAAGAGCTGTCCAAAGACACTAGAGACAACATTGTACACCTCCACAAGGCTGGAAAGGGCTACGGGGAAATTGCCAAGCAGCTTGGTGAAAAAAAGGTCCACTGTTGGAGCAATCATTAGAAAATGGAAGAAGCTAAACATGACTGTCAATCTCCCTCGGACTGGGGCTCCATGCAACATCTCCCCGCGTGGGGTTTCAATGATCCTAAGAAAGGTGAGAAATCAGGCCAGAACTACACGGGAGGAGCTGGTCAATGACCTGAAAAGAGCTGGGACCAACGTTTCTAAGGTAACTGTTGGTACACTAAGACGTCATGGTTGGAAATCATGCATGGCACGGAAGGTTCCCCTGCTTAAACCAGCACATGTCAAGGCCCGTCTTAAGTTTGGCAATGACCATTTGGATGATCCAGAGGAGTCATGGGAGAAAGTCACGTGGTCAGATGAGACCAAAATAGAACTTTTTGGTCATAATTCCACTAACCGTGTTTGGAGGAAGAAGAATGATGAGTACCATCCCAAGAACACCGCCCCTACTGTGAAGCATGCGGGTGTTAGCATCATGCTTTGGGGGTGTTTTTCTGCACATGGAACAGGGTGACTGCACTGTATTAAGGAGAGGATGACCGGGACCATGTATTGCGAGATTTGGGGAAACGACCTCCTTCCCTCAGTTAGAGCATTGAAGATGGGTCGAGACTGGGTCTTCCAACGTGACAATGGCCTGAAGCACACAGCCAGGATAACAAAGGATTGGCTCTGGAAGAAGCATATCAAGGTTCTGACGTGGCCTAGCCAGTCTCCAGACCTAAACACAATAGAGAATCTTTGGAGGGAGCTCAAACTCCGTGTTTCTCAGCAACAGCCCAGAAACCTGACTGATCTAGAGAAGATCTGTGTGGAGGAGTGGGCCAAAATCTCTTCTGCAGTGTGTGCAAACCTGTTGAAAAATTACAGGAAACGTTTGACCTCTGGAATTGCAAACAAAGGCTACTGTACCAAATATTAACATTGATTTTCTCAGGTGTTCAAATACTTATTTGCAGCTATACCATACAAATGAATAGCCTAGTTAAAAAACCATGTATTGTGATTTCTGGATTTTTTTTATTAGATTATGTCTCTCACAGTGGACATGCACCTACGATGACAATTTCAGACCCCTCCATGATTTGTAAGTGGGAGAACTTGCAAAATAGCAGGGTGTTCAAATACTTATTTACCTCACTGTGTGTGCATTGTACACATTTTTTTGTAATTTCATTTCTCTAATTTATCATCCAATTTATTGTAGGCTATTAAGTAGGCTATTGTATTTTGTGTTAGTTCATTCTCACAATTTGTTCTTGACCAGCTGTGACATGAAATTTCTACCCAGGGGATCATAAATGCTTATTTTAGTTTATCTGTTATCTAAATGAATAAATTCAAGAACAAGTTATTAAACAACAACAACGTTAACAAAGGGGGGAAATAATTTTGTTTCATTTAATGGATTAAAGTACACAGCCTACGTTTATAAATTTGTCGAATTTACATGTGATTTATCAGGCCCAATAGCCGAAAAGTTGCGTATTATTATTGTGGTACTGATCACCCACCCCTAATTACCGATTCAGTAATCATTTGGCTGTAGAAGTTAAATCAATTGACAACATTTCAGATACTAAATATGTTAGTAAGTTGTAAATTATTGAATATTGGGTTTGCGTAAAATATATCGCCGTTTCTTCTGTGTCACTTCAATGTAGCAAGACAACGCCCTCTCCCCTGTGAAAAACAGGTTAGTATAGCCTATTGGTTAGTGCAAGTGTCAATCAAACGCCTGATTCGCTCTATTCCAGTAATCCCAACCTACCCTCTGGATTCATTGGGAATGGTCTGACTAGCTACTCAGCACGGGGAAGGTTTTTTAGTACTGGGCTATTGAATATATTTAGCGGATACCGTATTTAACAGGACCGAAAAGGATTATTGCTGCAACAGAGGTAATGTTGTCGTTTTTTGGCCCTATAATAACCATTTAACGTAGTTCGTAGATATCAGCTAACGTTACTGTAACGTTAACGTTAGCTAGCAGTGTTTTCCCAAACAACAGTGGCCTCTTCAGCGTGTGTGTGTGTGTGTGCGGTGTGGTGTGGTGTGGTGGGGTGCTGGTTGCTAGCTAAGTGAATCTAAAATGACATTTAAATAATCTTTTCCAATTTTGTCTCCCTTGATAAAATGTTTTTTTGATTTTGTTTTTATAAACGCTACCTAAATGTATGAGGTGTATGCACCGTCTGTCAGTTGTTTATGGTAAGACTTTACACTCATTCACGTTATATTAATCATGCTGCCCAGCTGCTAATGCTAATGATGCAACATGTCCTGTGATGATGCAGTTTGGGATACCGGCTGTATTAGGCACCTTATCGGCAGGATCAGAATAAAAAAGTAAATAGCTTTTACACACGAACGCCTACTTTGTGTTGAGTTAGCAATCACATGGTTATTATTGTTTTTGTGTAGTTGGGACCCCAAATGTGTGATATGGCAGTATAATAATGTATAATTCGTCATCATGGTTGTTTTGTTCACAAATTGAATAGTCTGATCAACTAATCTTTTGTGATTATTTCGTAATATTTAGATTACCCAGCCAGTGTGTTCCAGTATGGATCATAGACTCTGTGGTTCTTTCTCTTGGTCTTAAAAAGATAAAGACCATGTTACACTATATTGTGATCAAATTAGAATCGAAAACACCTACAAGGGATTTGCTTTTGTGGATGGTGCGTACATAAATAAACAGATTACAGGAAGTTAATGTGAAAGAAACTTTAAAAGAAAATGTAGTGTGTTGCTTAAATATGGTCTGCATGCACAGAAGAAGAGTTTTTTGTTGCTGTAAACATAGTATCTTCTCACAGAAAACTGGGTGGGCCATAATGTCATTAAAAAAGAAAATTAAATAAATGCAGATGTCACGATACCAGTAGACTTTCACAATACTCTATACCCAATTCAATACCACAGTAAAAAAACAAAACAATAAATCCAATGTATTTACTTTTATAATGTGCATTTCACCGTAAGTATTTCAGTTCACCTGGAACTTCAAAACAGCAAGTTCAGAATCAGAATCAGCTTTATTCGCCAGGTATGAGGACACATACAAGGAATTTTTCTATTGAGCATTGTTGCTCACACTGTGCTTACACACAAAACAAAACAACCAAAACAAAAAATATACGCCATAATATATACCTACAATATATACATACTCTAAACAAAACAATATAGAGGCATGAGTGCAATGAAGAGATCAATAAAATTATTTAAATGTGGAGCATAGTGCAAGGATACTGGGATAAATAGTATTCTGTTATTATATTACAGTGTGAACATTATGGACAGTTCTGAAATATAAAATGAGAACGATGAATGAATAACAATAAGAGAGATGTGAGAATATAATGATGAGTAAATAGTAAATAATAAATAATAAGTGGGGAATGAGAATGATGAATAAATAGTAAATAATAAGTGAGATGTGAGAATGGGAATGATGAATAATACTAAATAAGTGGAATAATAGTGGAACCAGTAAACAGGTGCTATAGAGACAGTGATTACTGGGTTATTGAGCAGAATTGAACCTGACATTGACGGTAAGAAGTCAGCTGTTCATCAGAGAGATGGCGTGTGGGTTAAGTCTGTTCCTAGCACAAGCACTAATGTGAACTAATGTTAACGTTAGGCTCTATGGGATTAATACCGGCACAGAGAAACAGACTTACTTGTATTGGACCATCTCTACTAAAGACCTCTGCCTGTTAGGCCGGCTACCTTCAGTTTATACTGACTTGAATTATGATTCAATTATTTAATTGTGCGGCTCTTCTAGACTTTATGGGACCAAACGGATCAAATTCTGATAGCAAATTGAGTCATTTTGCGGTGGCTGTGACGCTCAAAAATATATATACACGGATTTCCAGATGTCTCTTTTATCATGTAAGCCTACAGGAAGAAGTATTTTTGGGCCCCTTGGCATCATATGTAGCTAAGATAAGACTGTTTGTGTGCTTTCCTTGGTACCAGTCACTTGGTTGTCTCTGCTAAAGAACTACTATATTTCGCTCAGGGTTGGACTGCCATGCTTTTGACTATTACTATGTGTGTTGATTTATCTTAAGATAGTAACATAGAAGCAAAAATCTAAAAGCAAATTGTGTATTCATAAAGGGATTTATTTTTTATTCACTGTTACTTCAAAGATTTGAATTTACATTCAGGAAGGCTTACAGGGAAAAGGAAGGAAACAATGTTTGGTTGAGGTCCAAAACACACACACGCAAAGAACTGACTGTCCCTTCTCCACTGAGGTCAGAGCACCAACATTTCACACAAACACACTCATCTGTTAACTCTGTTTTTTTCACCTATTCTCTTCCGGTCTTCCCCTTGTCCCATTTAAAGGTCAAACATAATTAGCAGCAACTTTAGCTCATGTTTCAAAATGTGACCACACTTAGATCCGTAAACAGAAGAGGGACTGTGTGCTTATACTGTTTGGTCCCGCTAGTCACCGTCTGACAGCGTAATGACAGCGTTGCTGAGTGTAGGCCGAGAACAGACACACACAGGTTTTTCCTAAGTTTGGTTTCAGCTGTCATCCTACACAGTTTTAGTAAAGAAATTTTTTTTTTAATGTGGATTTGATAATAAGGTGATTTAAGGTTGGTGGTTCTATATGGATAAATCTTTAAAAAAAACACTCATATCTCATACTGCCTGGGGCAAAATACATATGGGAAAACACTACAGGTCCCATATAAAAGGTTTGATCACAATCTGATGTCTATTTAGATGTGAAGAACCTGTCTAAGCTTGTTGTTGTGTTTTCCATAAGTAGTCTTTCTCTCTCCAAGGTGTGGAGTTATAGAGTAGTCATTTTGGCTGTTGGGGGCTATGTTTCCAGTTCACTTATTTTTGTCCTGGTTTTTGCTTGACCGGGGATTACATTATACTTAAGATTTCTTTTAGACTGAAACTAGTGTTGAAATAGTTGATAGATCAAGAAGTAGGTTGACTAAACAACAAAAAGGCTAGTTATCATGGGATGTAATGTGCCACCGCCAACACAAGCACACACCTATGTACACACTCAAAACAAACAGTGCCAGTAACTGGGCATATTTTCTGACTTGCACGGTAAATAAATCTCTGAATTAATACTGGAAATGGGTATGGTGTGTTCTGGATGTCCTGACTAAGTTTGTTTAATATTTTACTACCACCTTGTGTTTAACTACTGTGGAATTGGTTGTGACTAGAGCCCAACCTACAAATATTTGGTTATTTCAAAATCTGAAATGCCGATATATCGGCCGACATACAGTCTTGATTTAAAATATTCCAGGAACACGTTACAAAACATAAACAGATTTCCCTAACATTAGTTATTAATGAGTTCTCACTAAAATAATATGATAATTTGTTTTATTGTCACAACAGATCAAAAAAACATCAAAATATATTAAAGTTCTGATAAATAAAATGCATAAAAATACAAACTTAAAATATGAAACTTAAAGTCCTTTTGAACAAAAACACATTAACAAAAAAACAGGGATATTGTTGAGCGACCTTTGGGGGACAAACTGCTACTACCAACGCTCATAACATGGTTGACAGTCCGTTTTTATTTTTTTCATATTTATTTATCTGAATAATTTGTTAATAAAAATGATTCTGATGAATAAATATGTATAGATGTATATTTTTTTTAATCTGTCATTATAAATACCGATTGTGATGGGGCACGTTGTGTGTGTCGCAGCAGCAATGCGCTACCTATTTTCTCTCAAAGACTGAGTCTAAAGGTTGCCTGTATACGTTGGTTTAACATGTCTAAATGTTCTGTTAATCATAACTGTTTAAAATCATCTGTTAACAAAGCCATTCACCAAATTCCCCACAGAAGTCCCGTAGCTTTTGTGCGCACGCTTTAACATCTTATACTACGGTGATTTACATGCTACAGCTAATTAGATCATCCATTATTCTGTTTAAAACCATACTATACTTTTTTGTGTTTTAAAGGGAAGTTTGCCTTGCACAGTGGGTTTAAATGATGTTAGGACTTCTGGGGTAACAGGAAGTGACCCAAAGTTTTAACTAATACATTTTCATCAATCAATACATTCTGTGGCTTTGTCTAATTTGAAGATGAATCGTATGAATGATATGTTGCAAATGTCTAGCTTCTTAGATATAATAATTTTAGCTGTATGGAGTTTTTACTGCCTATTCACCTGAGCCCCCCCTACATTGTTCTGTGTTTGAATGTTCCAATTAGAGGGGCGAGCTTCAGGAGGATATAATCTGGCCCTTTAATTTGCTGTTGGATGGCTTAGAGCAGTGACTTGCTTTAAGGTAGTGAACAGTGGCATATTTAAATTGTGTGACAGTTTTGGATGTCAATTATGTCAAGAATTGTTATTTTCTTTTCATTTTGGTTTTGTGAATGATTCATTGTCCTTATGGGCCTTTAATTGGGGAAAAAAAAAATCCCATCTTTTTCAACCACATCTCCGACTCATGCTGAGTGTTTTTAATTTGCTCAACTACTAGCAACATCTACCCACAACACCGATAGGTCAGGAAATGCCTAATATTGGCCCATAATATTGGCCCACCAATATATTGTTAGGGCTCCAGTGGGGACAAAGGAGGTCTTTTGCATTCAGCAAATATGGGTTCCAAGAAATGATTGCATCACAGGGTGGTCAGTTCTGCACAGGAGTTTTTCATGCGAGTATACCTGGAAAAAGGCTGCCTTGCACAGTTGAGTAGTCAAACAGAAGAGTGGCAAAGTCGAGTGTGCAGAGAGGCAGTGTTTTTTTTAGGTAAGTCCTTTCTTTCCTTAAATAGAACTACTGCAGGCATACAGATGAGGTTTAGACTTGGTTTTCAAGTAACAACAATATCCCAGTGTTTTTTGTTAGTGGTCACACTTATTTCTGCTACAAGGACCAGAACCCAGCATATAAGTATTGATTTGTGTGATGGTGTGCATTTGTAGCGATCAGTTTCTTGGTTAGATTTCCCAGAATCGAGGGCTGTTTTTTTTTTTTTTACCGCTTCCGATCAGTGCCCTGTTTTTTTTTGTGTGTTTTTTTCATGCCTCAGCTGGTCTTAGGATA
Source organism: Etheostoma cragini (assembly GCF_013103735.1). NCBI lineage: Eukaryota > Metazoa > Chordata > Actinopteri > Perciformes > Percidae > Etheostoma > Etheostoma cragini. The sequence continues at coordinate 19,835,693 of NC_048411.1, forward strand.
TTGAAAGTTGTCAAATGTTTCAGCCTGGTGATGAAGTTGAAAAAAGATATTTAGGAACCAGAAAGAACATATAACTGCTCTTTTCATGCAGGGACCTGCAACAGGCTCAGAATCCATTTTGGCTCAGGCACAGAAGTGTGTGAAACATTGACTCCACACAGCTGTATTTATGTTGAGCCACGTCTCTGTATTTCGTCTAGAGGTGGTGATGTTTTTAAAGCCAGGAATACTCTAGAAGAAGTTTCAAATCCTAGCCAACTGTTAATAAAAGCCCAAGTGTTCAGATGTCCTTGTTAACCAAGTCAAACTAACAATAATCACACAGTAGTGATTGTTTAGCTAGTTTTTTTGGCTGCAGAAATAGTTGCTGGATAGAGGCTCTACATTATCTACATAGTAGTATTAATAGCAACAGCAGACCTCTAACTTTTACACAACCAGAAAAATGTAAAGTCAAATCTATTTTTGTGCATTCAAAACCAACAACTGGATGGATGTGGCCATTAACTTCATCCATGTAGGTTTCATGTCTGAATAGGAACTCGTTTAAAGCCATATGTGAAACCACTTTAGGGGCCAGCAGTCATCCCAGATTTGAAATTCCTCTTTTACTCCTGCTGCTCAAAAATGATCTAAAGGAAAGAAAATGTGATAGTTTACCACGTAACGATTGTCAAGATGTTCTGTATAGATTCCTTTTAGGCTACATGTTGGACATGCTATGTTTTGCTGTCATTTAACTGATACGGTTTTAGTTAGTTATTGTTGTTTACTTGTTTATAACACTTGTTATCCTGTACTTAAAGGTTTTTAAAAGCCCTTTGGAATATATTTGATCTGAACTACATACGTTTTAATTTTGTCCAGTATCTGGTTTTTAGTGTTGCATATTATTCCTGTGTTTCCGTTCTTGCACTGTGATGGCCACAGCCGTGGTCACACAGCCATCAGAAAAAGATGTAACCTCATACACTTTTTTTCCTTTGGTTTATGTTTTCTTAAAGGTGCAATATGTAATACTGACAGCTAGCGTTTAAAATAGTTACTTCAGTACAAATTCAAAATACAAGAAAAAGATGGAAAAATCTCCAAAAGGCATCAAATGACAGATTAGACATTTGTATTATATGTCACAAAAAGTTAGATTTTATTTCCATCATTCCATAATAACTATAATAATAAAATCTTTTGTTTTTCCACTTTCAAAACAACAGAAAAAAAAAAAATGGCGTCTGCAAAAGTTTGGGCACCCTGCAGAGTTTATAGGGTTTATAGGGTCCCTTTGGAAAGCTGAGACCTGACAGTGTCATGGATTGTTCTCAATCATCGTCTGGAAAGACCAGGTCATGTCAATCTTAAAGTTTTAAATTCCCAGACTCATCTGACTTTGACCCAACAATCAGCACAATGGCTTCTTCTAAGCAGTTGTTGTTAGCCAGGACCAGTTTGGCCTCTAAGCTGGTGTATTTCAACTTAGCATGTTTCCTTAATATCTGATGATGCATTGGGGTAATTTTTGGCTTACAACAGTAAATATATTACATACTGGACCTTTTATGATTCATATTCTCCAGACACAGTATACATACATACATACATACATACATACATGCTTTTGTTTCATATAAACGTATAACAATTGCATATGATTTACGGGACACATTGTTTTGTTTCATATACTGTACATAAACTTTATTTAGTTGATAGTACAAGGTATCTTTTTGGTAGGTAGATATGCAGGCTACAAAATGTGTTCCTGTCCTCTTTTCCAATAATGTAAGCTTTTGCCTTTCTGAATAAGTGTATTTATTTGTATATGAAATGAAAGTATTTGGCACCTGTTGCAGCTTTTTTTGCTCACCGCGTTCATTGTGAAAGGAAAACAACTGTATATCATCTACAGCGTTGAGGGGGAAAAAAGAATTTAAGGCTGTGAGGATTTGAGACCAGGCTTGTGTTTTATTCTTACATTATGTCATACTGCTTTCAGGATGAAAAGCTCTCTATTAGCACACAATGATGAGTTATGAAACCAGACGCAGAAAATGTATCTCTTTATTTGTTGAATAAAGTTTGCAGTGAACAAATAAGAAATGAAATAACCTGCTATGATTATATTGGAGTCCTACTGTACTGTCTGACTGTTGCAATACATACCCTTGCCTTGTCTTGTCTTCAGGTTAGGGTTAGAGTCTTTTGTTCAGGTGTTTATATCGTGCTTTGCTTGGGTGTTTGGGTGTCTATGTATTTTGCATTCAGGTCCTGTTGATGCAGTAATGGGCTTGGCAGTACTTGAGAGCATTGTTTTATCAAACTGCCGAACAGTTTGATGCCTGTCCCAGCCTGTCCCAAGGGAAACCAGAATGACTGTACTGCAGCATCTCAGTGACAGTTAAACACACAATAGCAGTGATTACATACACAAACATGCGCATGCAAGTTCATCAAGGGCAAGGCCAAGGCTCAGATCAAACTTGCAACATCTTCTTTTTTTGAGGGAACAACAATCCCAGGGCTGGGCCTTGACCTTGTGTCCCCACCTAGAGTTTTATTTTAGAAAAGCAACTTGAAACACTTTGTATCTAGTTCTAGTCCCTTTTTTAATGGCCATTATTACATTAGTGTTGCATTGTTGTTGTGTTTTTTAGCATCTTTATTACTATGAATTTTGTTGAAAGTCTATGCGGCTTACAGGGTACCTTTCTCTTTGCCAGCTGCAACAGCGATGTTGGTGTTTTTTCATCCAAGCAAGCTAATAGGAAGAGTTCTGCCTCAACACACTTACAAAAAACTAAATTACATTCACTGAACCTAACTAAAGAACAACATTAGAAAACACGGTTAACGATTCAACCCTACTGCTCAGAGCTATCTATATGAAGTGTTTTTATTTATTTACAGAGTATTCACAGTTTGTTTGCAGTACACTTAACCTAAACGCTAAGTTGACTGGCTAACACCAGCACAGGACTGAACAACAGTATTGTTAGTGTTACAGCCACAGCTAATAACTGACTAACTCTCAAAGGTTAACATTAGGCCTGCAGGATTTGGGGAAAAATACAAATCACGATTGTTTTGCTTATTATTGATATCAAGATTCTTTGCCATGATTTTTTTGACCATGACAAAACAAAACAAATTGGCAGTACCAAACTAAGGTTATTATAGTTTGCATTTTCATTAGTTTTTTTTTTTTTTTTTTTTTTTTTTCAAATTCAGTTTAGTTTTAATTAGTTTTTAAAGCGGGTTTGCTACTTCTTTTTTTTCTTTTTTCTTTTAAATGCTTAGTTTTAGTTTTTATTGGTATTAGTCTTTTTTGTAATATGGGTTATTTATCGGGATTCGAAAAGGTCAGAAAAGTATTGTGTAATAATAACTCATATCATCATACAATTTTAGAAATATGTATTCACAATGTATTCAACAAAAACACCAGTACAAACAATGAACATATGATGATGAGCACACATATGTAAACAGACAACACAAGATGCCGCAGTGAGTGCAGAATGTGTTTGACGTGTTCCAGGAGAAAAACCTAAACAGCCAACAGACTAAAGAAGTCAAACATCAACAGCTGTTTTGAACTTTGGTCCGAGTAAAGTGGCAAACACAGTTTTGTAGACATCTCAGTATTATTAGACATATTCACCCACGTTCCCTCACGCTTTTGCTGTTCCTGTGTACTTACTAACCAGCTACCGTGTCGCCGGTGAAAGCAGTCTGTAGTGTTCCCAAATGTGTAGTGAAGAGTGTAGTTGAGATCAAAATAAAGGCCAAGTTGAAGATGGGTGTGGCCAGAGCAAGGGTGCTGGAAGTAGGATGGTAGGAGTTATGAAAGGGGCCATTGCCCCTTCGCCCCCCTCCCCCCCACACTTTACATTCCTGGCCCGGTTTGATGTCCCGGCTGGTGTTATCCAATCGCAAGATGGTCTACAGTTTATGTGTGTGTTTCACTAGATCTCTATTGTATTCATCGTACATTTACCGTTTGATTCTCTCTTTTGCTGTCTTTTTCCAGAGGGCAACCTGTACTCTCTTGCTCTCAGGATGTCTAGAATGGTGTTGCTGTAGTGGACCACCACCTTAGCGTCTGCAGACACTGACCCCGCCTGTTAATTACCATGCCTCACTTAAGTGTCAGTCCCAGTTCAAAGCCTGACTGTAGCCGTATCCTCTGTGTTCTCCTGGGTCTCTTGGCTATACACACTAATGCCAAAGATGGTAAGAACCAAACTGTATTAAGGGCCAATAATACCCTCAACATTTTGATGAATCAATAATCTTAATGCACAGGCTGTCAAAAGTGTAGAATTAATTCTGTCTTTTTTTTCTTCTTTCAGTCCTTACTGTACCCCAGCAGGTGAGCCTGTCGGCCGACATGTATAAACAGCATCTAACCATTTCCTGGCTGGGGGGAGCAGCCACAACCTTTGACCTCATGATTCTAAGAACTGAACTCAATGAAACGGTCTTCTATGTAAGAGCATTTCTTTCTTTTTTTCTTATTTTGTTCTGATGCTTTTCTTATTGTATGGTTATGCCACATGTTGGTTAGATTCTCATCTAAAATTAGCCCTAACCAACACATTTTTGCGCAATTACGTATACTGTATAAATAATTTTGGAAACGGTTCCCTTATATTTGTTTTTGTCTTTTAAATGATTGCAACCAAGAAATGTACTGGGTAAAACATTTTACAGTTGGAAAGTACACTTAAGGAACAAATCAATGTGTGACACTGTTTCTAAACATATCTTTGGCATTTCTGTATTTTAATTTCTTGTCATTTATTGGCTGACATACACCGTACGCTCAAACAGATATGTCTGTAATGAACGAATATAAGTCAATATTAATGGTCGGACTCTAAAAGGAGCTTTTAAAGCCATATTTAGTTTATTTGCCGCACACCACATTTAGATATGATATATTGTACATCATTCTTTTCCCGCGTAAGCTATGACTATCATCACCAACAATCATTCACAGATTTGTTCTTTACCTCACTGTGTATCATCCGTAGGAGACAGTGTCTGTGACGATGAATCGGGTGAATGGTCGGCACCAGTGGAACTGGACCTCAGTTGAACCTCTTGAGTGTACCTCGCTGTCGATCAAAATCCGCTCACGAGATGGACAGACAACAAGTGAATGGAGCGATACTCAGATACTTCAAGGTCAGAAGGGCAATAATTACACCCATATATGATACATTATAGGACACCATTAACTAACATAAATTGCTGCTTTACCTGACTTGTCAATTTGGGATCAACATAATTAATTTTTTCATTTAGGGGGAGCTAAATCTATTAAAATTAAAATAATGTTTAAATACTGTGAATAGATCTTTATTTATTTGTCCATCACCTCTTATGGCTATCATTTTACAATTCTAAACACTCTGCTCTCTTCTTTCTCCCTCACTCTTTCCAGGAAACGATCTCCCGAGCAATGAGAGATTCCAGATGTACCCCCAGGACAGAATTGTGCCCGTGGGGGCCAACACCACCTTCTGTTGCATTGTGGAAGAGGGGAAGCAATTTGGTATCATTCGCTACGGCAACACAGTCATGAACACAACACGGCTAAGTAGGCGAAGTTTTGCCGCCACAGTGGTTAATCAGGAACTGTCCGGAAAGTCTGGAACCAACGTTGTCTGTTTTGACAACCCAAAGACAAAGCTGAGTGGAGCAGTGGTGTTTGTTGGATGTAAGATGAAAAAGTGGATGGAAAAAAAATACCTGAATTGTGAATGATTGTCATATTGATTTAATGTGCTTGCAGTGGCAGAGAGAGGCAGTTAAGAATTATTGATGTATATGTTAACCTTTTATTTATATATGTATGTATGATGAAGCATCTAAGTTTCTGCTTGTTGTCCCCTTCCCCAGATCCACCACTTCCCACTGATTTTGAGTGCGAGACTCGTGACTTAACAACAGCTGTGTGCCAGTGGAACGAAAAACGAGACACAAACTTGTATAGAAAACGAGGAACACACTACTTGCTGAACAACAGGTTGTTAACTCGCAATCCTCATTTGGACTTACATGTGTACACAACAAAATGTCTGTAACCCGACCTGAAACCTTATGCTGTGTTGAAAACCATAGGGCTCAGGTCGGGTAGCAGTACTGTACACACATGATCATTTACAAAAGGGTCCAGTTTCTAAAATATATGGAGTAGGACACAAACTTGACACATCAGATTTCATACAAGTGTAGCTTATAATATGCATGCTTAAATAACCTATCTGCTGTCACAAAATGCTGTGGTTGATCTGCTTTGCTTTCACACTTCAAAACCAACAGCACCATAGTTTGTTGGAACCAGATGCACATTTTCAGGCAGTCTCAGTTTAGTTCACATCATCTAATCACTTAAACAAACCAACAATAAAACTGCTTTTGTTTGAAAGCACCTTAAAATATCACCATAAGTAAAAAAGAAAAAAAAAATCAAAACAACATACTCAATAATATAATGGTATCTGACACAGTATATTGGAAACTCACAGTGGAAAGTCATAATTTTCTGGGTTAGAGGAGGCAATAATGGACAAGCCAGGATGTGGTACAATGCGACTGTTTTTGAAAGATTATCTTTGCATTAATAATGATTGTTACCCCTGCCTTTCTCTAAAAAGCGGTTTCTGCCCAGAAATAAAATTACAGTGAGTGGATGACAAGAAATATAAAGCACTTCTTAGTTACCACTGGTTGTTTGCCAGACCTTTTACGAGAATTGTCTGTAGGCTGGCTTGAAGAGAAGTTACATTATGAATGTGTTTGGGCCTGTGTCTGCATCTATAGGTTAGATCTAGTATCTTAACTCATTATATTTTTATTTAATTTGGTGGGTTTCTGTATTGCTGTATACAGGGGTGTGAAAAAGTGTTTGCCCCCTTCCTCATTTCCTGTTCCTTCGCATGTTTGTCACACTTAAGTGTTTTGGAACATCAAACCAATTTAAACAATAGTCAAGGACAACACAAGTAAACACAAAATGCAATTTGTAAAAGAAGGTGTTTATTATTAAAAGGTGAAAAAATAATCCAAACCATCATGGCCCTGTGTGAAAAAGTGATTGCCCCCTAAACCTAATAACTGGTTGGGCCACCCTT
>NC_048411.1:19842928-19879125 GCF_013103735.1 Etheostoma cragini
ACACTTAAGTGTGACAAACATGCAAAGGAACAGGAAATGAGGAAGGGGGCAAACACTTTTTCACACCACTGTATATTTTATTTTAATATTATTTTTTTATTTTTTTAAAGGAACTGTACTTTGAGCAGCCCACAGGAGAAGCAGTGTAGCGTGGCCCAGTGGGAGGGTAACTTTACACTGGTAGCTGTAAACCCTCTCGGCCAGTACAGCCTCACTGACTCTGCTGAGATCAATCACAGAGGTAGGTGAAAGACCCTTACCTTGTCAAAATCAATCAATGAATGGATTTATACCAATCTGTCAAAGTAAAGGTAGATATAAAATACATTTTACAATACACCAATAAAAGTAGGTTTTTTTTGTTTACTTGTTTCAACCTTTCTCCTCAGTGTACCCAGTTGCACCAGATGACCTAACCTTTGTTGTTCATGCCTGGAATGCCACTGTGTTGTGGCAATGGAAGTACAACAGCTATTCCTCTCTGGCTCTGGACTGCCAGGTAGAGCTTGACTGCCAAGGGCACAAAACAAAGGTGAGTGACGGAGGGAGGGAGCATCTGTGTGACCATCACTGTACCAAAAGGAAATATATTTTAATGCATGTGTGTCTGTCCAGCGTACCTTTTCTGGTGTGGGTCTGCGGTCGGTGGTTCTATCAGACCTGTATCCTGATGAGGATTACAGTGTTCAAGTCCGCTGCGGTGCCCGGCAGACATTCTGGAAGTGGGGAACCTGGAGCAAATCATTTTCCTTTAAAACCAGCAATTATGGTAAATGGTTTATTGGAGGTATCTTTATCTATTTTCAGATAATTCAGTGATTTAGGGCCGAAACTAATGATCATTTTCATCTGAATCAGTCTTGTTCATATCTTCTGTGACTGGTTTAGTCTAGATAAACTATACAAATGCTAAAAAATGCATTTTACAAGAGCCGTAACTGATTTTTTGGCTTCAACTAGTTAATGTTTGGCTTCTACTGGTCTGTTTCAGTAGAATTGTCACTTAATTGCAATTACAAAACAGCAGCAGTAGTGCCATTACCACATTCATTTTGCATTTGTTGTGCTCCTCTCAGTTCCAGATGCTCCTGATGTGTGGATGTGGATGAACAAAGACTACACTGGGCAGGTCATTTGGAAGGTAGTTTTTTGTTTTTCACCTTTTGAATTAAATTGTTATAGATTTTGATTGTGATTGTTCTTTACTGCAGAGAGCATTGGAGCTTCACATGAGCAACAATCAGATGATGCAAGTGCATTGCCTGTCAGGGTTCTTCTATTTTTATTCTTTATCCGTGGCTTTCTTCCTCCTTTCTCGCTTACTCTCCATTTTTAACATGTTGTGAATATACATCATACAAATGTCTGTCTAAGTAAAAGGAGACTTAAAATTGTTCCTGTCTTTCTCCCCCATTCCTTCCCTTTCACTTGATTTCTTCTAGCCTCTGACACAAAGACAGAGCCATGGTCTGATCATAGGTTATGAAGTTACTCTCTGGAGCCCTGAAGGAAATTTCCAGCACACAGAATTTTTTTCAGCGGATACTTATGCTGTACCAGTCAACCTCACACAGATTGCTAGCCGCAGCAGTGGCAACAAGATCATGGCAACTGTCATTGCAAAGAATGCTGCTGGGGTGTCTCAACCTGCAACTGTACTGATACCTTTACGTCTGACAGGTATGGGGAAACAGAGTGTTTGGGAGTTTTTTAATAAGAAGCACGGCAGAAGGCAAAAAGTGATAGTTTGTTTATTCTTAGAGGCATTAGTTTAAGATGTGTTCGGTCAGTTAATGTGTAAGGTACTTAGAGCAACTGGATGATTTTTAGTTTGTTTGTTTTCACAGTCATACAACTCTCACTTGATAGCAGAAGTCACTTAATTGTAAAGGATAATATAAACCCATGCAGTTTCTCCATTGCTGTTTACATATTTTATTCTTTCCAGACGTGGAACCCATTACTGTGTCCAGGGCAGTTTATACCGACAGAGGTTTCCCTCTGTTCTGGCAGCGCGATGCCAACGACACAAGTGCTTATGTGGTTGAATGGTATGAAGCTTCCTGCAAGTGGGACTGCCCTGTTGAGTGGATCAAGTTGGCTGCTGGAAATACTAATGTCACCATTAAGTCAGGTCGGTATTACTACAGTCAGTAGAGACTAAAAATGCCACTATCTTTGTCGCACTGCTATTCTTGGTTATGAACAGTGTTTAGAGATTTAAAAAGTCAAAAGGAGTTTCACCTTCCCACATACTCAAACTTAACTTTAATCTCTAGTATCTGCCAATAGGGGGCAGTCAATTGAAATAATTCTGTAATGTAATACATAATAATCCTCTTTCTTTGCCATCAGCCTACTTCCAGCCGGGTGTGAGGTACAACATTTCCCTGTACAGTAGCTCCTCAGAGGCCCCAGAGCTGCTGCAGCATTGGCAGGGATACATGCAGGAGCTGGGTATGGATAGCACTGCGAGTGAAAAGCTTATCTTTAACAAAGAAGCCATGACTTCAGCAATCATACTCTGCATTTTAATTGCTGACTCTTTGTTGATTGTCTCTGTTATTCCTCTGACCCATCTCTTCTGTTTTCTTTCCTCCCTTCCTTGCTGCTTCCACAGTCCCTTCCAGTTCTGTTCTCCTGTCAACCACTCAGCAGGACTCTGATATTCTCCTCACTTGGAGAGAGATCCCGCTGGTCAACAGAAGAGGCTTCCTCCTGGGCTACAACATTTACATAAGTGATGGCTCTCAGTTCCCACTTCTAGGTAATTGTGTAAACGCATGCATGCTTCATTATAACATTCATCACAATATGTTGTAGAAAGTGCATTTTGTATCTTGTTAAGCTCACACGTTTCTTTCTTCGTCTCTTTCTTGTTTTTCACCCTGTCCTTTGAACAGCCAATGTCTCAGATCTAGAAAGCAGGAGCTACACAGTAAAAGGTCTTTCTCAAGGCTTCTATAACTTCACTGTCAAGGCCTACACCTCAGCAGGCGAGGACAAAGGCGCCACTGCCTCCATAATGCTGGAGCCATTCAGTACGTGAATGTATAGTTATGTGTGTTGCTACGACTGGAAATAAGCAATTGTTCATTCTACAAGTATTACTTTTAATTTTATTTGAGGCTACAAAATATGCATGTATAAATAAATATTGCCAGGTGGCTACAGGAAAAATAATCATCTTGCTCTAAGTCCAATATCTGTAACATTTCCACTGTCTTGTCCTGACAGCGGATGGGCTGATCCTGGAAATTTTGGCTTCCCTGGGAATCACAGCCTTACTCCTGGCCGTTGTCACCTTCATTTGCTACAAGAAAAGAAAATGGTGAGACCGTGATGCATTTATCCTGTTTCTGTCTCTTGTTTGTGTGTGTTCAATGAACAATGTAACAAGTACAAACAAAGCAACAGTTAAAAAATACCATATTGGCGAACAACCAGTATAAGCAGCAGCTTATTCTCTACACTGTATTGAAGACAAGCTATTAGAAGGTATTTTCATTTGTTACGGTTTTTTATGATACTGTATTTTGAAGTGATATCTTGCTTTGTCACCAGGGTGAAACATGCATTCTATCCAGACATACCAGAGCCCAAGCTGTCTGGTGATTGGTCCAGATCACAGGTACAGTATTAGTCTAATTCAATCTGACCCTCGCCAATAAACTCGTTGAGTGCTAATTCCATATATAGAACTTGACCAATTGACCAATATTGTGTTTGTTTTTTTATCATCCCTTGTGAGAATACTATGAGGCGGTTGTCTCCCGTTTTAAACTGACTCAGTAAAGTGTTCAACACTGTTTGTCTAACAGGGGCCGTTGGATGTGAAGCCGTCTCCCCACAGTTTGGTCCATATGGTAGAAAAGCCTGAGTGGGATTCTAGTAAAGAGGTGCTTGTAGTCATTCCTGAAGAAGACGAGGATGAAGAAGGGCTGGGGATAGGAGACGAGCCAGTTGACACAGATGAGCCGACGTCATTACGCTACTACAACCAAGTGGTAGATGAGCGGCCCATAAGGCCGCGTTTCCCAGACTCCTCTGATTCGTCCGCATGTTCTTTGGATTCAGCATGCACCGATGTGACGTACACCGGGATCCAGACCTCAGGGTCTTCTTTGGTCTTCCAGCTGGATCCACAGGGTTCTTCTGAGGGCCACCAATCCAAGGCTGATCTGTCGGTCTGTGAAGGAGGAGGAGTGGGAGGAGGAGGAGGAGGAGGTTACTGGCCCCAGATGCAATCTAGAGCCCCAAGTGATGACATAGGCCTAGCATCACCCAAGCCTTTCTTTGAGCCCCAGGCTGCCGGGGGCTACAAACCCCAGAGCTCCTGGCATTTTGACTCCACCATAGAGACTGGAGAAAGTGAGAGCCTGGCACCGTCTCTTGGATCCCCCATCTCAGTTGATTCCACTCAGTTCCTCCTCCCTGATGGAGAGGAACATGCAGATGAGAAACGACAGCCGTCATCATCGGCAGCAACCTGGTTCACCAACCTGCTGTCCTCCACAAAACCATGATGTCATCTCTCTCTCACTACTAGCAGCCCAACAAGGGGGGTTAACATGTAAACGTTCAGATTCATTATTGTGGCATGAATCAAACAAACCTTACCCATATGGTCTTGGTAAACATCCCCTCCGATGTAGCACTACGTTCTTACAGTTGTACTATAACACCAAAAATTCTATTTAAGGTTATGATGTAGTTCATTTTCTCTGTCATGCAAATATAAATCAAAATCAGTAGATTTATATATAAAAAAAATTCTATTCTGACAACAAATATTTCTTTATACCTCTTTTCAACCATATTTATGGCACCCCCTGGCAACCTGGTGGCTGTTACGTCACCCTCCGTGACTAACTACAATGGGCATTTAGCAATGGCATATTCTGTGTTTCTCTTTATTATCCAGTTTTTAGCTTGCATTTCAGATGTTTTTCTTTCATATGATGCAAACGTTACACACTACAGAAGAAAACTGAAAGCAAGACAGTTGTAAACCTAATGACAGAACAATAACAGTAACGGATATTTTTGGAAGAACACTGCAAAAGAACAGTGTCAATAGAAAGTAACAAAGTAGACAAAACCTCTGTTTATCCATGTCTTCCGCTGGTCTGCCACTGGGACATCCTGGCCTGTTTCATGACAGCTTATGAGCTACTGAAAGGAAAAGAGGCATTTGGCTGTAAATAAAAATGATACAATTTTAAAAGTATTTAAAGATGTCACTCTCATGGATCAAAACCAATGTAGCTCCTATTGTTACTGACGGGATCTATTTTTCCCAAATTACTTTCTACAGTGAGATGTTGGATGAAAGATGCATTTGTGAATGAGAAGAATCATTATTTTCCACATGTACAGGAGTGGTGCTGTCTGGTATGGTCTGGAATTGTGTGGGGGATGAGCCCCTAAATATATACACTGATATAAGCTAGAACATGAATACGAAATATGAGTTGTTTTTTCAGTATTTCCTTTTCTCTGTTAAGAAATGCATTTGACAGTCAGGCCAGTGTCCTTTTTAAATGATATGTGTTGTACATTATCCTCCAGTTAACGATTGGTATTGAACAAATTTTGAGAATTAACAATTTTACAGTGTTGAATGCCTCTATAAATGTAATGCTTCTGGTCATTTGCACCATATTGCCTTCCACATGCTGCCTTGATTATGTATAATGAATAAGAATTACTTACAATAATGCTGTTCCAAACAAATCAGAAATGTATTGTAATGAACAGATTTCACTGGCACTGAGCATGACGTACAAAAGATGTGTTTTTAATCAATTTTAGTTGGCTCTAAAATTTTACTCTTAGCCCTCTCAGTATATTTGTGTGGTCGTTTTATCTTCAAGCTCAGAGAGATGGCTGACAATGCATTTGAAGTTGATTGGCTGTGCGAAGGCTTGCTTATTTTGAGAAAGCTCTAAGTCTACAATACATACATGTTTTTTCCTTTTTCTCCCAATGTGACCATCTTTTTATTGCAAATTAATTCCTTAATTCCCTAATTTCCCCAATTTTGCTACTGGCAAAAACAGACCATGGGGAAAGCTATATTGGGAAACTAGAGAATTTTCAGAAATGCTATCACTTAGCTTATTTTTGACAAAAATTTGTGGAAATGATCTTGTGAATATTGGTCGCGTGACAGCACTTTGGCATCTCCATTATGGTGTCAAATACATGCCACTTATTGCCCAAGTAGACTCCTCATATTTGATTTGCTCCCCACTAAAGTGTGCAGTGTGGATGTTAATGATGCACCATTGGCAAGGCTTCCCAAAAGGATCATTATGCAAAGATTATCCTTTGACATTCTAATCCTCTGGTAACCCAAATGATTGTTTTGTTTTTTAGAGCCAGGCCCTTACTTGCCTGTGTGGCAGCCTGTGGTTTATTGTTGCCAACAAGCTTTAAGTATGACTACTGTGACATGAATGATGACTTTAGACTAAGTAAAATGGATGGCTTCACTGATGAACTGCAGACAGGCAGGCAGTCCTCTTTTACTACTGAGAAAAGTGTATCACTCCTTTTTCTTTGTCTTGTAAAACTGATCTGAATCAGTACTTTCAGTACTGAATCTGAACTTTACATGATTATTGGGGGAAATGGTTACAATAATTAATCAAAAGCCACATATTCTGGCAGTTAAATTGAGTAAAGAATGAAGCAACCAGTTGCATTGTAAGATCAGGGATCAGTTCAAGGCAGTGGAAAAGGCTGCATATTGTTTTCCTTTGAAGTCTGCTTTCTCAAACAAGCACGGCTTTGGAGACTAACCTATAAATGCTATGTGTTGCATGCTTTTATGTTGATTTGCATCAACAAGATGGCAACTTTTTTTTATATACAACTAACTACATAATTGTGTGTCTAAAAAATCATGTAAACTGCATTAGAATTGTGAACCTGTGTTATAATAGTTTAGCCGGCTTTGCATTCCTATCTTACCACTGCAGTGTCGCTGACACATTTTAAGTAGGGCTAGAGTACTCATGCAGATTCATATAGTACATGGCCACTGCTGACATGCAAGTCTCCTTTGTTCATCCACATTTTTATTTGGAGACTATGTTTACTCTGTACAACAGTACATTTTTGTGCTTTATACAGCAGGGTACTCTTGCTGCCTTACTCATCATCTCTGGCCTCAGATGTTTATGCAAAACCGATGCATGTTGTATAAACTATTACTAAAAAAACTGTGGCTTAAAAATTCTTTAAACTCTATGTGTATGTTACCCTATAGCTTTAAAACACTAACACTGACTAATGTGCACAACACCATGGATGAAGTATAGTGCACCTGAGAAAAGGCTTCACATTTCATAATATTGCAGAATATTTTACTATTGATTGAAATAAATAAAACTGTGCTTCTGAGGTAAAAAATAAAATAAATGTTAACACTTATGACACAAATAGATTATAATGCTACTTGTTTAAAGACAATAAAGTTATTTTTCTGGCCACTTGTCAGTTTGTCAGTGTTCTTTGGTTGTGGCGTTTGGTGTACCTTCATCGTCTACTTTACGTTTACCTGGCAGTCCTTGCTTTGAAAGCAGTGCAGGAGAACCATGCATAATTTATTCATGTTTATCCTCGCCGCGCCCCTTGTTAAATTTAACTCGGGGCCCCTCCGCCATTTAATGTGCTCTCGACATTGCCGTCAAGTACGTTTATGAAGTTATTCTTTGCCTTCGTTCCCTTATTGAAGGATGGCAGAAGTGGAGTGTTGCTAAAAAATAATCGTCTTTGCGGACCCTCGTAGGTGTCGAATTGAGCAGGTTCTGGATCAGTTTTCAGTCATTACCTCTGTGTTTAAATCATCTTGGGTACGGACAAGATAACTGATCCAGGGCCAACTGGGCCCGCCCATACAGTCTTTGTTCCCGCCCGCTCTCCCATGAGTGCCCCCTCCTGTTGACCTGTCACCATGGCAATAGTGCACCTCTGGGATTTCCTCTTGTCCTTTCAATTTTTGAGCCGTTATTAACGCATTAAAGAGTCTTACTATTACCTGGTAACATGTCCATTTATAAAACGGAAGTATATTGTTCGAGTTAAACTTTAAAGAGAGAAGATGTCGGATATATTGTGCAGGTGGCTGAACGAGGAGCTCCGGCTGTCAAAAGCTGTTGGTAAGTGTGACAGAAGTTAGCAACCGTTAACGTTAGCTTAACTTTGTTAGCTCTGTGGCACACTAGGCAAAAAGCATGTGAAATTACCAAGCTAACAATAGAGCTGATTTAGAAGCCACACATCGAAGTGGATAAACAGTTGTCATCAAAAGGCCTAGGATATTGATTGGTAGGGAGATGTTATGAGCAACGCTGTTAATGTTGGGCAATCTGGACCAAGCGTATCTTTGGAAAAATCTAAAAAAAAATTATTATTATTACTGTTGTTGTTGTTGTTGTTGTTGTATTTAGCTACAATCTGAAATTGTCCAGATATGAGCTCAAATTATTAATTTTAAATACTTTTGACAACCTTCTTTAACGGGTTGTCTAAAATGTTTTCAGTTGTGAGCAACATTAACGTCAGGAAATATAACATTGAAATTGTCACTGTTTGCGTAACTGACATGCATGTTCATATTCACAGACCCAAAGACCTTTACTAAGGATTTCTCCAGTGGTTACCTCATTGGGGAGGTTCTGCATAAATATCAGTTGCAGAAGGACTTTAGTATGTTTATGAAGAAAGAGTAAGTTGCCTTCTCTTCTCGTTTTCTATCCATGATCCTTTGCTTTGGACAAATAGCTAACTGTTGCTTAATTCTCTATCTATCTCATTAATTCATAATCATTAAAGTTAATTACACCTTTTTTTATAGCACCGCCATCTCCAGACTGAATAATTTTACCCGTGTTGAGCCTACTCTCCAGTTACTGGGGATCTCTTTTGACATAAACACAGCCCAGGACCTGATGCAGGAGAAGCAGGGTGTTGCCACACGCCTGCTTTACCAACTCTACGTCTCACTTGAAAATAAGAAGAAAGCGGAAATCAGCGGCACATTGATGGAAATTATGCAGCCTGCAGCCGGTGCTGTCCTGCACAAAAAAGAGCATGAGATCTACTCTGATGTAAGCGGGGTTTGTATAGATGCATGTGTAGTATGTGCATGTGGTTAGTGGCCAATCTCTTTAAGCAACAGCATGTATGGTTCTGTAAAAACCTAATGAGATACTTTCCTCTGGGCCAATACTGGCAAACTGTATGGCAAAGTATAGCAACTGACTGGCCTTTACTCTTTCAGTCTTTCAATGTTTTTTTTGTTTGAAGTTCACATTTTGAGTTTAATGTTACTTAAATATCTAATAAAATGTGTTTTTTAACAATCTTGCCGTCTTGTTACACAGCGACTGCATCGAGTTGTGAAACGCGATGCAGAGCTGAAGCTACAGAAAATTTCTCAGCACTATGAGGAGAAATGCCAACAACTGAATGACAGGTTTGTGACGCCCCATCCCATCCAGCAAAGGAGACAACTCAGAGTCCAGGATGAAAAGAGAATGAAGAATATTGAGAAGGTACTGGAGACCGTGGAAAATCAAATGCAGTATTGTTATACATTTCCCACGTATGACCAGACTCTAAGGCAGCCTACATTTTACATCTTTTTTACACATTGATTCTCAGCCTCAAATGTCTCACAGTTACAATTCTGTGCTGGATTTTGGAGTTGGACTTTACCATAATACTATGCCAGTATTGAGTGAAAACCTACGTTTGAACCCTGATGCTTGATGATGGAATAAATGAAAGCTCATGCTAATGACAAAGCGGAACTGTTTATGTTACAGCTGCGTGCATGTCATCAGAAGCACAAAGAGATCATGTCTTGTGACCAGGCCACTACTTTCCAGGTGCCCAGGCCACCTCCGTACACTTTACAGCTCAACCTAAAGAAGAGACAACAGCAGCATCAACGTAGAGAACAGCAAGCACAGGTGTGATCCAGATTAAATAATAATGTAATACTTTTTTTCTCTCTTAAATTTGGCTTGTTGACGAGTGGTCAGGTATAGAGTGGTGCCCACAACATAGATAGAGTTTGTTGAGTCCGATGCTTGCTGACAATGGGCCTTAAATTCAGAATGGGAAAATAAATATCCAGGAAATCCAGGCCCAAGAAATTTGTTTTTGTTCTGAAGTTCACCAGATTTTCCCAGGTATCTCAAAACCAATAGCTTGTTGTTGCTTAACACCTGCAATTGTTTACAAAGGGGCGGTTTATTTCATTTCTCTGCCAAATAATTAAACTTCTTACAGCACATGTGTTACATGTGTCATAATTTAAAACAGGATTGACATAGGTTTGTTTGTCTTTCTGGTATTTTTTCAATTTCTGTTCATTTCGTCAATACAGACGGTCCAAACTGAAATAGCCAATTTTGAGACAAGGAAGAAACTGGTTACAAATGGTTTTGCTTTTTCAAGGTGAGAGAAAAGGAAACACCCACTATTAATGGAGTTTTACAGCAACCTGAGATACCACTATCACACATTAAGACACTGACTTCCTATGTGATTTAAACTTTTTCAGCTCTAGTGGTCAGCCCTTCCCTGAAGATTTTCCCCTTGGTGGCAGCGGCCAGGGCTTTGTGGTCCCAGGAAGTGGAAATAAACTGATATTACAATCCAATAGCAAATACATACAGGATATCCGACAAAGGCTGGAGGAGAATGCTGTTGCTCGTGAGCAGAGAGAGAAAAGACGAGACAGATTCCTGGTGGAGCAGCTCAAGGCCCATGAAGCTCAAGAGGTGAAACTTGTTAGAGTAATGCTGTATATCTAACAATAACAGAGATCAGTAGTTACTGGTGAGACGTGAGAATTGATTCTGTTTTGTCTGTTTCTCTTCCTTACATACATCTCACACATCCTATTCTTTTTGAACTCACCTAGTCTGTTATTTAACATTTGTTAATTTTACCCCAAAATCCTGCCTCACCCTGCAGGAGGCACGGCGAGAGGAGCAGCTGGTGAAGCGTCTGACACGTCAGACTCAGCAGGAGCAGAGATTGGCAACTCAGCTCCTCCAGATACGAGTGCAGAAAGATGTGATCCGGAAGAACCGCCAGTTCAGAGAGCAGCAGTACCAACAGCGGAGAGAGAGGGACTTCCAGGAAGCTCTGGAGAGGGAGGCGGTGAGATAGGATGAATAAGGAAGAAGAATAATCCTCTCTATTGTAGCTGTGTATTAAGCTGTATGAGTGATAGTATGGGTAGTGTTATAGGGAGAGAGAAAGGGTGGACGTTGGTAGTTTGCATAGTATCAACAGGGTATTTGGTATTATGAAGAGAAAGAGAGAGAGGGGGACTTCAGAGACAGACAGATAAACAATAAAGTAAGACGGTATGAGTCATGGTTTAAACTACTATATATTTATCTGTAATCCCCCTCCAGTGTTCATTCTCATATTTTAGATGACTTGTTTGGTTGAAAAGAAGGTAGATGTTGCTATGCTCCAGCATGGTTTCAGTGTTAAATATTGAGTAGGTTGTAGTAAAGTATCATCATGGTGTTTTTATTCTTATCAGGCAACCCCAGAGCAGATTGTCGCGTTGTTAAGTCTCAGATTATATGGTAATTTGCCAATTACTCTAAAGAGTGAAAAAGAAAATTCTTTTAGGAGATTATTTAGGGAGAAAATTATACAATTAACGGGGTGTTATTGATTAACTGCTGTTTAACATCAGTTATACAGTAGGTAAGAAATATTCAAATGTCCCTTACTTGTTTTCTGCAACCTCCTATATAAGTAATGTACTTATTCTAAAAATCGATGTCTCTTAGTGTGTGTCTCTTAAAAGCAATTTTCCACAAAAACACCAAGTCATGTGTTTTCACAATAAATGACCTATATAACATCTTTCATCTTCCTTTATTACTTACAACTGTGGTGATTAGCAGGAACCTTTATGTCATGTCTTCTCCACTCATGCAATCTTTCTGACTGGGGCCTGGTATAGGCTTTGGCTCAGCAGGCTAAGTTGGACCTTGCCGAAGAGATCAGACAGGAGCTTGAATTCTGTAACAGGATTGCTGCTGAGCGAGCTCAGATCAGATACAAGAAGCACTTTAAGAGCTGCAAGGACATTTTGGAGCAGATTGTGGACTTGGCAACCAAGGTTGGAGAATATCGACTGCTCACTGGGAAGTACGTAACACAATTGGTTTTAATGATGCAGTTATAATATGCACATGGTATTTGGGATTAAAAAATTAGAGAAATTACATTTTTTGGTAGTTATATCAGAAATAATTGTAAAAGTTGGTTAAGTAATCTAATTTAAAGAGTTGAATGTACTGTAGTTTCAAATTCTACTTTAGCCAATTCGTGATTAAGTACTCTGCTACCTCTGCACATTTTATTTATTTATTCATGCTTGAACAAAGTAATATACATAATAGTAATAGTAAATGAAATTTACACTTGTCTTTTAAAAGAAATAAACTCAGAGACAGAGTTGGTAAAATAGAGTTCATCAACAGAAGGAAATATGGGCAAATATGAAATAACACTGGATGAGTGTGCAGACTTGAACCCAAAAACAAGACACAGAGTATTGACAAAGGGAACTCTGACTGAAGAATTAAATCTTTTTTTATTTTCTTTTACTTAAGCATTGCTATGCAATGTTAATTCAGGTGTGATTCAATCACCTGTGAAAACATTAGCATTATTAGAAACATTCTTGCACAACTGACCAGCCAGTGGTCAAATAAAACCATGAGATGTCAACATCCTCTCTGCTTCTTCTCATGAGCAAAACTTAATGTCCATGTATAGGTACTGCCCACACAACCCTGCTCCATATTCACTTTGTATGTATCCTGAAACCTGGGTTTTACACATCCACTATACCAGCTCATCTAGTCATGGTTAGATCAAACATTTCTTGAAATACATTTAAGTTTAATAATTTCCCGTCTCAATCAAAATACAATTTGATTTAATATGAATACATTTGGACATTTGCACTCATTAAATCTAGCGTTGCCTTTTGTAATTTTAATGTGCTGTCATGTCCAGTCTGATTCCAGAGAAGCCGATGAGAGAGTGGAAGGAACTGCTGTTCAGTGGTCTGCCTCTCTATAAACCGATGAAGTGCCAGCAGCCAGGGTTTGAGTTCATTACCCCACTGGACCCTGTAGAGCTTAAGAAGCAGGAGATATTAAAAAACCAGGACTATGAGGAATATACTGTGAGTTTAAAACATGAGTGCAATATTTTTTTAATTATCTTTGTATGTGTGTGTCTGCTTGCACACTTTATTTAGCTTGTCTGTGTAGACTGAACAACTCAACCCCACATTTTTAAACATATGCTGATTTCACTTTCAGCATCAGGCATGATTAGACATGAAGATAGTAAAGCTAACAAAGCTATATTTTTCAACACTAAAAGTTTGAACTGTCCCTGAACTGAAGCGCTGAACTGTCTGTATGCTGAAGATCCTCTTTGTCTTAGCCTTATGTCATGTTTTTATAGAACATGGTAGGTGAATGGGCATGGCCAGAGGAAGCAGGAGAGATAAAATTAACTCTGGCCCACAACGACATTCTTGGACATGTTGTCCTCCGACTGAGGAACATTGTTCATCCACCCATCATGGAACCCTCCTCACCTTCATTACCTCACTTTACCATCAAAGCCTGTGTCCTGGGCAAGTTTTGCTCAGGCAAAACCACCTGCCTGGAAAAGCTCGCTAGAGGTACACGGCGTGCAGTCCAAACACAGATGCAGGCATACACTCAAACACAATTCCACACCACTTAGATATGTATTTAAAGAAATTATGTAGTGTGTGTATATATACAATAAGATTGTATGACTTCTTTTATTTGCTGAGTACGTGTGTTTTTCCCTGCTTTAGCCCATGGCATCTATGTCTTATCAGCTGACACACTAATTGAGGAGGCTCTGAATGCTTACCGGAATGGAGAGGAGGTTTGTCAGACACAGTGTAACAGTATTGTAACTTCCCTAGAATCACTTTTAATTAATCTTGCCACATAATCTTGCTTTGAAAAGATTTTTCAGGGCCATGAAATCTCACTAGGCTCTCCTGTTGTTGCCAACAATGTATGAACCTGTAATTGGCTTTAAATGGGTCCTCGGTGATCTGTAACATTTCACCTTTTAAAACATCATTTTTTGGACAGGATGTACAGGTCACAGAGCAACAGGAAGAGAAGGAAAATGAGAAACTGCTCACATCTTCCACATCACTAAATCCTGGTGGGTTACTAAAGCCAACATGACTCTATTCTAAGCTGTGTCATACTATGCTTTTTGCGCCATTAAACAAAGCACTACATGTGAAGTATTTTACACAGTTGTTTGTTTGATGTGATACAGTACGTATCACTCATAATTTCATTGTTTTTTCAGATATTTACACTCAAGATGAAAGTACAAACATCAATGTAAAAGTAAGTGTTGTTGAGTGATTTTCTGACTCTGATTTTGTATTTATGCATACGAATGGAACCAGTTTATGATTTAAAATCACTGACTAACCTGATTTAAAATGGCTTTTATTACTGATAAAATAATAACTTTTGGGAGAATGTAATCAGTAGTGAGTTATAACGAAGATATTCTTTTCAGAATTGATTTGTACCTATTTGAAAATGCCACCGTTTGTTGAAATAGGGCTTATCACGGTCTCCCCTAGCTGTAGATAGATGGGCCAACGCATTTTTTGTCTCAGTGCATGCATGGTTTTAGTCCAGTGCAACAGCGGCAGTGCTGCCGGTAGTTAGCTTAGCGTAGTGAATGGAATCCTATGTTGCTGGTTAGCATGTTGTGAGTAAAAGTGAGTCAACCAAAAAACAACAACAGATATTACAGGCAGATATTGACTTGGGAGTGCTTCGGCTGTGCTTCCACCTAATACAGTCCCAAATCAGTGTCTGCCTAGGAAATCGTCTAGTCTTAATATACATTGCTATTTGTACTTGTTGTGAATATGCAGGCCACAAGAAGTAATCAGGTTGTTGTTTAACTCTTTTTCTGCTTACATGTGTTCCTTATCCAGTTGTCTACCCGGGCCTTGCAGGGAGCAGCTGCAGAAAAAGAGCTAAGGAAAGGCAACGCCATCCCTAATGAGCTATTAGTGGACATAATAGTAGAAGCTATCAGGTAAGCACACAACCTGTATTGCTATAAGATACCGAATATGGGAGGTAGTCAATTTCACCATATGGAATTCTTTTCACAGTCAATATTTCAGCAAAATCTCAATGATTCTGTCTTACTTGTATGCACAGTGTGGACAAAATGAACAAACAACAACAACCCCACAGTCCCTCCCTAGACAGTGAAATATGTGTTGTCTCCTTACTAGGCAGGTTCCACCTCAGTCAGGCTGGATCCTGGATGGCTTTCCATTTGACATCACCCAGGCTTACCTGCTGGAGAAAGCCCTGGGTGGGTCTGTAGATGTTGGGAATGGCGTTGTAAGCAGCAGGATAAACCTTGCTGCTGATCCTAATCCACCCAAACCTCCCCCACCCCCAAGTCCCGCACTGGACCTGGCTCTGCTGCTGGAGATTCCTGATAAGTGTGTGATCAGTCGTCCATTCAGTCAGACAGGTACAGAATGTTATACTAATGGTAGTTTAATGGTATGTACGTATCTGTGTGCCCCCACACATTATCTGTTAGATGGTGTTTTTATGTATACATGCACAAGTAACAATAAGTTAAATGTAAATAGTATGCTTTTGTGTTTATGTGGTTCTCTTGCTTCCCAACCTGGTGCAGAAACAGATAAGTCTGCTGCTGCTACAACCTCCCACCCCAAAGACAAGAACTTGTATCTGGCACAGATTCCACACAGGTAAAAATAGGAGCATCAAATGGAAAGCTAAACTTAAATCAAGACATTACTGCTTCTGCATGACTGTGTATCTAATATCTATCCCCCCTTCCCCTCCCCCCAAAGGATCACAGCTTTTCAAGACACATGGCCAAAACTGGAGAAATGGTTTGGTGAAAAGCAAAACATTTTGGTCCGTATTGATGCAGATGTAGAGGAGGAAGAGCTTTACAAAAGGGTGGAGTCTGTGCTGCAGCAAGTTATGATGCAAACACAGAAAGGTAACTGGTTGTCATTTTAGTATTATATTTCATATTTGTTAGTATATCCTCTATATATATATATATAGTAGCAGATATTGGTACACTAAAATACTTGATTTTTTCACAATTCAACTTAGTATTAATGTCTTCATTGTTTTATAAGACACTGATGATGAGATTATGCCTGTTTCTACACTGAATAATTTACAATTTTTTCAATTTCAATTTTTTTTCAATTCCCTGAAAGAAATGCAATTTTACTCACAGTACTTACTACAACTCCTCCCATTCAAGATGTAGTGTTTGACAGTGGGGAAGCTCCAGACTCCTCCTTTTCAGCTACACCTCCACCATTTAACCAATCTCCAGCCCTCGCAGATGAAGCCCCTGGCCAAACAGAGTCCTATTCCCGCCTTAACGAGGAAAAAGCCCAAAGTGTGAAGTCACATTCCAAATCCAACACAAACTCCCCCCGAGGTGATTTGATCAGTACTCTGTGTATAACACATTTTAATTGTTATTACGTAAAGTCCCTTCTGGTCACAAAACAAAATTCTGCTTCAAAGAGAGGATTTATAAAGGAAATCTTAGGGTTTGGGTTAGGGTATCATAAACATGATGTGCGTTGGATGGGTTTTCCAACTCATGATGACTTAGTGGATAGTACATTTGTTTATTTTACATACAGAAAATAGACTCACTTTATATTTCAAATGTACCAAACTGATATAAAATAGTAGTTATTTGTAAACAAACTTTATCCACTAAGTCTGTTTGAATTTAAATAAGTAAAAAAGAATAGGGTCATACTTTTATTTGTCCTAGCTTTATTAGCATTCTAATGACTTGTTTAAGATAATTTAAATACCATTAAATATGATGCCATGATTATTATTAATCAATGATTAACACTCAAGAAATATGAATCATTTTACTTTATTATAGTGATGATGTGTTTTTCTACTGGCTAATCAATAGGGCCCTCTAGGAAGGCATCAACTTCCTCATTGACCAATGAGAACTTTCAGCGAGTCCCCAAGAACCCACCTGAATCTGCCTCTTCCTGCTCAGGGTCAACCAGCCGGGTCTATATGGATCAACCTATTCCTCCAGTACGATACAATTTACTTTGTTTGTTTTACTATATGTTTGTTTTTCTTATCATCTTTTTCTTTTCTTTAAAATCGGGTTCTGTCAGTGACATGTGACATGACATTTAGATGCACTCACTGGTGGTTGCCACAAGGTGGCTCTCTAACATGATTTAGCCTTTTAATCTGCTGTTAACTACCTGTGTTGCCTTTCAGAGTCTGTTTCAATTAAATGAAAATACATGTCAAGTGAAATCTAATTCCACCATGTCTTGTTTTGATTTATCGTTTATCGTCCTCTATCTTCCTGTGCCCCCTGCTTTTTTAAAATCTTTTCTTCTCTCTATCTCTATCGCTAGGAGATCACAGAGTACCTGTGCTCCCACTGGGACACAGTGTGTGATTCTTATGTGAACAACGTAAAGACACTGATGCAGCAGCTGCGCTCACAACGCACTGTTCTTAACCATCACCTATTCAACATCAGGTATACTGCCGGGCCTTTGAAGTAGTGTGAACATGGTTTATCATGTAGTGCAGAAAGCACATTATTAAGCATTTTCATAACGACACCTTTCTGGGCCTGTCTTTTCTCCATTTTTATATTTGATTACTATAGCGGAAGGTACACAGTTATCTGCTTGGACATGTCTGAACAAGCATTCTCACATCTGTATATCAGATAACATGAAAAGCTAGCAACACAGTTATGCCCTGTAAATCTAACAGTGTGGGTAGCCATACACATTTGCACATTTTTGCAAAGCCACTTATATCTTGTTGGCTACAATGTCATTCTGCAGATGCAACATCAAAGTTGAACAACAGTATCAGTCACAGGTTACCATGGTTATTGTTTTTTAGCACAATTGGATGTGACCCAAAATATCATGCCATCAATTTCTTTGTTGGAAATATTTTACAAATAAAAGAGAACCAAAAAAAATACATAATGGAAATATTAAATGTATTACTATGTAAGTATTACATGGTTCCCTGTATCTGTAGAGAGGAATACAAACATTTCCTGGGGCGTCCAGACTTGAAGCAGGAGTTAGTGTCTCATTGGCAGAAGGACTTCAACAGCATAGCTGACAATATGAGAGAAGATGAAGATACCAAAGCAGAGCTACATCTGAGACTTGATGTGAGAGCAATTTAAAATATATAATACCATACAAATATTCTCTAATTGATGATGAAAATATTGTAGAAACCTGCTTCCAAATGAAATTATGAAACATATTGAGATGTTCGGATATGTTTACAGGAACTATGTGAACGTTTGTGGGACATTAGTGACAAACGTAAGGAGGAGGACGAGCAAGAGAGGGCTGCTCTCATGGGTAATGGCTGGTTGGAGGAACTCATCAACTATCACTCTATACTGATGCAGGTAACATTTCTGTTTCTGTGTTACCATTTGACTGAACCATCACATTCTGTAGTTTATAAGCTCAGGTTATAGATTATTCCCTTCATTCTGTGTTTTATCAATGTTCCATTGCTTCTTTTCATTCTCTTTGTGTTGATGGTGTATAGTAGAGATTTTGCCAATACCATTTATTTCCATCACGATTCTGATTCTGATACCTGAACTTGCATATCGGGCAATACTGAGTAACGATCTGATACCAGTGTGTTAAAAAAATACACTAAAGAGCTATAGCTCGGGTTAAACTCTTTGTTAAATTTGAACAAACTTCAAAAACAAATCAAACTTTTTTTATTATCCACTTTGACAGCTAGTCATAATGGAAAAGGAAACCAAAATTAACCACTTTAAAGTAGATTATCTTCTATTAACCAGTTTAAAGTAGATTATCTTCTGTGCTAAATTCCTTGGTATCAGATCAGTGCATCAACGCCAGTACTTGCCAATACCGATACCAGCATTTTAGGCTTGGTAGCTCAACATTTCTAGTGAATAGGCCTGCACAATGTGCCTGCCATGTATCTCTTCAGTGTGAGTTTTTGGCAGAACCATACTCTTGGATTGATTGTTTGTGTTACATAGGTGGAGTTGGATCGTTTCCAGGACACACTCTATATTCTCAGGGTCTACTATTTGAGCATGTACAGACAAGTGCTGCCTGAGCTACCCCCCAAGTTGGATTTGATCCCCCTACTAGACCACCCTGTAATTAAAGATCAGAACGAGAGGCAAGAAACACACTATTAATAACAACCTAACAATGTTACTGTTTGTACAAGATAATAAAAGAGAAAATAATGATTTTATTTTGCTCCACCAGTACTGAACCAGCGGCCACAAGTGTGTGTAGTCAGATGGATGACGGAGAGGACAAGAGGAAAACAAAACTGTAAGGGAGAGGCACTATCGCACAGGGTTTTCTTGTGTTTTCTGCAGTTTGACAGATGAAATGGATGTTTCATTTCCTCACAGTAAAATTGCTCCCCAGTACAAACACATAGACACATGTATAATGTCCTCCTCATCTCCTGTTTCTCCTCCTCCACAGACGTCCTGACTCCAAGACAAAAATGCCCAATCACACAGAAACTGTTAAGGTCATGTCAAATACTTTTTTCCTTCTCTCTTTATGTACAGTTGGTACGGAAATGATTCAGACCCCTTTAAATTTTTCACTCTTTGATTCATTGCAGCTATTTTCATAAAAATCTAAAAAGTTCATTTAATTTCTTATTAATGTATACTCAGCACCCCATCTTGACAGAAAAAAACGGAAATGTAGAATTTTTTGCAAATGTATTAAATGAAAACAACTGAAATATCACATGCAGACCCTTTGCTGTGACACTCATATTTAACTCACATGCTGTACATTTCTCCTGATCCTCCTTGAGATGGTTCTACTCCTTCATTGGAGTCCTGCTATGTATAATTAAACTGATTGGACTTGATTAGGAAAGGTACACACCTGTCTACCTTACAGCTCACAGTGCATGTCAGAGCAAAGGAGAATCGTGAGGTAGAAGGAACTCCCCAAGGAGCTCAGAAACAGAATTGTGGCAAGGCACAAATCTGGCTAAGGTTACAAAACAATTTCTGCAGCACCCAAGGTTCCTAAGAGCACAGTGGCCTCTATGATCCTTAAGTAGAAGAAATTTGGGACGACCAGAACTCTTCCTAGATCTGGCCGTCCAGCCAAACTGAGCAATCGTGGGAGAATAGCCTTGGTGAGAGAGGTAAAGAAGAACCCAAAGATCGCTGTGGTTGAGCTCCAGAGATGCAGTAGGGAGATGGGAGAAAGTTCCACAAAGTCAACTATCACTGCAGCCCTCCACCAGTCGGGGCTTTGTGGCAGAGCGGACGACGGAAGCCTCTCCTCAGTGCAAGAAATATATAAGCCCACATAGAGTTAGCCGAAAAACACGTGAATGACTCCCAGACTATGAGAAATAAAATTCTCTGGTCTGATGAGACCAAGATTGAAGATTGTGTGGAGAAAACCAGGCACGGCTCATCACCTGTCTAATACAATCCCAACAGTGAAACACGGTGGTGGCAGCATCATGCTATCGGGGTGATTTTCAGCTGCAGGGACAGGACAACTGGTTGCAATTGAAGGAAAGATGAATACGGCCAAGTACAGAGATATCCTGGAAGAAAACCTCATCCAGATTGCAAAGGACCTCAGACTGGGCCAAAGATTCGCCTTCCAAAAAGACAATGACCCTAAGCACACAGCTAAAATGACAAAGGAGTGGCTTCAGAACAACTCTGTGACCATTCTTGACTGGCCCAGCCAGAGCCCTGACCTAAACCCACTTGAGCATCTCTGGAGAGACCTAACAATGGCTGTCCACCAACATTCACCATCCAACCTGACGGAACTGGAGAGGATCCCCAAATCCAGGTGTGAAAAACTTGTTGCATCATTCCCAAGAGGACTCATGGCTAGCTCAGATGGGTGCTTCTACTCAATACTGAGTAAAGGGTCTGAATACAAATGACCATGTGATATTTCAGTTTTTCTTTTTTAATAAATTTGAAAACATCTCTACATGTCTGATTTTTCTGTCAAGATGGGGTGCTGAGTATACATTAATGAGAAATAAAATAATATTTTGGGGATTTTTGGAAAATGGCTGCAATGAAACAAAGAGTGACACATTTAAAGAGGTCTGAATACTTTCCGTACCCTCTGTACCTTTCATTCATTGTCTATATTTTTTAGTCTTTCTCAAGGTCTGTAACTGATTTTGCTATTTTATAATCTGCTCATAAAGGACTACCATATATATAACAAACCCTGAAATGTCCGGGTATTGTAGTTGTTTCAGGTTTTAATACCTTAGACAGTTAGACAATTGTTTTTGGTTGACAAAGTCATAAAGTATTGTCATTCTTACAGAATTTAAATGTAACTTGTGAACTGTAATTGGAATTCAAGACAATCCAAAACACCTACATAAATTTATAATTGGTGATGAGCTGAAATACAATCTTATAGTAAGAGATATTAACCCTTTTAATTGATTACTCTAGCAACCCCATGAGAAACTGATCTACGACTACGAGGAGGCACTCACAGCCATCAGCAAATTGGTAATGTTTTGTGTATGAGAGTATCATGGATATAATGGAGCTAAAGATATGCTTTTTTAATTCCTGGCATGTTATACCTGTGTGTAGGTGTCAACAGAAACCTACCAGGGAGAGCCAAAAGAGCAGGAAAAAGGGAAGCATAATCAAGAAGTCAGAAACAAAATACATAAAGAATATGTAGCTGCACTGGATCACGAGGGTACGCTCAAACAGAAATTCAGTAGTTTTATTTATATCACAATATATTTAATTGTTGTATTGCCATATTGTCTTTTTATGTAAGCAACAAAAGTGGTTCTGTCTAAGAACTAGTGTAATATGAGATGTATGCATGAGTCTGTATGTAAAAGATCAATGTTAGCTGATATAGTTGTGTTCCTCTGTTTGTCTCCTTTTACGCATGTGGGTGTTTTCCAGAGAAAACAGCAAAGTTGCGCATTGCGCTGGTGAAAGGTCATGGTCTGGTGATGGTGCACTCCCTGCAAAGCAGAGCAGAAGAAACATTAAGCACCATGGAGAAGTGGTTAGAAGCACACTATCTTGCTGACATGAAGAGGTATGGTAAAGTAAATTGTGGGATCATGTATGGTATAATATGGTGTAGGCTATTTGTGTATAGTCAGATCTTTATTTTCATTTCAAACAATTTAAAATAGAGGGACCTAATTGTGAATGAAGCTGCAATTGTTTAAAACTGCATTGCTGTCCCTGTTTTATTAGTGCTGTGATAAATGCTATCTGTATTTTATTGTCATGTCATGATGTTAAATTCAAATAAATTAAATTACATTTTATTTATAGTATCAAATAATGTGAATGTATGCAAAAATGAAAGATATTCAAATTAATGAAAGCCCTTTAAGTTCTCATGAAGTTATTCTGAAGCCATTACTTGAGAATATAAAAATACACAAATAAAAAGTAGATTTTTGTCTCCATTAGCAATGAGCCTTTGGTACGTAATTTTTCATAGAAGACTTGTTTGACGGTTTATCTGTCTGTCTCTTTTTCTTTAGTATTGACCAACTATCAGTAGTAGTTCGCCACCACATAGAGGCTGGTGTTAAGTTGCAGAATGAGCTGGTGTTGGTATGTAATGACTTTATAATTGTGTTGATTGTTTTTTCAATGAACATTTTTATATTCCCCAAGTAGGTATAGTTTAGTGCTAACTGGTTACATAGTAACCAGTACATATACTGCAGAATGAAATCTGAATTGTTATTCCAGCCAGGACATTTGACAATGGACCACAGTCTCATTTACTTACTCCTCCCAATTTAAGATTTCTATATTCTCTTCAAAAGGAATGTAATGACTTCTATCTGAATGGAGACTGCCACATGGTGGCTAGCCCGGCTCCCCCTCCCCGTCCACCTCCTCTGGAGAAACCCACACGGTCCACCCCAACCATCACTCAGCTAGAGTCACTCCACCAACAGCTATGCAATGTTGCTCCTTCAGGTCAATACAGGGGGGACAAGTTGTAGGGTTACTGGGTCTATTCATGCTGCTATTCATCCATCCATCCAACCACCTTTACATTATTGTTTTTCCTTTCTGACTTTCAGGCCTCATGTCCAGTTCTGAGTTCTCCAGTTTACTCAGGAATATCATCTCCGTTAACATGGGCAGAAACACCTTGCCTGAACCCTGGATTAACAAGAATGAAACACAGGTACTGTTCACGTTTTCCAGAGACTCAGAACACAAAGTTGGGTAATCATTTCTTTTCTCTTCACCTAATTGCACCAAATTCTTTTCTTACCAAATTGACAAACCTTGTTTTGGCTTTGTCAATCACATAAACAAATAGTACTGTACTGATTGCAGAGAAAGCAAAGCAAGACACAAAACATTCCTGCATTATTCTGTCCGGTTCCCGTAAGAGACTCATTACTTGGCTTACTGTATAGAAGCATTGTGCTTTTATCTCCTGTCCCTAGTTGATGGAGATTGTATCTCTGCTTGTGGACAACTATGAGCTGGTAGACTGGCGTCGGTTTCTGCTCAGTGCTGCCCTGCCTTGGCCGTTTCCCTCCTTATCACAGCTGCTGGCTGTACTTCAACGTTTCAAGGCAGCAGATACCGGCGACACAGGCTATATAAACGAGGAACAGTACCTACAGGTTTTTACAAACACACACACACAGACACACTCAGGCGTAAATAAACAAGAGCGAAGAGGGGCCATTGAGGTATGTGAGTGGAGAGATAACCTGTTTAAAGTTATCTATCCAGTCACACACCTCCATGACCCCTCTTTGCTCTTGTGGCATTACTATGTACTGAGACTCTCTTTCCACAAGCATGTCTGGGATCATGTCAATGTGACGACACATATGAGTATATTGTCTACTTAATATAGTGTAAAATGAAAGCTGTCGCTCTCTGAACATTAAAACAAATGTTTAAGTTGCTCCTCTTGACTTTTTTCTCATCAGACAGAGTTGTGGTTTTCCAATGAGAGTGTCCAACCCGTCCCAGAGGACCCCTCTCAGCCTCTACCTTATGACCGCCTGGCTAACCTACGCAAGGTGCAAAGCCTGCTTAATTCCAAGATAATGTAAATCTGTATTATTCCCGAAATGGGAAATCCAAGTGGTCATGGTATACAAACAACCTAAAAGACATAAAAAAGAAATAACAAACACACACAAATAATGCAACAACAATAGAGCATTACCCAACATTTTAAACAATTACTGTAAAAGTATGTTTGAGCTGTTATATATATTTCTTTTTAACTGAAATTAATCTAAAACACAAATTTATAGAGTCATTGCAATTTCATGCACTTTGTTCTGAACCTCAAAGTTATCAAACCTTAACATCTTATGTTTACTATTTGTCCAAATGAACTGCACTGTAATCATAAAGGAACAGTTACATATGCCTGTGTTCTTGCTTTTAAGTTCTTTTTCCAGTTGTTTGCGGACCACTCCTTCTCCCCCCCTCGACTGGACTATGTGTCAATGCTGCAGTACTTTGCAGCCGACCCTCAGCCCAGACAGGGCTTCATCAGAGCACTTAGTGTAGTGCTGGGACAACATCTCAAACACTTCTCACCGGGCCATCTTGTCAAGGTGAAGTAAATTAATGTACAAAGAAACGTCAATGACATTTTCACTTGAACGCCATTGCAAAAGCACTACCTTCCTCATCTTCTTTCATCAAACACATTATAATTTTCTGTCACCAATTTTTTCAGATGGTCCGGAATTATAATAAATTATAGATATAGATATGTTTCTTGTGGTTGGTCATTTTTTTTGGAATGTAACGTTACAATGAAACATTTTGTGTTGTGTATCCAGTCTATGCCCAGTATAGAAGAGGCTACAGAGCTCAGCGCCTCAGAACTCGACGGAGACTACAAGGAAGAAGAAACTCCGTGTGCATCAAGCAGTTCATTAGGGGAGCAGATAGTGTCCATCCCTGCTCTCCTTGCTGTCATCTGCCACAAAGTCGCCAAGATGAAAGACAACAAGCACCTTCCTCCAGGCTGCCTGAGTCAGGAGGAGCACACTGAGGTATAACCCTACGCAAGTTCAAACTGGGCTTTAAGGAAATACATACTTAAATGGTTGAATACATTATGGAAATATACTACTTTTTTGTTAGTATTGTTTTTTGCGGGGGTTATGTGGAAGAAAAAAAATAATTATATGTTTATTTATTGTTTATTACCAGTGCATTCAATACAATTAAACAAATAGAATAAAATAAACTACTACTAAATGTAGTAAAATACACTGTATAAGGTCTTACCTTACCTGTCTTGTTTCATAGCTGTGGGCCTTTGACAGGGACTATGTGGGGGACAATCCATTAGTTTTTTAGAAATAATATGTAAGGGGCTGTCTACACCTATTTACATAATTTACCTCAAATAAATTAGGCTATATCTAGATTGGGGTAAAATAAAGGCAAAGCCTCTGAAAAAAAGTAAAGTTTTAGTTATAGTTTTTTTTTTACTGTCTATGGGTTTACTAAACACCTTAATGCATTTTAAAGGCTCCATACTTTGAAGTTTCTATACTTAAAAATTAGTTTTGTACGGGGAGTTATTAACTAAATTAATATAATGAAACTCTTCCCTCATGTTACTCTTTGTCTCTGCTGGCCTCTAGCAACTTGTGCAGATCTTCAGAGAGCTGGGCTACAAGCCTGAGGACTGTGTCCCCTTCTCCAGTCTCTCTCAGCATCCTATTATCCAGGACCTGATGGAAACCTTAACACACTACCAGCTTGTAGTAAGTCTCTGTGTTGACTCACATACGGCTTAAAACAATGACAACACAGCTGAACAAGCTAAATATAAACTATTGACTGATTGATAGAAGTTAGTATATAAAAAAGTGAATTTATTCATATACACAAACCTATGCAGTGAGAATCGGAAAATAGCACATTTGTCCTCTGCAGGACATTCAGACGTTCCACCATTATGTGTAGTAGCATTCTCAAACCTACATGAGGATTCATTTTTGTCTTTTATTCCTGTCTCCATCCCCACCTTTTGTATCCTTTTTTAATTTTAAACTTTTATTTATCTCTCAAACTTCTCTGTCTCTCTTTGTCCCTCAGAACATTCATAGAGTGCTAATGGCCCATCAAGATGAAGGAGAAGCTAACAGCTTGACAGTTCCCTAAAGGATACAGTAAATATACGTACCTAGGAAATGCAAAATATGTTGCTTTTGCCATTTGGAAGTACTCTCTAATTGTACCTTTGAAATATTTGCTGAAATGTATTGCTTACTTCAGTATTTAATAAATACATTTGCAACCACAACTTATGTCAGTATGTAGAAATGTCTGTAATTGGTGACGGATGGAATGACAGCATAATTGGATTGACAACAATAACATCAATGATGGCAGGTTGACCCCTCTTACTCGCTTTTTTCCCTGATACACTCCAGCAGTTTTTCTGTCTGGCTCCTTTTTCTAATGACCTCTCTGACACAAAAAAGGCATTGGTTGTGGCTACAATGAGTGTATTGTCCAGGATAACCTACATGTCAAGTCTGGCTTGCCCAGTAAACTGCCTGCCAGGGCACCCACAACCCAAGCGCAGTCCATAAAGCAACGAAGGGTTAGGATAGCTACTCGATTCAGCAGTCACTGCTGCCTTTCTACCAATCAACTTAATGGGCATGCTGTTTAAAAAGAAACTTAATTTATGTTCAACAATAGGGTTCAGTGTTGTTATCTAGGTTTTCTTGGGAGTAAAGGCAACTTATTAATGCATTATTAGGTGAGTGTGTCACAATAAATATCATTATTATCAATAAATTCCTTTCTGTACTTCTGTACTTGATGGAGGTGGTTACATTCTGCCAGCAGCCTTGAGAGAATGTAACTCCTGTTAATACTTCTATTTGCTTCCATTTGAGGGCTTGGGGAACCCCCCCCTCTGACCCACCTCCCTTTCTATATTTCCCTCCCTTTAATTATCAATGCAGGTCCAAGGCTCTTGGACTTTTTAGTGTCTGACTTTGAGAGAAAACAGATCTGCTCACATGTCACATAGACAGAATCATTCTTGCAGACTTGCATCCAATAAGGAATAAATTGGACCTTCAACATTTGTTGCAAGACAAAGAATACTGGATACATGCTAGGTAAACTAAATAAGGATTTGGGATTGCCCCATTTAACTCGACGCTGCATACTATAAAATAATCTTGACTCCTGGCTTAAACGGACAAGAGATCAACAAAGAAGACTTTCAGTACTTAACTTGGAGCACCGAAAAGATGATTTTATCAAGAATGTGAATTTGCTCAGTTTTTTGTTGGTAATCCTGCATTTTGATTTCTTGTGGAACATTCTTGTGGAAAATGTTCCATTTGTCTGGATCACAACTCTGTCTGGATCACTGTTTAAGTACACGTTTCCCCCGTTACTTACTGGATCTAACTTTGATACTGTATTGCAATTAATCGGACAAAAGAATTCAATTCACACAGAAAGGTTTTCATTACAGTTTATTTTTTAATTGGGAGACTATTTTAAGAGGATCTTGGCTGCAGGTCAGTCCGTGGTGCTTTAATAACAACATGGGGATTGCATTTTTTTGCATTTTTTCTCTTATGGCTCTTCCAGTACTTCAGTCTGCCAAGATCCTGACTGTCTGTCTAATTGGTAAGTAGTGGAGCAGTGATTGTTAAAGTGCCCTTACAGTAATAGAGATATTGATTGTAAAATGTTAACAAATACGAGAAGATTAAGCATCTTCTTGCCAGACTGGTGAATCATGAAAGTACAGTCAAAGGAAAAGGAAGTAAAGGAAAATTGCATCAGTATGTTTATTAAATCCAAATTCATGTAGTATGCTGCAAACAGTGAGCTATTACGCAGTTGTTTTATTTAGTATCTTCTTCTTTCCTCTCCTCCCCTCCAGGAGGAAGCCACTACTTGTTGTTAGATGAAATTTCTCATAACTTACACCAGCATGGCCATGAGGTCCGCATGCTCTTACAACTGGGCAACCCTATTATTACAGGTTAACTGTACATACAGTACACGCATATATATGCAGAATACACACAAACACTCTCATCCTTTCTCTGATTAAATTACTCTAATTTTCATTCAAATGCAAATTTCTGTTCAACTCGTCCTAGGTTTTTCCTATGGAGGCCGTGCAGACAGTTACAAGATGAGCACCTGGTCCTTAGGAGAGAAATACATCCAAGAATACAATGGCTGGTTCCTAGAGCAACAAACGCAGTTTTTACTTGGAAGGTACAGATTTGTAGGAGATTTGGTAACAGTGATTGAATTGTGTTGGGTGAAACAGACAAGCTCTTATAAGCTACTTAATCTTGTTTTTGATTTTGAGTCTGGTTTTACATCTGCATTTTGAGGCTCTAGAATTTCTCTTCTACGGTTGCCCTATTTGTCTCTGATTTAGACTACTGAACCTTCTTGGCTTAAAGTGAATATCAAAATCAATCAATCAAAATAGATTTAAATAGCACTGTACAGCAACCAGCAGGTGTACAAAGTGCTTAACATTTATTGATGCGAATATCAGGGGGTAGCTTGTTCCAGAGTCTCAGGGCAGCAACTACAAAAGCCCTGTCCTGGTATGAACAGTGGGACTTCTAAAACCAACTGATTTGAAGACCTCAATGACTGGTTGTGCTCCCGCAAAGTTAAAATGTCAGAGAAATACTCCATTTAAAGCCTTAAAAACAAACAACAAAATCTTAAAATCTATTCTAAATGCACCGGGAGCCAATGCAGGGTGTAGAGAACGGCAGTGATGTGTGCACTAGATGTATTTGTTTAAAACCGACCAGCAGAAGTTTGTACAAATTGAAGGCGTGAGATGGAGGTCTGATTCAGACCAACATAGAGAGCGTTACAGTAGTCCAACCTTGAACCAATAAAAACATGAATGACCATTTTTAGGTTGTGCCTGCTTAGAAAAGGCTTAACTTTAGCGAAAAAATGAAGCTGGAAAAAGCTAATTTAACAACATTACTGATCTGCTTATCAAATTTCATGCTGTAATCAAAAGTAACCCCCAAGTTTTTGACAACTGATCTAGTGTATGATGCCAGAGCTCCCAAAGTCAAAGCTGGACCATTTTGCATGCCTGGAGTACTGAAAATAATACACTCTGTTTTAATCATTCAATTTAAGAAAGTTGTCTGAAAACCACAACTTAATATCAGTGATACAACTGAGCAGGGAGTTTAGTGCGACACTGTCATTTGCTTTCATAGGCAAATAAATTTGTAAATCATTTGCATATCAATGAAAAGATAGGTTTAGCTTTCCTATAATATCCCCTAAAGGCAGCATATATAAATAAAACAGAATGGGGCCAAGAATGGATCCCTGTGATACCCCACAAGAGAGAGAGGAGCAAATGACAAAGAGAGGTCACCAATCATAACAGAAAAGCTCCTATTTGACAGATAGGAGCTAAACCATTTGATTGCCGAGCATCTGATGCCTACACAATTCTCAAGGCAAGAGAGGAGGACTGCATGGTTCACTGTGTCAAATGCCGCTGTGAGGTCCAAAAGGACTAAAATATTAGGATTCCCGGCATCTACGAACAAGGCAATATCATTATGTACCCTCAACAGTAGACAATAGATTAATATATTTGTATTTAACAGCATTGTACTATATCTCAGATTATACTGTATACTGTCATACTTCTCACTCCCCTTGGAACTCTGTCTATCATTATTCACTGTCATTTTTCCTTCCTCTCTCTTTCTCTCAGGGATACCTTTAATGCCTTTCTAAACTTCACATGGCACCTGTCCTATCAGTGTGACAAGCTGTTAGGGGACAAAGAGATGATAACATTCCTCCAGAGGGAACACTACGATATCACCATCCTTGATGCTTTTAACCCATGTTCCTTCATCCTTGCTCACAAACTTGGTACACCTGTTGTTCATATCACTTTGATTAATGCCATTATAACTATCATCCTTTAAATCTTTACAATACTACAGTTATACACTACTACTCATCAATACCTTCCCACCTGTATTATTTTCAGATGTTTTTAAATGTGTAATGCAAACTAATTGTGAGCCAAATGTTTAAAGGGTCTTTATTTGAGTTTATTTTAAATCTATTAACAACCATGAATACATCTACAGCAGTGCCATGCACTTTTCTCTTGATTTACCCCAGGTGTCCACTATGTAGCTTTCTATCCTGGCTCTCTGAACGGTCCTATGTCCATCGCTCTCCCCAGCCCAGTGTCCTACATCCCAGTCTTCAGCTCACAGCTGTCCGATCAAATGAACATCTGGGGTCGTGCAAAGAACCTCTTATATTCTTGCTTAGCTCCTGTAGGTAAGAATGGTGTTGCATAGGAGATGCTATTTCTATGGGATTGTCTGGCTTGCTTGATAACACACATCTTAAGTGTAGATATTGTAAAAAAAAAAAAAGCGCCTTTTTTGATATCATGAATTTAGGTTTTACATTATATTTCTTCTTATCTTGTTCTCCTCTCATTTGTCATATACTGACTTTATATTTGTACTTTAAAATCAACACTTATCTTACATTTCACATTTTTTCTTCTTTTTCAGCTGCTTTTAGCCAATCATCTTAATACAGTAATTTAAGCAAACTTAAATTCCTCCATACATTTTTTGGCTAATAATCCATTTAAACTGATTGTACATGCGGTGGGAATGTTTACATTTGTTCTTGTCACATTGAAATGTGTCCACTTTGCTCAATGCTAATATTGTTTGCATATGCAATAGCCAACTATCTACTTTGGCGAGAAATGAGTTATAGTAAGTCAATCTGAATGGCTTTCAACAAATGTCAACCATACAATGCTCGACCATTTTGGATTATGTCTCGTTTCTTATATCAAGGCCAGGGGCGTGTATGGACTACCTTTAGGCAAGTAGCTGAGCGCCACCTTGAGTCAGGCTCACCTCTTGGAGGTCTGGATGAGTTACATCAAGGAGCTGAACTCTGGGCCTTCAACACTGACTTCTCCCTGGAGTTCCCCCAGCCCATTATGCCCTACACTGTGCTTGTTGGAGGGATGCTGAATAAACCTGCAAAGCCTCTGGAGCAGGTCTCTTCTCTTGATACACATATCCAAATACACCAGTAAGACTCAGGTTTTTAAATTAACTAGTTTTCTTCCCCTGTCTTTACCTTTCTCACTCCCACATCCCTCTGGACTCCCCTACTCTATGCACAACCCTCTCTCTCTCATCCTGTCTTTCTCAACATTGGAAATTTTTCCATTTGCATATTTCTTCTATTGCCCATACCCCAACCCTTTTGATCCCTCAGGATCTTGAGTTGTGGATCTCTAATTTTGGGGAGGCAGGTTTTATTGTCGTGACTCTGGGATCAATGGTCTCTTCAGTCTCTGTGGAACCTCTGCTTGTAGAGATGGTGGCTGGCTTCTCCAGGATCCCTCAGGGGGTGCTCTGGAGGTAAAAGCATGACACAATTCATACAGGCATTTAAAAAAAAAATAGCACTTTTAAAATCAACCACCAAAACAAACAGTGTTTGTTTGCAGGTATGACCACAAGCGATGGCCATCAAACCTTGACAGACCTCCCAATCTCAGGCTAGTGGACTGGCTGCCTCTTAATGACCTGCTGGGTAGGAACCGTCTGCCTCTCTAACCCTTAGTTACAGGCATAATGGCACGTTACAGGACTGTCTAAAAGAAGAATAAAAACAATGAATGTCATAATTCCTGTCAGACATTTGACCAGGATTGCAGCAGGCTGAGACTGGGTAACTGCTGCGCTGCAGCTCCATTCTTTCATTTAACTTTTAATTTAATTTTTCTTCATATTAAAGAAATACTACAAGATTAAAGTGCTTGCTTTAAATGTTCAGTAAATCCGTTTTATCTCATTAAACAGAGGAATATCCAAATACAGCATGAATGATCATGAATGTACAATCTGGTCATGCCCTGTGGTTTAATTTTGTTGCTGCCTTGTTTGACCACATCGTGGCACATGAAAATAAATGTGTTCATGTGTGTACATCCATACCCATCCCTAAAATGCTGGGCATGGTTTGGTCCAGTTTTACAAGTCTGTAGTACACTCAAACACTCTTACTTTCTTTACTCAGTAATTACGTTTTTATAAATTTTCTGTTTACCGCAGGACACAAAAAAGCATGTCTCTTTATCACCCATGGTGGACAAAACAGCCTGTTCCAGGCAGTATACCATGCTGTTCCTGTGCTAGGAATCCCCCTGTTTGGGGACCAGTTTGATAATGTGGTGAGGGCTGAAACAAAGGGACTTGGCCTCACCATCAACCCCACACAAATCACAAGGGAACTGCTCAGCTCCACCATTCAAACACTTATACAAGACATCAGGTATGTGGATGGATGGTTGAGAAACATGTGTGATGCCAGTAGAGAACAGACATGTCTGTAACTACTTCTCCCTTCTATTTCCTTAATTTTCCCAATTATTTCTTCTTTTCTAGGTTCAGGTCATCAGCTTTGACCCTTAGCAGAATCCACAAATCCCATCCTGTCCCTCCAGCCCTCCGACTCATTCAGTGGGTGGAGCACATCGTGCAAAGTGGAGGTGGAAGTCATTTAAGGCCGGCCTCTCTGAACCAACCATGGTACCAGAGATACCTGTTGGACTTGGTGCTTCTCCTCTCTCTGGGGATTCTTGGACCTGTAGTTCTCTGCTGGACTTTCTGTAGGAACGAGAATAGCAGGGACACACACAAAAAAATACAATAGCAGTACTAAGCGTTTCCTCAGGGGTACTTCAGATTTATACCTCAGTTCTGTGTTGCTCGTTTATCTCGGACTTGAATGCTGTACCCAAATGAGAAAACATAATTATGTACCCTAAAACAATGCTGTTGTTCAATACATAAACCACTCTTGTTGTAACTGATTATTATAATTTTTCTATGAATACATACAATTAATAAGTGAAAACAGGCTGTGATGTGGATTTAGGTGACCTTTTACACAAGAGATAAATTCTTTTTCTTCTTCTGTAGCCCCCCTAGGCCCAGAAACGATATCACTTAAGGACAAAAATATAACTGAGAAAAGGGTGTTTTTTTCCAGAACATTCCCTTTGATTATCAAAAGA
The DNA here is from genome assembly GCF_013103735.1 of Etheostoma cragini. Classification (NCBI taxonomy): domain Eukaryota; kingdom Metazoa; phylum Chordata; class Actinopteri; order Perciformes; family Percidae; genus Etheostoma; species Etheostoma cragini. Next base: position 19,876,311 of record NC_048411.1, read on the forward strand.
AAAGTTGCAAAGTACTTTCAATATTAGTGTGCAAAAAAAGCATTTAAGCTATTAATACTGTTGCATAATTTTGTTTTAATTTCTAGTACTTTTTGCATACTGAAAGAGTTTCATTTTCGTTATTACCACTTTCCCTTCAGTGGAATAGCCATAATGTCAAGTGTCCTGCCCTCTCCCCTCCTAGCGCCATCATGTCTACAGACGTCTCATTTGTACTGCAGCGCCACATAGTCTGACACCTCTGTGCTGCTTTGACCTGACTGTGTTGCAAGCAGGGGTGGCGACAGCACGCATGCAAACACGCACACACACGCACACACACTATAACTAAGCAATGCTTTTGTATTGCATGTTTCCAAATGGCAGAAAGACGGGTTAGGGTACATGGATGAATGTGGAGGATGGTTTTGTGTGCTGCTGTGTTTGTCTAGTTCAGGTACAAAGTAGACAAAGTATGTTGATAGTCGTTGAATGCATCTGAATCAAAAAATTTAAAAAATGCTCTACCTGCAAAGTTTGTATGTGCATCTGCGCATGTGTGTGTTTGGGGCAGCGTTATGGTCTACTGGCTCTTAATTATTAACCACCTGCAAGACTCAACTCTGACCCCCACACCCTCCTCTGCTGGTTTCCACTGAGTCTCCTTCTTCTTTCTAAACAAGACACAAAAGCAACCAGCAATGTTCACGGTCAGCGCTCAAGCCACTGTGGAGACCCTCTCTGTTCTTTCCTCCCTCTCACTCCTCACATCTGTGTGGGGGGTCAGCAGGGAGGAAAATATAGATTAGCAAAGAAATAATGACCAATTAGGACGGCTTGTTCTCTCTCCATTCAGCTGTCCATTCTTTCATTCCTTTCCTGCATTTCATTTGTCTGTTTGGCTGGCAGTTGCAGGTCCCAGTGAGTCTTCCTCGGTCTCGCACGCAATCCAAAACAGGCACTGCAAAGCAGCCAAAACATGACAGCAACAAAAAAGAAAGAGGCAAAAAAGAGAAACATTAATGAAGCAAACAAAGGACTGTGCAAAATAGAACGGTCCGAAGAGTAATAAACTGTGTCTCTTTTGGCAATTCTAATACTAAAACTGCAACTACAATACATTTTGTTATTCCTTTTTGGCTTAAGAAGGAATTGCAATCATCTATTTTATTGTATTATTAATCATGAAACTTAGCTCAAAACAGGTTTACTACAGGTACCCTGCAGTGAAAAGCAAGATAAAATCAACAAAAATAAAATGACAATGATAAATGCACGTCATCTAAGATAAGATAATTTGTTTATTAGTCCCCAATGGGGAAATTACTGCACTACACTCTGTGTACACACTTTTGATAGTACTCACACACAGGCCTGAAATACACACACATGCTCAGGACCTGTACATGCAGAGATGTCAGAGTGAGTGGGCTGCCAGCTGAACCAGCGCCTTGAGCGGTCCAATCTCAAAGGACAGAAAACCAAAAGACAGGAAGTAAAACAAGACAACACATGGGAGAACAGAGGGACTACACAATAAAACAGGAAATGGATGTGTTAGACTTGCTGGGATTTAACCAGTGTGCTCTGAAGTTCAAATCTGTGTTTGTGGGTTAGATCCCCATCTAGTGGTAGGAAAATAAATAATTAATTGAGAGTGAGACTTGTGTTGAAAAAGGTTTGACTTCATGGACAAGAATTAGCCCCAATTGTAAAAATACTGTGAAAATAAAGTAGAGTAAATAACCCTGGAAAAAATATTCAGATACTATGATCAAACAGCTTTTGGTGAAACCGTACACTACTGCTTCACTAGATTCACTTCATTTGATTTTTTTGATGGCTGGATTTGGCTACTTTGCAGATTAAGATGTTCCAAAAACACACACACAGTTGCGAGTTGGTTAAGTCCTCCTGGTCTAATACAACAGTCCTGCAATAAATTCCACCATCATGAAGGTTATAATGTTCTGATTCAACTGTATGATCCTTTGGAGGATGTAGTTTTTTTGTGGTGGAATTGTGTTGCATTATCCAAAAAGGTATTTTTAATATTTAATTATTGTTAACAGATTGGGTGGTTAAAATATTAGGCATACCTCTAAAAAACAAAAAAGGTAGGATTTATTGAAGCGGTGTACTTAGACTGCAATTTGTTTTAACTATAGGGTTAGTTATAATAAACAACTGGCAACTGAGAGTATGATGTAAAAAAAAAAGAAGAAAAAAGAAAAGAGATATTTCATATTTCTCCTGTATTAACTTCTCTGCATTGGCTTCCTGTAAAATCCAGGAATGAATTTAAAATCCTTCTTCTGACCTACAAAGCTTAAAGAGTCTAGCACCAACATACCTAGAAGAGCTCTCAGTGACTTATTGTCCCACTAGAACACTACGCTCCCAGAATTCAGAGTTACTTGTTATTCCTAGAATCTCTAAACGTAGAATGGGAGCCAGAGCCCTCAGCTATCAGGCTTCTCTACTTTGGAACCAGCTCCCAGTCTGGGTTCGGGGGGTCAGAAACCATCACCACATTTAAGAATAATCTGAAAACCCTCCTCTTTGATAAAGCCTATAGTTAGGGAGTGAGGAGTTGCAGCGTCCGCCTAACCCAGCCCGCCTGCTTCTCTTCATAGTCGTCGGATTCATCTACCATATAATCAATAATATCCTAAAAGTAGAGGGAGGCAGGGCAGTAAAGCCTAATCCTGCTGGGGAGAGTTCTAGCCTGACCAGGCACTTGTTTCTCCTTGTTATGCTGTTATACACTCACCGGCCACTTTATTAGGTACCCCATGCTAGTAACGGGTTGGACCCCCTTTTGCCTTCAGAACTG
>NC_048411.1:19879225-19915036 GCF_013103735.1 Etheostoma cragini
TCTTGACCATGTCTACATGCCTAAATGCACTGAGTTGCCGCCATGTGATTGGCTGCTTAGAAATTAAGTGGTAACGAGTAGTTGGACAGGTGTACCTAATAAAGTGGCCGGTGAGTGTAGTTCTAGACTGCCGGGGGATTTCTTTTCCTTCCTTTGACACACCGAGCTGCTCTCCTGTCCTTTTCCATTTGTGTGCATTCAGTCCCAGTTATGCTTGTTACTAACATAGCTCTGAGAAGTTTACTTCCCGGAGTCCTTATATATTTTATTTCCCGGCATACTATCCTGGATTAGGATGGCACAAGATCTTGGTTGCAGCTGTCGCCATGGGCCTGCTGCACCCCCGGCTGCACCCTGCTGTACCCTGCTACACTCTGCAATGCCCAGCTGCTCCCTGCTGAACACTGCAGCATCCCGCTATGTCCACCTATACTCTGCTATAACATGCTACGCCCTGTCCCACTCTGCAGTGCCCTGCTATGACATGAACTGCTACGACTACCATTTGTAGCCACTGTTCCATTATCTTTATTGTAACTATTACTGACACTGTGCATCACACCCCCGACTGGCACCATCAGACACCACCTACAAAGAGCCTGGGTCTGTCCCATAGACCGTTAATATCAATAATATACGGTCTATGGTCTGTCCCAGGTTTCTTCCTAAAAGGAAGTTTTTCCTCTCCACTGTCTTACAGCTTGCTCTTGGTGGAATTACTAGAATTGTTGGAGCTTTGGAAATTATAGAGTGTGGTCTAGACCTACTCTATCTCTAAGTGTCTCAAGATTACTTATGTTTGATACTCTAAATAAAATTGAACTGAATTGAAATTGAAATTGCTACTTTAATTTAAGTATAAAGGATGCGAGTACCTGTTCCACCACTCTTTATTTTTATTCGGCGTAGCTCTGTTATTAAGAGGTGATGTATGTTAAAATTATAAAATAAAGTCATATTTAAGAGTCCATCAGTTGCCAAGGGGGCGCAATGTAATTTTTAGAGGATAGTGTCGTTGCTCATAAAAGTCGTGTGATACATACAAACCTGATTGGTTAGAATGCCGCCGTTTGATTGGTCAGTGTTGAGAATGTGGGCGTGGATATACGTCAATTGTTTATGTAGCTCGCTGTCCGTGTATGTAACCGTACCAAGCGAGGACTCCGCAATGTGATTTGTTGACATTGATTTGTTTTCATATCGTTTTACCAGCTGGCTTTACTACATTATGCACCAGCCGTTGACATGTGGAACCACTAGCAGGTGAAACACGGAAGAAGCCGAGGAAAAAGCCGGAATGGCAGGCGCCTTCAAAGCCTGCCAGAAAATTCGAGGTCCGCAGATTAGAAATCTGCTGGACGCGAAGGACTTCATTCTCCTCGACTGCGACGGGGTCTTATGGCACGGAGAGCAGGCGATAACGGGCGCGGCGAAGGTGGTGAATTCGTTGATTCGGCACGGCAAAAACGTAGTGTTCGTCACCAACAACTGCACCAGGGCCCGGGAGAGTTATGTGCACAAGTTCTGCCGGCTGGGCTTCACCGACGTGATACTAGAACAGATCTTCAGCTCGTCGTACTGCTCGGCTCTCTACCTGAGAGACGTCGTCAAGATCCGCGGCCAGGTGTTTGTCATGGGCTGCGACGGACTGCGCAGAGAGCTGGATGAGGCGGGCATCCCCTGCGTGGCGGAGGCAGACGATCCGGACGCCACCATCTACGACTGCCCTCTGGCTCCGGACGTCAAGGCAGTGCTAGTGGGACATGACGATAAAATGACTTTTCTCAAACTGGCCAAAGCCTCGTGCTACCTGAGGGACCCGGACTGTCTGTTCCTGGCTACAGACAACGACCCGTGGCACCCTCTGTCTAGTGGAAGAATACTGCCAGGTATGGTGGTGATGAGGCTCACTCATTGGAAGTTTAGGATAAGGGCTAATTTGACAGCTGCACATTGCATACTTAAACTACTACAGTAAATCTATATTGTAAGTTAGTAAATCCCTTTAATGTGATACAACTCCAGTTTCACAAAATGTAAGCTGCAACAGAAGTATTATTTCATGTTTTTTTTATAGAATATTTATCAGCTGTAGTGTTTTGTGATATATATGTGTAGAAGAGTGTTTATAAATCTCCAATGTTCCTCTCAAGAATGAACAAAATAGTTTCAACAGTTGCGTATCTGCTGAGTTACACACTTGTTTTGTTTAAAATACAAATAGACGTGGTGTTTACTGTGATGATGGCTGAATAGGGAGGTCCCCATTGACTATCATTCTTCTTACTCTATGTGCATTGTTTATGCACCCCATCACCATTAACAGTGCACGCTACGGACTACACATAGCAGTTTCATTACAGTATACTCCCCAGTATTATCCAGTAAACATGTGCTTAAACACCACCTGGCCTCAGATTTGATTAAACACAAATGTTTTTAGGTATGAATATCATCTAAGTGCAACATGAACTGAGATACTAAAGGTATTAAAACAATTTTGCAGGGTCTCCATATCAGGTGAAAATGGGACGGTTTAAGTTTTCAAGGCTCATTTAATTGCAAAAATCCTGGTTTAAGTCCAGCCTGCGGCCTTTTGCTGCATGTCATCCCTCCTTGATCTCTCCCCTCATTTCCTGTCACCACCTTACTGTTGCTTTAAAGACAAAAATGCTCCCAAAAGTATTGAACAGATTAGGCTGTAGATAGGTCATGCACTTTATATGATTAGTAGTAGACGAGCACATACAAAATCATAGTCACAGTACTAAAACCGTTAATCATCACTGCCCAAATAAATCTCTCTCCATCAATCTTTTGTTTTGGGTCAATGCGGCCTTCAGGCACACGGGCACTGTAGATAATTATTGCATAGGGCTCTGTGAAAATTTAGTATGATAATTTAACATCTGTCAATGGAATTATATCGTGATGAAATCATATCGAGATATCGTTACGTTGTCTAAATTGATAAAAACAAACACAAACTCAGTTTTATGAGCAAATGTGTTGTGAAACATTTTGAGGTGATATCAATTAAAGAATTGCATTTGTTTTAACACCTCACTATTTTTGTAAAGTCATGTAGCATATATAGTATATAGCTGAAAAATATACTATACATTTCATTGAAACTGTTTACATTATTGATGATTTATCTAAAATCTCATTGTAAAACATATTTTGGGACAGCACCAATTGTCAACCCTACAATATCATCGCAATATTGAAATCAATGTATTTGGTCAAGAGTATCATATCTGCCCAGCCCCAGTGATGCATAACACACAATATCACATTATACCCAAACATACTTGAAGGAGACAGGTTACTGGGTGATTGGAGAAGAGGATGTGTCCTAAGAATTCACTGTAATTTTAACCTTTTGTCTCATGTTTACTCCGGCAGGTTCTGGGTCCCTCATTGCAGCCCTGGAGGTTTCCTCAGGTCGCAAGGCCACTGTGATTGGTAAGCCTAGCCGCTTCATGTTCGAGTGCATCTCCAGTCAGTTCAGCGGGGTGGACCCCGCCCAGTGCCTGATGATTGGGGACCGCCTAGAGATAGACATGCTGTTCGGGTCCAACTGCGGCCTCGACACCATGCTCACTCTCACTGGTGTGTCTCAGATTGAGAAGGCCCAGGAGTACAGGAATAGTGAGCTGACCACCAACCACAGCTTGGTGCCCGATTACGTGGTGGACACCATTGCTGATTTCTTACCTGCTTTTGAGGAACTGGACGAACAGAGCAACTGACAAATCCTCTTGCCTCCAGTGCAGAGCATAGATTGCTATCTACTGCAAGTGCAATGTTTAGTCTGGAATTTGCAAAAACTAAATACCTATCAACAATTATCAAAATCTAGAAATGTTCCCCAGTAACAAGGCTCTGTTTGTTGACCAAGACATTCGTAGGACAGCATATAAAATAATCTGAGTAATTCAGTGTATACTTCATTGTTTCTAGTGTTGTGCCCATTTGTGATTTGACAGTCCCTTGTTGCTGTAAGTGTTTAATATATGAATATACTGCACTCTCTTCTTCAAAAATCTGTCTTGTTTGATATTGGGTTTTGAAAATCCAGAGGTATTTTTGTAAAGCCATGAATTGTTCTGTAACGGAATGAATGTGTTTAGGAGCTGGTTAGTGTTGTTTTTTGCCAGAAGGCTGACATTGTCCTTGCAGAATTGTTTCCTCATATGTAATTGCCTGGGTATGACTTCTCCTTGATAAATTCATGGAAAGAGGAGATTAAAAGCTGTGATCTTTTCTCAGCTCTACTGGAGACTGAGATGACAATCTGCCAGTCAGACAGATGAAGTGTATATTTACGTTTCTATCATGTCTGTACTACTTGTGCCAATATTCATCTGAGTACTTAACAGTTTACTAAATCTCATAGTTAGCAAACCAGTTACACATTAATGGTGGCCAGTCATACTGCTCTGTTGTGAAATTTCAATGTTGTCAATGATTACCATATAGAGCATGTCAGCGACGGTTACGACAATAAATACCTAAAATAAATCCTTAACGATTTGTATATCTGTTGAAGACAACTTGTAACAAATGTCCTTATCTTCTGCTTGTTTTGTGTCTCCGTATCTACATCAAGCATGATAAGAACGCCACAATCAAAATACAATATTCCTTTAATCATTTAAATCCAGTAGTAGTTCACACCACTTCAGTACTATTGCAACTTGATATCCAGCATCACTTCAGCTTGGTTTAGTTCCAACAAACAGATCAGTTAGTGAAAGGCATGAAAAAGCAAAGAAACTTCCACATCATTTTCTATGTAACTGAGCCTCATGCTTTGATTTAGATGTTGTGGTGTTGCAGTGAAGCTCCGAATATGACTACATTAAAACCATCTTATGTTGGGTTAAGCTGGTGTAATGTTGAAACAAGGTTTAACAAAAACAAACCTGTAAGGAATAGTAAATAAGAAAACACTAGACGCTATTGTTAGAGCTTGCTGAAGATATCCCTTTAGTATGGACTTAAAATACAATTACATCAAAAAAAATAAACATATGTACATTTTAATGGGCTTTATGCAATACTTTATTCTACATCATGTCCCATGTGGCAATATAATCTCTTGTGCTGAGGAACAGAGTTAAAGACACTGATCTCCAACAGACAAGGACTTTGGTTGAAGTGATTGAGTCGCTTCACGTCACTCTGGTCCACCACGCTGTGAAGAAGAAATAACAAAAGAATGAGAATCTGTATGAAAAACAAACTTATATTTACCCATAAGAAACATGGCATGAAAGGTCCTCATACATGACACTGCACATCCACTCTCTCTAAAAAGTCTAACGTTACTTATGTTTACATTTCAGTTTCTGCAACTATGTTTGATTAGAATTCCTTTACGTCAGAGCAAACTATACATACAGTACCAATGAAAAGTTAAAAAAAACTTTAAAAAAAAGTTAAAAGGCCAAATTGTCAGTGAAGTGTTCTGAGTTTAAGATGTATGTGATCCGTCACCTGGATGTAGTCCATTTCATCCACCGCCATCGGTCTCCTTCGGTACCTTGCAGGTAGTAGCTGAACAGAGGCGAGAGTGTCTGGCGTGCCAGAAACGGGGGTCAAAGGTACATGAGGTCTTGATAAAGGAGGCGGCGCTGGTGCGTTGTGTGGTGAGACGTTTACTGCTAACGTTTTCAATGCCTCTTGAACTGGAAAACAAACGAGGGGAGAAGTCAACACAAGAAGCACTCAGGAAACATTACCAGAAATCAGAAATTGGTACAAAGTAAAAGCTAATTTTCTAGAGCAAAATCAACTAAATCCTAGCTAAATGTTTTCTTTAGATGACTGTTGAGTTTCACCTAACAGACTAATGTCTAAAAGCCACAGTTCATATATAGGCCAAGGTGTAGGTTCAAATTTGAGTTGTTCAAGTAAAATCTACCGTTACATTGTGTGAAGACAGTAGGCCTACGTATATCAACCAAATGTTATGTTGACATCCGTCACAGAAAGAGAAAATACACCATCAAATAATAACAGTTACAGCTTACATCATCAAGAGTTTATTTTAGTGTGGGTTCCTTCACTTATGTTATGTCAACTATCTGGCATTCACTTTCCTAATACTCACCATTGGGCCTTGCTACGTCTTGTCTTTTGGGGAACTTGATCAAAGGAGCGTGAGGCCGAACAGCCTGCAAACACACATGCATTATAACAAACAGCTGTGTGAATTAATGGGCCAATTAACCCTAAACAAAAAGATATTGTTCCATTTCCCTCATGAAGTATTTCCAGCAGGCAGCATTCAGATAGTTTGGGTTTTATTTTATTTTTTAGGTATTCGTCCAAATTCTTTAGGTATTTTTTTTTAGGCTGATAAACCATATACAGTGATTGTAAACAGATGTTTGCGGTGCTAAAAAGAAGCTGAAAAATAAACGTCCAAAGCAACTTGTCCCTTAAGAATGAGCTTGTTTTTCAGGATAGTTTCCTACCTCAGTGTGGAAAGATTTGTTTTAACCTTTCACAGCAAGTGCAAAGAGCTAGATTACCTGGGTAACTGGGACCTTGTTTCTTTTAAAGCTTGACAATGACTAGTATTTTTGGTGATTAAACTGAAACGCTTCAATAATGAGCATAGCCTTAGATTGTGACACGAGACTCACACAGAAAGTACATATGATGACAGTAACTTTGATCCATAATATGACTGAAACACCAATCATGACATAAAACTATTTTGAGAATTGATGAATGGTGTAAGCATTTAGGTGTCCTGGTCCTAGCTTCTCAAATGAAAAAAAAATGCTATTGTTTCCGTTTGATCTTGCATAATGACAGAATTCAGTTTACATTGTCAAAGTAAATGTTAATGTATGTGGGTTTTGCACTGAACAAATGTAAAAGCATTAAAAGACAGCAACTTAGCCTGATAACATTTTTGACAAGCATTTTTTTAAATCAAAAAGTCAACAGATTTTTGTCATTGAGCGAGAGAAGAGAACAAGATGACTAATAGTGAGTCAACAACAACTTTCTGTCTTACTCCTAACAACTATGTAACAAGCTAAACTTCTATCTATCAAGCTAACATTACATCCAGAACAGCCCGGAGTCCAGCAAACAGCTGTGACAAACTGAGAAAACGGCACTGTCAAATAAATAAAAATTAAAAACATTAGACGAATTTAGTCTGTAAGCCTTTTCTGCTTCTGTCTCAACATTATTAGCTACATGTCTGTGCTTTGCGGTTAAACAAGGACATCAACAAGGGTAACGTTACGACGGTACTTGTCACCCAAAGAAACGCCTCACTTATAAGTCCTCAACTGTTCAGAACAATAGAAATTCTAGATATTTACTTGACATCGTATATCTCACCTCAACACCCTGATGTCTACGGTATTTACAATCTCAGGGGCAACATTACCTGGATAACTCGGGCTGCGGGTGCTGCCATTTTGGAGCTGACTTTGCTTCCCATGACGACCTCGCAGGACCACTTCCGGTATAAAGAAGCTCCTTGTAGCTGCTGAAACACACCACAAGATGTCCCTGCTGTCATTATAAACAGTGAAGTCTACACCCCACACACACACACACACACACACACGTGCCCACACACACACACACACACACACACAAACAGAGAATGCAGTTCACGGTAATGGTGCAGGAAGATTGATGCCGCTTATAGTCTTCAACACATGGCATCGGTAGGGATTGAGCTTTAAACGGGACAGCAAGAATATTAAACTTCATAATGCGTGTATTTAAGACTAGAAGATTCATAATAAAGCTACATTTGTAGTCTTTCATTAGCCATACCTTACCTCTAGTTTTGTCTTTACCTTTTTTGGGGATAATGGACAACAAACGAGAGATGTGTTGACCCGGTGATCGTCCTGCGAGGTCAAATCGTCAGGCCATACTGCAGCCCTATCATTCCGTACGTCACGTCAATTTAGCCTCTTGTCAAAAAGCCACATACAAAAATAGACCAATAAAAGACTTAATCCGCATAAAGGACAACCAGTCGTGGTCAGGCAAGGCTCAAGGCTGGTTTATATTTCTTATAAAGCTATTAAATAGCAATGATATAATCTGTGAGATTCCTTAAAATGTCTATACAGACTACTGTGCTAGGGCAAAGACAAATATCATAATTTCACTCCGCCTTAGAAAAAAAGGTCAAGTGCGCCTGGCTTGTCCAATCAATGGCGAGGAAAGCAGCAGAGATCTTCTACACAAAAAGATGTGTCACCATCTGAAAACTCACAGTGCGCTTCATACATAATCAAGTTAGAGCACGACTCTCTCATGCAGCAGGAGATGAACATGAAATTATCTAACTATATGATTACAGTGTTAATACAAGGTAGTCTAATTAAGTATATCTTAACTTTTCTTCCATAATGTTTAGGATCAGGATACAGAGAGACAGATTTTAGTATTATTGTTATTTTAACCAACAATGGTCTAAATCAAAGCAGCAGAGGGAGCGTCTCATGAGTTTTTGTCCTTATTAAGCTGCCCACACATGACCACAGATGCAAAGCGCCGCCCAGCTAGTGGCAGTTTCAAACAGTGAGCCACGCCAAGGTTGGCACTTCCTCTGAGTTGTCGCCACTGTCTCTCCACAGGAAGACAATGGCACAGCAAACACAGAACGGGTTGACCGCTAATCATGTGTAGGTGGCCTTACGGGTTAAAATCCTGTATCCTGTAATAGCATCTTTGGGCCCTCCCTGATTGGTAAATGTGAATGGCTTGTAAACTCCAGCCCCTAAATGTAAGGCAGACTTGCTTTTAAAAGGTCAAGCCCAACGTGAGATAGCCTAACCCTGATGACATCACCAGAGTCATGAAATACTTGTTTTTAACAATTTTTTGAACATACTTAGTGAAGGGTAAAGTCAGTGTAGTGCCCCTTTAACACAAAAGATAAAAACAGAAACTGAACAGAAAATACTGTACGGAAGGTCTTGTGGAATGTAAAATTCAGAAAACACTTGGACTAAAGGATAGCTCTAAAATAAAAATAAAAGGACACAGTCACATGTTTTACCACTACTGCTAACTGGTGGAACATCTTTCCTATAATGGCTCTTTGTACAAACAGTGGGGTCAAGCGTATGGACCATGATATCGCAACACCGCCATCTACTGGATCAATCAACAGTTGCATGATTCTCTAAAGCCTTGTGATGTTTGGTGTCTTATGTTTACTCGTGTGATTCCATGTTCATACGTAATGAAGCCTATCTCCAACCCTTGAACCAGTGTGAGATTAGGGGCTTTCTAAACCTTTATCCATGTTCATAAACATAGACATTATATTGTGCAGACTGCAGAGAGACACTTGAGTGTTAAAATGTTAATGTGTGTGTGTTGTTAAATGTTGCCTCACTAACATTGGCCTATTCATTGAAGGATACTTGTCATTGCATTGAAGCTTTTCTCTGTTTCATGACTATTAAGTCTGTACTATATTCTCCCCTGCATAATAGTTCTATCCAATTGTAAATATGTTTGCGTGCATGGTGTCATAGTTATCACATATCTACATAGAACTAATGGACAGACATCCACCCACCCATCCACAGCAAGAAACTACAACTCAACAGTCAATTTTTTTAGATAATTTTTTTTATTATCTGGTCCAGAGTTCTGGAAAACAAAAAGGTCCTGATTTTAACATGGGCCGACTCCTGCCTTAAGACACTACTGGGCCACACCTTAATTACAGTTTTACAGTCAGTAGATTCCACAGTGACTGTCTCAAGTGAACATTTGGCCCCTGACATGTGTGTTAGGTGCAGCACTGTTTAAAGATAGTGTACACCACTGTGCAGTGTCAGTTGACTCTGTCCGAAGGAGACAGACTGACTCAGTGGCTCTTTGACCTGTCGAACAGCTGTTTGAGTTGGTCCTGAGAAGTGGCCTCTTTCTGCTGCATGAGATCATTGTGGCCCTTGGTAACACCCCAGCCATCAGGGGTAGACATGGACGGACACAGTGGACGACCAGAGGCTGGCTTCAAATTCTCCCAGTAGTCACGTCGGGCTCTAGAAGAGACAAAAAGTAATTGTAATTAGTACTCACTGGCGCTGACGCGCCAATATTTCACATTTAACTTAAGTGCATATTTATAGTTTTTCAGTGACAGATTAAAAGTTGGCTCTGACCTGGCTCTGACCCACGGCTTGGTGTGCATCTCCAGACCAGCGCCCCAGTTGCCGTGTTTCTCTGACGCGGCTGGGAGGAAGCCTCTCTCTGGGCCCAGCTCCTCTGCCACTGCCCTGATGTGATAAGGCTCAAATCCACAGCAGCCACCAATGAAGCGAATGCCAGCATTGTAAGCTTCTCTGGCATACTTGTGCATGTCCCAGCGGGACAGGATCCTGGGCTCCAGACCTGAGAGAAGATTTACACACATTTGATTGCAGGGTGGTTGCTCATGATGAAATTGCCTATTTAAGTGTCGAATGCTTGAACTTGCTACAATGTGATGCAGTACACCAGCAGCATAGTGAGAAAATAATTCTATAAATGATTACATTAATTAAATGGTCAAATTTAAATGTAGCACAGTCTATTATTACCAAAGGGAAATTCTGGCAGATCGATGAATCCCTGACAGTTGCAGTCGGGGGTGTGGTATGCCAGGGGCTGTACCATGTAGTGAGCCTTCAGCCCGGCCTTCTCCACTCCCTCCTTCATCATTTTGACAGTTTTCACGCAGGTCAGGGGGTCAAAGTGGCAGTTGACTCCAACAATCTGGGCACCTACATAAGGACACACATTGGTGTGAGCTGAATGTCACAGATAAGCAAAGAAAGAACACTGGTTCAAGAGACAACACCAACTGTGGTTTGCAGTTGTGGTTGCAAGGTTTAGGTTAAATCTATAAGACATTTCGAATTTGGCTGAGTCCTAAAATGATTAACATTTTGGTGCTGGGGACTCAACAAAGCAACTGCCAGAAACAGTTTTGACATGTCAGCTGGTCCCAGTTAATAATTCATAATACCAGTAGACTACAAACAGATGTGTCTCATTTGATGTCTACCGGTTAGAAATCGTGTCCTTGCCATTACAGGAAACATTGCCTAGTGAGTCACACAGAGAAGACAACATGAGTCCATTTCAACAAGTTTAAAGTGAACTGACACATTTCATGCTTCTCTAACATTTACTTTCAGTTATAACAAGTTACCATCAGTACAGTGAAGGTCCCATGACATGGTGCTTTTTGGATACTTTATATAGACCTTAGTGGTCCCCTAATACCAAATTTTCGCCTTGGTGCAAAATGACTACAGTCAGTCTCGCAATGAGCTTTCCTTAGTGTGTGCCGTTTCTGTGTCTGAAGCTTTTGAGGAGGGTGGGGGGGCAAGGTGGAGGCTGGGGGTGTGGCCTTGACCAGCTGCCACTTTGCTCGTTTGAAAGACACGATGTCTCTCTCTCATTGGTGGGCCAAATTCTTTGGGTAGGCAAAGCAGAGAAAGGGTAAGTAACCTTGCCCCTTGTGACCCCATAAGGTACAAGATTCCAGATCGGCCATCTGAGCTTTCATTTTCTTAAAGTTAGAACAGCATACCCAGGGCTGGGGGGGTACACCTGTCTCTCTCTCTAGCCACTAGGGGACCATGGGCAGGCTGGGGGAAGGCATATATCTGTTAAATAAAACATCACAAAGTGAAATTTTCATGCAATGGGACCTTTAAAGAAGACTGTACCCACCTGCTTTTACCAGCCTAACAGCACACTCTTCAGGTGAGACACCGTGCATGTCTCCGTCTGGGCCGATGCACATGGTAGCAGCCACAGGCTTCCCTGTCTCCTTCAGCACCTCCACAGCCCACACGGCTTCTTCAACATGCTCAAAGTACTGCAGGACAAAGACATCATTACTTTCATACTTGAGAGCATCCACAAAAAAATGCATAAAATGTTGAAATTAAATTTGGCAAAGTGGTTAAAAAAATCTACCTCAGCAATCAGGAAGTCTACGTTTTTCTTGATGAAAACATCCAGCTGTTTCTTCAAGATGCTTTTCACCTCTGTGTCACTCTTGCAGCTCAGGTAGGATGGAGTCTGACAAACTCCCCCGGCAACCAGAGCGTCGCCCTCGTTTGCAACCTCACGGGCCAAATCGCATGCGGCCTCGTTGATCTGAGCTCCCTGCAGAACGAAGCCAAATCATAATGAAACAAAGGGGAGACTCAAAATCACAACCCTGATACACATAAACGTACCATCACTAGTGTTTCTACGAAGAGTGGAAATTGAGATTACCAGTTTATAGATGCTGCTGACAAGCATTGCTTCCACATTTTTTTACTTTAACTCTCAACATTGTTACTGGTTTGAGTCATTTTAGTCACTGTTTGAAGGTATGAAAGGGCTGTGATGTCCCATTTAACTTACAGTGAAGGTGACTTTGTTGCCTCTGTTCTCCAGTTTGTCATCACTGGCGTAGAAGGTGAAGGTCTGCATAACATTGGACCCGGCCCTTAGGAACTCCCTGTGCAGCTGTCGCACTGAAATCATCAATCAAATTAATTTGCATGATAAGGTTTACAAGAAAATAAATGTGAACTGTGACACATAAAGCAGAAGGAAGGGTAATTTGCAGGGAACACCTGCAGATGATGACAAGAAGCCGTTTTAATTTAAATTTTAAACTTTTGAAGTACTAAAGTTGGTAAAATGGCGTGTCCTCACCTGCTTCAGGGTGCTCTGCGGCGGCTTCAGGGGTCCAGGGACCGGCCTTCACGTAGCCTCTCTTCTCCAGGGCAAACACAAAACCTCCATCGCCAATCACAACCTCCCCAGCGTCAAGACGCTCCAAGATTCCCTGTGATAATGGTTTCAATGTAAGCTTAGAATAACTGAGATGAAATAAGAATACCAGTGAGGCTGCAGATGAGCCACTGAGGCCAAAGGGTCTGCAGGTCTACATTTAAAGGGACACTATTTGACACCAGTATCATACTACGTTTTCTAGTAAAGGCTGCATATGGCATTTTAGCCAAACTCCGGTCACACTGACTCTTAATAAATGCCAATTAGGCCAGAAGAATGTAAACACTAGAAATAAAAATCTATGCGCATACATTGCGGTTTCCCAAATCCAGGGCTACATTCCCTCTTCTCTCAGTGACCCTGATTCATCAAGACAGCAGCACATGTCAGAGAACAGCTGCACTTCTCCTTCTGTCTGATAGACCTGAACATTTGATTCCAACGTGCTTGGCTGTCAAAGTAAAAAAATATCAGATTATCAATTTGAAAATACTAAACATAAATGATGTTTATCCATTACATTTTAGACTGTGTCGGCAAAATGTAATTGCATCCAAATTCATTCATGGAGTGTAAACTGTTTAGTATATCACTGTAATAAGTTTGAATTCACTGCCAATAGAACTTGATAATTGTTTGTTTCACGCATTTGAATTTGAGAAAAGCTCCACCTGGTGTTATGAACCCTCACCAGATCCTCCTCGGGTTAGACAACACTGAGTCCGAATGAGAACAGAGTCTTTCCCTGTAGCTTATCAAAAAAAATCCACACGTAAAACTGTAACAATTTCTGGATAATCTAAAATAGGAATACAACAGTGATAAAAAGTAATTCCTCTGCTCTTAACTAATTTTAAGAACAAATACAATTGTTATAATCAGCATCTATAAAACGTTGAGAGTCTACAATGAGCGTTTCAGAGGAGTTTTTATCCCAACGTCTTTTTAAGTCACTTTTTATAACTAAATAAAGAGTGGTTTTACTGGTCTTATGTCTTCATGAACAGTTTAGAGCTTCAGTGGTCACACACATAACACTCACATGCCAGTTGTGCATAAGATGCATTAGAAAGACTATATCCCTCTGCCCAGAATACACACCACACAAAAACACAACCATAAATATGCAGCAGAGTATGTCCCGCGGTCTCCCCACTTCAACCATTTACCTCCAGTGCATCGGGATAGATCTCAGACACAACATTTTTAAAACCTGCCAAGTCTTCACCTTGGAGCTCAAGAGACTTCACAATTAGACATCAGACATGTTATGATTCTTCATTCCCCAAAACTACCAGTTTTAATTCCTTGCATCATGGCTTTTTTGCAGGACAGTCCTGATAGCATGCTTGGCAGTTTGACATAAGTTCACACATACCTTCTTTCCTGGTGCCATGGTCCTGCAGCTGTGTGGATCCCTTACCTACTTGCTTAGGTTTTGAGAGGCTGGAGCTACATTACAGTTGAGCAGAAGGCCACTTTAAATCTCTTTCAAGCAGGGGAGGGGTCTGGGTAGGGCTGCTCTGATTGGCAGCTGCCAAGTTGCAAAACTGCAATGTTTACTCATTTCCCTGCCCTCTTTAACTGAATGATAGTATTGTGTGCGATTATGTTTGTAAGTGTGTTTGTCTGTCCTACTGTAAGTTTGTGGGTTCCTGTTTTTTGGACCCTGAATAGACAAACTTACAAAGTCCAACTTGACAGTAGACAGGCACTTTTAACAAATTAGTAAGGACTGAGTCACATCAATGTGTGACATATTTATAGTTACAGACATTGTTTTTTATGCTCTTTGCATGGTGTGTGTTTGTTGTAGCAGTCCAATAGTAATCATTCAACAGTGACTACACATAGCACCAAAACTAAGTTACATACTCAGGTTTATTGTTTGGGGTTTACATAGTAATACTCCACAAGTGGAGCATTGCTGTTACAAGTGCTTTTTTTAAATCTTCAAACTGAACTTGGAAAGACTTCACTCCTTGCTCCTTGTTCCTCTCTGGTTGTCTGACTGAAGGGATTGGTGCCTTGGTGTTCTTGCTTTATCTGGCTCATGTGGAGGACTTGGCCTTCTTCTGCATCTCCAGCAGGTGCTTCATTTCCTGGGTGCTGGTGGCCTCTTTGTGCTGCAGCAGGTCAGCGTGGCCCTTGGTCACACCCCAGCCCTCTGGTGTGGACATGGACGGGCAAGTTGGGCGGCCCGATGCGGGAGAGAGATGCTCCCAGTAGTCACGACGGGCCCTAGAGGGGGTAAAGATGCAGGTTAATACAGAGAATAAAAATGCACCAAATAATGTTATTCATTAAATTGTGTGCCTTTCAGTATATTGAATGCTTTGAATGGTTTACCTGGCTCTGACCCAGGGTTTTGTGTGCATCTCCAGACCAGCACCCCACATTCCATGTTTTTCGGAGGCAGGGGGCATTATCCCTCTCTCAGGGCCCAGCTCTTCTGATATCGCCCTGATGTGATAAGGCTCAAACCCACAGCAGCCACCAATGAAGCGGATGCCAGCCTTGTAGGCCTCTCTGGCATACGTGTGCATGTCCCAGCGGGTCAAGGTCCTGGGCTCCAGGGCTGACGAAGAAAAAAGTAGACAATTGTGAAAAGCTACCAACTACAGGGCTGTCAGCTGGTGATGTTTTTTTTATTTTAATGTCCAAGAAGAACATATTACCGAAGGGAAATTCTGGCAGATCGATGAATCCCTGACAGTTGCAGTCGGGGGTGTGGTATGCCAGGGGCTGCACCATGTAGTGAGCCTTCAGCCTGGCCTTATCCACTCCCTCCTTCATCATCTTAACAGTCTTCACGCAGGTCATTGGGTCAAAATGGCAGTTGACACCAACAATCTGGGCACCTGGAAAACAAAGGGAAAGTGTCATGTAAGAGAACAAAGCTAACTTTTTAATTAAGGAAACCAAAGGATAAAGCCTGAGATCATGCGGGGCAAATTAAATACGTACCAGCCTTCACCAGCCTGACAGCACACTCTCCAGGTGAGACACCGTGCATGTCTCCCTCTGGTCCGATGCACAAAGAAGCAGCTACAGGCTTTCCGCTGGTCTTCAGCACCTGCACGGCCCACTCCGCCTCCTCAACATGCTCAAAGTACTGCAATGACAGAAACAACACAGTCACCACTATGCTCCACTAATCATATTTCAGATTAAAGTAGCATCAATGTGACATGACTCAAAATAAGACATGAATCTACCTCAGCAATCAGGAAATCTACATTCTTCTTCATAAACACTTCAAGCTGTTTCTTGAAGATGGCCTTTACTTCTATCTCACTCTTGCAGCTCAGGTAGGATGGAGTCTGCGACACTCCACCAGCTACCATTGCGTCTCCTTCGCTGGCTACTTCCCTTGCCAGGTCACAGGCGGCCTCGTTGATTTGTGCCCCCTGAAAAAATGAGGCAGGTCAAGTGTTTGTTGATGTCCATGCTTTGTACAACACAAGATGTTTATTGATGAACACACAATCAGAGTGAAGTGGAATTTGCAAGATCTGTACAATCTCTACAGCTACTGTTTTCTTTAAAGTGCTGTAGTTGGGTACTCACAGAGAGTCTCAAGTTCTGACCCCTGTTCTCCAGTTTGTCATCACTGGCGTAGAAGGTGAATGTCTGCATGACATTAGATCCTGCCCTCAGGAACTCCCTGTGAAGCTGCCGCACTGATGGAAACACACAGATTTGTCATTTCAAACGTACAACTTTGTTTTATTAGGTCTGTGCACATTCCTTTCACATGGTTTTGGATACAACATGTGTGTGTGCTGTCTTACCGGCCTCAGGGTGTGTGACGGAAGCCTCGGGCGTCCATGGCCCAGCCTTCACGTAGCCTCTTTTCTCCAGAGCAAACACGAAGCCTCCATCGCCGATCACAACCTCCCCGGCATTCAGACGCTCTATTATACCCTGCAGGAGTGGAGGGAACCATGCATACACATCATGTGAGCTCTACACTGGATGGGGTAAAAGCTTATGGATATTTTGTACTTAATCTCTGGAAATACAGCAGGGAAGAAGGCAAAGTTGGATGGATAAAATGTATGTGATTTAAAGACAATATATAATACAGGCACAGTCCTGAGTGAGTGATGTGACTCAGTTTTGCAATATTTGTTGCAGTTTGCAGTTAATAAATATATGACTGTCTACGTGTGCATCAAAAATGTTTTGATTTTGTTTGTGTATGTGAAAGAAGCTGCAGTTTGGCTGCCAATGTGCAAAGATCGAAACAGTTTTTATCCACTCTCTACAACTGTGACCTCTTCAGTCTAATTATTTCAGAAACCATGCACACACACACAAATGCATGCCCACACATGATACCTGCACGGACAACATTTTCCTCACTGCAGTCCATCAACCAACAGGACAACTATGACCCACAGCACATACTCACATTGCATGATGGTAAGATTTGCATGCTGCATCAACAAAATCTCTGTTCTCTGCAGCATGAGATTGAAGTAAAATAGATGCAGATCATCTACAGACAGAGTCATTTTACCTTCTTGCCAGGTGCCATGTCTTCTTCCCAGTTTCAGTTAGAACAATAAGCACTTGGTAACAGCAAACCCCGCTTTTGGCCTGAAGAGTGCAGATTGTTGTTCCTAACCAGCTTTATACTGCTGGGTGAATCTGGGAGGGTTTCACTACGGTGCCAAATTCATAATTGCCACATGTCTGTTTGGACATTGTGCAACATGATCTGGTTCACAGATCAATGAAGATGGCATGGGCAGCTGTTGGTTCAGGTAAGATGGGGACATTCGGTTTGTTATATGAAAGTGAGATCTGCCAGTTACATGTCAATAATATTAATATCTCTAGTTTAAACATTAACATACTCCCAAACCAGTTGTGCTTTGCTGGTAAATTGCAGGCCACAGTGGATAGTCACATAAAAGAAGGGTTAGTTTAACAGACCAGTAATCTTTGAGTTTGCAAACTAGTTTTCTTGCAAATGAACCTAAGTGGTAAAAAGTTCATACATTGTCATTGGTTACACAGCCTGATCACATCAAACCAAATCATTCAGCTTGTTATCTTCTTCTTGTAACCCTGAATGCATGACTGATGCAATCAAGGACTATACAAACAGTCTCCTTACAGTTGGAACTGTATGCAAACACCTAGAGAAATAACCTTGTATTAGGCACATCTGTCCAATTTAAGTCTTATCAGTCTTGAGACACAAGATGGATAAGACTGACAGTGATCCCAACTCAAGTTAAATATAAAATCATTATAACCGTGGTTGTAAAAACCACATATCACAGCTTTGACGTCAAATTCCTTTGCAAATTCAGAAGCACTTACTATCAAATCTTTCCCTTCTCAGAAAAAAAATGTAACACTTACAAACTGATAGAAAATAGCCCAAAAAGTGTGGAGTGTTTGTGTTGGGCCGTACATATAGTCCTTGGCTGTGATGAAATCACCAAATATCACGGCTTAAAATTTGCTATTGGTCATCAAAATTGTCATCAAGTATGACAATAAAATTACCTATGTAAAACTGCAACAATTAAGTGACTAAACAATTAGCTGTTTGACATTAAAATGTATTTTTTGACTAGTTAATTATTTAAGTCTTTTCCAAGCAAAAATCCCAAAATGAGACAGTTCCAGCTTCTCCATTGTGAGAATCTGATGTTTTTACTTGTCCTACACTGTATTAAATTCAATGTATTTGGGTTTTGTACTATTGATAGGACACAAGAAGACATTTTTACATCCCTTTGGCCCAAGGATGTTGCAAGGTCTTTTTTTGTCTTTTAGACCAGGCGATCAATTAAGAAATAATCAACAAGTGAATTGATAATGACAATGCTCGTTAGGTACAGCTCTTAATAGATATGTTTTTAAAATTTCAGTCCAGCTTTTCCTAGAACCAGAGTCTCTCTGGACCATTTGTCTTGTGTTAACGACAACAGTATTACTCCTGGAAAACAAAAACCTGCTTAGATCATTGCTTTTATCCAGATCAAATAGTAACACCTCCTGTCCTAAAACAGGTACAAACACACACACTCAAACACACACACACGCACACACACAGAGATACAGGCTATTGACCTTCAGCAGAGTCCTGTTGTTTTCTGTCAGCTCTGGGTCTATCGGGTTTTATGGGGCGTATAACAGATATTCCTCACTAAGGTGTTTGAGTTCTGAGTTCAGAAGAACACCTCAAATCGGTAGTTCCCCTCAGGATTTCATCTGCTTGAATTGAAGTTTCACAGATAATGTAACCCTCTGCTGATGTAACGGGGCTGTGTATCACCAGACTGGGAGTCTGTTACATTTGGCATGTAGACATTTACTAAATAGAGCAGTCAAAAAGAAAAAAAGTTGATAAAAACGGCTCACGACCTGATGTCGGAAGATGATGACTCTAGCTTGCATACTAAAAGAAACGCATACAGAAGAAAGACCTTCTCCAAACAAGCAACTGAGATGTTTTTGCACTGGTTGTATTTAGAGAGGAGAGGTCTGTTTACTATAAAGTGTATTAGTTTAATTTGCCGAGACAGCACAGCAGCACCAAAAGGAACCTTCTGAGGAACCTTTCTCACCCTCAGGCACAACTGTGGCATGTACATGTGTGGTGCACATGGGGTTTTTTATTGAGCGTTTGATCACATGTTTGCGAGTGTGTGCATGTTGTGTGGAGGGGCAGAAATAGCTCTAATGTGTCAAGTGACACTGAAGTGCTGAGTCAGGCAGCAGATGGTGGAAGACACCCCCAAATTCCAAGTGTACACTGAACCACAAGCCTGTTGTGAAAAGAGCTTCAGAATGCACCAAAGTGAACACTTCCAACATTACATCATGTTGACTGACCTAAAGCTTCTGCAACACACATGAGGGGACCCAAAAAAGCTCTTTGGGGGGATTACTTTCCTCCAGTGATCACCTTCTTTTGGACATAAAAATTTGATCTCTGTGCCTTTTTGTCTTTCCACATCTTCTTTGTTCACTTCCTCCTTCTCTTGGACCATTTAAGAGTTAATACATGTGCGACCATGTGAGGTTGCAACATAGATTCAGTTAGATGAATTGTATGTACATGGTTTATATCAGCCATATCCCATTTCTTTTGAGTTATTCCAGCTATTCCAGTGAGAGTATCAGGAGTTGACCAGCAGCTGTACTAAGAGACAATTTCTCTTTGCAGCCACAACTAGTTCTTGCAGGCTGAAGCTGAAGTCTGATCTGGAGGGGGAGGAACTCTTTACAGTGGGCCAGAATGTGTGAAGGGGTGAGGCATGGGAGTGAGTCTGGCTGGGAAAAAGACCAGATTTGAGGCATGAGAATGGAAGAAAAGGGTGCACAAAATTGCAAGTTTGCAAGCCCGGTTCTTTCTGTCAGGAGGACACATTTGTTGTGTGAATGACCTGGGCTGACACTGATAAAGTTGGTGTTAACTATTAACCCCTAATGAACTGATAAAGTGTTGCTCCTTTGGTCAGGTGGCAACAGAAGTAGAACAGAGAAAGGTTGTTGTAGCACCCCAAATTGTCATTCTTGAAATGGGATCATGTTTTGCATTGAAAACTGCATTGCAAGTTGTTGTAATATTGCTGTACGTTGATTATCGATGAGCATACCCAAGTCTGTAATTATGTCATTGCATTTTCATGAGTTTTGAGTGTGTACAGTTTGTGATAGTTCCCCATGTGCTCAATGCATTGAACCTTGAACCAGAAAATTTTAATTATGTGTATTAGAACATGTAAAGCCAGCACTAACCCACTTCTTTTCTTCCTATATAACTTTTATACATGTTCTGTTTTGTGTGTTGCTTCACATGCTCCTCTCCCTGTTGTGAAGGGACTCCCTGTGCCACTGCAGCCCTCTGTTTACCTCCACCCCTTCCTCTGGTCCAATCACAGCTCAAGCTGAAGAAGACATTTTGCTGAAACTATCCATTCTTTGTGGATTTGTAGGCCACAGCAAGACATAGACACACTGAGTGAGTGAGTGAGTAAGAGAGATAGTGAGTGAGTGAAAGAAAGAGAGGGAGAGCACTCCAAATAAAACTTGCTGTAGTCTTTGTTGACATGTTTCTTATCTCTTTTTGTTTCATTAAACCACTGGTGGTAAGAAATATCATTTGGTTGCAATCCACTCATCATGACCTACTTCTTCTTAGGTTTTTAAAACAGTTTTAAATGTAAATAAAATCAAGGTAGTTGACATGATTCAATGTAATACTGCTTTCTGACACAAGAGGGCACCATAATGCACTTTTTTCAGTAAACGCAGAGGCATTTCTCTCTTATGTACAAAGAAACATAAATAAGATGCTATGAATGGTTTGGTCATTATTGCAAAGATATGCATGATATGTTAAGGCCTTTGCTGTCACCAGATCTAAATCCAGTTGAAACTGAGGTGACAACACATGTTTCAGAAGAACAAATGGACGGTTCAATGCAGATAAGAGTTTGGGCGGAAGTGTGGGCAGTGGAAAGCTGTGAAGGTCAATCTGGGACCACTGTTGTTTCCAATTGCCCTTTAAAAGTAAGTTGAAGTTGGCTTTGGCTTGCATTTGTGCACAAAGTATATTAAAAAATCTCCACGTTTAAATGTAATTTGTTTATTCAATGTTGAATTTTTTTCAGCACATCAGGAATTGTGCAGAACACACAGATTAATGTGTTGGATACAACTACCGTAGGCTATACAGGTTAACATACAGTACATATTGTGACACATCAAGTTAAGAGAGGGATGGTTTGACTGACTTGTAGTGTACTCTAATAAAGCAGTGGCACAACTTCTCATTACCTTCTTCTTTTCTTTACCTCTTGGGGAGAAGACATGTACTTTGTAGAAGGTTTACAGTAATTTAGTATCTTTTAACTGCTCCTTCTAATCTCACAGTGAGTTTCACAGCATGACTTCACAGTGAACTGCACAGCTACTCCAATCAGTACGAGATAATATATCACAAAATCCTGGACTTTTGGCTAGATCATTGATCACAAAACAATGATCTACATTTGTGTGTATGTTTTCACCACAGCTGGATTATTGTGAAAAGCATTCTTCAGTAATGACATTATTTAAATATCATACTGATTTAGCTGGTGTGTGTTGTTTTTCTTTTGTGTGTTAGCAACCACAGACGTGTCGTCCAAACCTGAGTCATGAAGTCACCTGCATCCAAGAGTTTTGTCTATTTTGGCAAAAGAAGCAGCAGTGTAACACTGTTGATGCTAGTTAGAGTTAAGTTTGAATCTTTTATGTGATTTTAAGACTGAGTCAGTGGATGCTGCTGCGCTCTAGATCATTCCTTGCGTCTGTAGGTTGATTAATATGTTGAGATTAGTAGAAAAGGGTTTGTCAGAAAAATACAATTTGGATAAGCAAAGAGTCAAAATGTTTGTAAAGCATCTGCTGAGTAGTCTTCAAAATCACCATATAAGATCACCTCTTTAGGTATATGCGTGCACACTTATGAGACAGACACAGATTGAATAACCTTGCTGTTTTTGTTCATTAGATCAAATTAAATACAATTTTATGTGCGCAGGATCCATCATGGTGACAATGTGTCACAGCAGAGACGTCAGAGCATTCTCTGTGTTATAAAGTCTTTATTTGCTTGGCTTGTCCCAGCAGGGTCTGTTTGCTTTGGTATGTCCTTGCTGGGTTTTTGTTTTTGTGGTACAAAGTCTCGTGTCACCTGTATGTCATACTTTTTTTGTGTCTTATGTGTGTCCCGCTGTGACCTCATTTCCAACATCAAACTGTATTCTGCTGGGAAATCCCCCCCAAAACAAAAATGGAAATGATGGATTTTTTTCCTAAACGCCACTCTGTGACCACACTGCTGCCTGTTGTATGTTTATGTTTACCTCACTGGACTGAGGCATTTTAAGTCATAATTAACTAAATTCTTTCTTCAAGGACTATGCGGTTTGTTTCTACGTGTGTGTGTGTGTGTGTGTGTGTGTGTGTGTAGGTGTGTGTGTGTGTAGGTGTGTGTGTGTGTGTGTGTGTGTGTGTGTGTGTGCGTGTGCGAGTCAACAACATGAGCTTGAGGTATTTTAAAAGAAACAAATAACTTTAATAATTGTATTATTCAAGGCAAAGCTTCACCTTGTGCAGAGGCCTTGAATCAAGTGATAGACAATTGTGAGGGAACCAAACCAACCCTTAAAAAAATCCTGTTGTCCTTCTCTTTTATACCAGTAGTTTTTCAACCTTTTTTCTTGTGACCCCTTACTGTGAAATAAAGGTCTACTTGTGAACCTTGGTACCTTGGAATCCAAGAGCTATAGAGGTACGATCAAAGAGTATATATATAAATTGTGTAATTTGAATAATTAGTAGATGTGCAAAGTGGTAAAAAAGTTAAAACTACCAACACTGACCAATCCTTCCCAGACCATTAATATCCCAAACAAACACTTTTATTATTTCCCCATCACATTTAACCTCTTATGACCCTTCAGATTTACCCCAAGTTGGGAACTGTTGCTTTTTTCTTATTTTTTTGAAACAGCTAAAGTTTGTATGTGTGACACAATCATGTATAAGTATCCAAGGTTTGTTTTTAAATCATGTTCTGTAAACTTATAAACTTTTTCTTTGAACTTATATGACACAGCACCACTTACATCTTAAAATTCTGGCATTGGTAGTTTGAGAATCAGCACAGTTATATATATTTAAATCCCTACTGCAATTACAGCAACATAATTATACCAGTACTTATTTTCACACACATATCTGTACACACATGCGCCAGGATTGGCATCATGGCATAATCCCACAGCCACTACCCATCAAACCCAATCATCTCTCCCAGTGTCTGCATTTCTCATGGAGTTGCCCTGCAGCTAAGAACATCTTCCTGCCCCTGAGACCGGAGCACTGTGGCGACCACACTTATCTATTTACAGACTGTTCTGCCTCCCACAGTGTTCTCACCAGGACGACACACAGACAGATCTGGTGTGGAAAGAGGAAGTTCTGAAGGCAGGGCCAACCAAATGACACAGAGGCTCGGCCATGGTGGAGAAGCAAGGCACCGTGTGAGCGAGGAGACAAACTGTAGGGTAGGAAGTTTGAGGCTCTGAAGAATGTCAGGAGGGTGACGTGAAGAGCTGCACTCAACAAACTCCCACTGCAGCATCCTGGAGAGGAAATGAGAGCTGGTGTTAACAGGCTGGGATGAGGAGTTGCCGCAGTGTGTGTGTGTGTGTGTCTCTATGCATGAGTGTGTATGTGTGTGTTTTACGGTTTTGTATATGGCTTTTACAAAAAAACAAAAACAGCATGCAGTGATATTGCAGTAAACACCAATGTGGTGAAACCCACAATGCTTGAGTTACACAGTCACAAACACTGCAAAATACAGGGGAGAAAGTCTAAAAACGTCATGATGTCAAGTAGACTCTTATGAATTTTGACACCTTTTGGGATCTGTGATAACAATAATTTCTGATAGTCCAAACAAAAGTTGCACTGGATGAGTTGTTACATGTGTTTAATTGAATGAGAAAGAAAAAGATGTCCAAATAGGCACATTACAAGCTTACTGTAGTGATTTTAGTGCTATATATACACTATAGCTACTGCCTTGCAGTTGTATGCCTTTGCCAACAGTAAAGTTGCAGTCTACATCTATATCTGTCCAGACTCATGATATATGTAGTGAGGACATTGAAGCAATTTCATAAAAGGTATTAAGTGTGTTTCTTTGGCAAAAATGGATGCTTCACATTATGATGTCACAGTGAAGTTGAAATTTGATATTTTGGATAAAAAATATCATTAATTCATCATATTATTCTAAATTTGGTCATCATTAGTATATGAATTCTTGAGTGATGGCAAAAATCCATTTTGTGATGTCTCAGTGACCATTGACCATTGACCACCAAACTGAATCAGTTAATCCTTGAGTCCAAGTGGATGTTTGTGCAAAGTTTTGAAGAAATTCCTCCCAGAGCGAACAACACAAGAACATAACATTATAGTATCGCTGGTGCAGGAGCGTACAAAGTGCATCAAAGAGACATCTAACATTTAGATAGTAAGGAAATATAGGTGTCTGTCAATGAGTCACACACAGGCTGCTTTTACCCACAGTACAGTGTGATACAGTACTCCTTCAGCACGCTTTAAAAGAGGGTCTGGCTACTCCAAATAGCATTGGGGATGGGAGGAAAACGTGCTCTGGTTCACTGGCATTTCTTTAAACCAATCAGAATCGTTATGGGTGACGCAAACTCTGTAAAGAGCCGCTGCAAAATAGTCATGTAATAGAAAAGTCAGATTGGACAGATAGTATAGCAAGCTGTCTCTCTACCAAGCAGCAATCTGAGAGGCATTCAATAATAGCTCTCATTAATCCACCAAATTTAAAGTGCTCATATTGTGCTCGTTTTCAGGTTCATATTTGTATTCAGAGGTTTTATCAGAATAGGTTTACATGGTTTAATTTTCAAAAAACATTATATTTTTGTTGTACTGCACATTGCTGCAGCTCTTCTTTTCACCCTGTGTGTTGAACTCTCTGTTTTAGCTACAGAGTGAGGCATCACACTTCTGTTCCATCTTTTTGGGAGTCACACATGCGCAGAAACTAGGTAGGCACTGCTAGCTAGTCAGAAGCAGAGTGTGAGGGTGAGCCATGTTAGCAGCTAGGCGAGCATTATAACGTGTGTTACAAAGTGACGTATGTTTCTCATGGAAATAAAGAATGGACTACAATAGAGCTGTTTGGAGCATTCGATGAACAGTGTTTTCTGTTGAAGATGGTAAGTCCCTTTGGGGTGGACTTTGAGCTTTTTCACTTTGTAAACATTGTTCATACCATGCACACAAAATATATAACACAATAAAGGAAAGGGAAAAAGCCAAAAAGCCTTAAGATGAGAACTTTAAAATTCCAACACAAAGAAAGTGGAAGAAAACTCAAAATACATGCACCTGGCGGAATTTCCTGCTGCATGGGAGCAATCCCGGAAGTTGAACTAGTCCGTAAAAAAATCCACCTACCACCTTTAAAGAAAACACATTTTACATATTCTTTGTTTAATCTGTAAAAAGCCAAAGTGTAATAGTGACGGGTTGTGTTTTCACATGTATTCTTTGCAAGAAAGCAGATGGATGTATTTCCCAAAATGTAAAACTATTCTTTCAAGGAATAGTCCAAGTAAAAAAAAAAGGTGAGTCAGGTGTAGGTCTTCCAGGTATCTGAATGCTGTCCAGTATGGAAAATCATAGCTGAGATCCTTCCAGGCCTTTTAATACACAAGTATAATAATTCAATATGCAAGGCAACCACCTTCAGGATTGTTCTGAGATTTTACCAAGTCGCAACTTCTATTTGAAGGATTTTGCTTTCAAGACTCAAAGTCTTTAGGAAGTCAAGTCCTGGCCAAGTCTTAAGTCCTAATTTTTGAGACTTAAGTCTAACTGGTCCAACTCCAGTCCAAGTGTCAATAATCAACACCTGTTTAAAATCAGTCAGTCCAATACAGGAAAATATTGATTCAATTTGGAGCAGCCAAAGGGGGGTTATTAATCTGGCAATACATTTGAGGTTGAGCTGCTGTCAGAGTGGGCAGGGTTTACCCAGTCTAGGAATTTATTGCAACTCAATCAAAAATGTATTCCAAATGATAGTTCAGTATCTCTGAGTGTATAACGCCCGAGAGCAAATGCATTGATTCTCTGTCTATTGGGAGGGAGAAGAAAAAAACGTGTACAAGACGAAGCTGACAGGAAAGCGTGAATAAATCAGTCTGGACGCGTTTGTTGGAGGAGTTTATGGGAAGGGAATTGGCGGATTCCAGGAACTCGTCATCATCCTTCACATCATCTCTGCAACTTTTCTTCTGCTTCTTCTTTCGCTCTGACAAACGGAGTGGGGGAAGGGAAAAGAGGGAGGGAGGAGGGAAGAGGAGAAAGGGTCGACGTCAGTGGGTTGGCTTTATGCGAGTGGTGAATAACGTCCTGAAGAAAGGAGACTCAAGTGAATGAGCGTTTGGGCTGCACCGGGAAGACAACCAGCGTTTCAAAACAAAGGACAGGGACAGCTTCTTCACGTTTGCGCCTGCCAACATCTCTCCACGTTGACTTCCCGTGAGTAGAAGACAATGCGACAGCAAAACATAATGTAGCTGTTTTAGGCACTGATTCCACACTTCTCCTCTTTAGTTGGCAGATATGACTCACGTTGCTGAAAGTGACATTAATGAAACGGTTGGTTCTGGATTGATTCTCTCTCTCTCTCTCGCTCTCTCTCTCTCCCATGCACACACACACACACACACACGCACGCACACACACACACACACACTGCACACAATCTTACTTTAGTACCTCAAACTTTCCGTAAAAGCTCCTTTAATGTGTTTTCTCAGAATCAAAAGCTTTTAAGTACATAACTGTTTATTCCCAGCTGTTATTAAGGAGTTGGAGTTTGCATGCTTCACTGACTCTGAAATGGCCACCTGAAGAAATTTTAAATGGTATTTAACGGTATTTTTGGGAGGGACGTGGATTGGGACAAAGTGAGATATTTAGAGTTGGAACTTTGTGTTCAGGTGCAACATCTGGCAGCAGTTGGACATTATAGCTCTGTGCCCATCAGAGAAAGCACCTCCACGAGAAGCCTAACTACTTATTACACAGCACTTTTTTTGTAAACGTTTTGTTTTTGTTTTTATTTCTTCTTGGTCTTTCACACATGTCCATGCAACAGCCCTTTGCTCACATTTTTTTTATTTCCACCACAAGCCCATGTCCTTGAAGTGCAGGGAGGAGAGCTACCCATGAAGCTGTCTGCCTGACACACACTGACTGCACTGAGAGGGGAAGTGATGATACCTCATAAACTAAACTAAACCAGGAAACCGTTCAGTGTTTATTCTAGCCGAGTTCAAGGACAAACTACAGTGACATGATGGTAGGAGGGAATCACTGCTATCTTTCAGAAAGCACTCACAAACTTTTACACTGTTACAAATCAGCTTTTCAATGTCCAACAAATTCCAAGATTTATTTTATGGGGAAAGTGTGCTGTTATTGGCTTTAGTGTGATAAACCCTAACCTGCCTTCTTTTACTAGCATGAGTTTTGACAACCCTCAGCTGACAAGTGTAAACTTGTTATGTGTCATTGGATATTTGATTGTAGCAAAAGGAGAAATTTTTCGCTAGTGAAAAAACAAGCTGTGCTTCTTAATAAATGGAGAAAACTGTCTTGTTGCTATACTGTATGTCAAATTGATTTATTGAGGTTTATACCAGACAGTAGAGAAATGGGTAACTCTGTCTCTTCTGCATAACATAGCATTTACAAAATGTTTGTTGTGATGGATTACCTATGTCACAATGTATTCATATTGTAGGGTACTTAATGGAAACCAGTAGCTGCCGGGAAGGTCGATATCTAAATAAGAAGCCATATAAAATATAAGCAACTATTAATTATAAGTTAACATGCAAATAACACCTATGTGGTCTAAACATCACTGTAAAAGGGACAGTCTGGAGTTGTGAAGAAAAAGAAAAAAGTTTGTAGTGCATCCATCATCTTTGTAGAAACAGAGAGCAGAAGACATGAGGAGGGGGTAGAGTAAGGCCATGTCATTCCTGTCTTTGTGAATGTGAAATGTGAGGGTCACTGAGGGGCTTTGTGCGTCAGAAACTGTGGGGCCACTACAGAATCAACGCAGGGAGTGAGGGGCCGGGGTGTTGCCCAGATTGAATAGGTTAGGGGCCACAGCGGCCTGTCTTTGAGAGTGAGGGAGTGCATTCTGGGCCAACGGTGGCACGTCTTTGAGAGCTGAGGAGTGAGTGAGGGGGCCAGTGTTGGCACGTCTTTGTGAAGCCTTTGTTTGAGTTGAGTGGCACCAGATGAATTGGGCTGATTTTATTCAGGCTTTCTGGCACTTACACTCACAAAAACATGTGCACAAACGTGCTTGGCTGATACTTTTCTTTGGGGAAGTCAAGCGTTTTGATGCAGTTATAACCTGGACGAGTGCACTGTTTATGAGTGTATATTCATTTTTGTTTGTGTGTCAGTAAAGCGGGCTTTATTGTTTCAATACACTGTTGGAGGGTTTCCCCCTGTTGACTTGTTGTTTACATTTCTATGGCCTTTTATTGTCATCTAAACCTCAGGCCCCCTGGTTGTATTTGAAAGCTAGACCTGCTGGCATGTCTTCATTCTTTATACACAGTCGGGGAACAACGTTTAATGGCTTCTTACAGCTTGAATTGTTTTTACAGTGTTTAATCTGGGTCTGTAAAATAAATCTAAACTAACTCTGGAGCACTAAACATGCCTTTGATGGCAGCCATCACTCACTGGCTGAAGTCATGAGACACAAGTTGTGGTAAATACCTATCCATGGGAAACATTTTCTCCTCTTGCAACTCCTCCATTCACTGTTTATGTAGGGCTACCAAAGCAGTGGCTCACATGGTTATGGTTAGCAAGAAAGAGCTTTTAAAGAGAGCATCTCGGGTTGTTTCATAATATCTGGAAGGACTGAGAAAGCTTCATGTACACCAAAGAAGCTGAACTCATCTTTGTGTCTCTTTGGTGCTTTGTATATTTGGCACAATTTACTATTTCTACGTTTGTAGCATGCTGTGAAAGCAGGTGACTGTTCAAGATTTAGGTGTGACAATCAAAGGCAGCCATAATGTTCAACTCATTAGTTACATGTGCAAGTTCCCTTATTTTAGATTTAAAGGTTTTGCTCAAAGGTATGGCATTTCAAATCTGATAGCACTGACGGTGCGGGTTTCACAAGTTCACAAATCTGTCTTTCAGACTGCTGGGGGCAAAGAGGAGCTGGGTGTTTATCTTGTGTTGTTCTGTACATATATCCAGTAAATGAGAATTTAAGGGGCATTGCTGAAGGGCATGGGTGTCTCTATTCTGGCTATGTTACGGCTTGCCTGCTGTTCTTACATCATCCCCAACAGAACAGAAACTTGATGAAGACTGAGAATGACACCTTACATGAAAATAAATTAGCAATTGATTGAGAAAGTGAGAATTTAGGGTGATATAGTTCCAAGATAGTATGGAGCTGTATGCTTAGGATTTAAGCTACATTGTTTCATTCTCCCTCACTTCACCTGGAGCTCAACTGCATTCTTTTAAGAACGAGGGATATGTTTGGACCTGCCCAACCCTGACTGGGATCATACTAGTTTCACATGTGGCTCAGTGGTAGAGTGGTTGCCTGCCAATTGGAAGGTTGGTCGTTCGATCCCCGCCCCTGCAGTCATTGTCGAAGTGTCCTTGGGCAAGACACTGAACCCCGAGTTGCCCCCGGTGCTGCGCATCGGAGTGTGAATGTGTGTGAATGTATATCTGATGAGCAGGTGGCACCTTGTACGGCAGCCCCGGCCACAGTGTATGAATGTGTGTGAATGGTGAATGTTTCCTGTAGATGTAAAAGCACTTTGAGCAGTTGTTAAGACTGGAAAAGCGCTATATAAATACATCACATTTACATTACTTGTTTTTTGTGTGTATTTTCCTGATTCCTGGAAATACAGAGGGGGATTAGACCCTCATCAGTGGCCTGTGATTCCCTCCCTGTCCACATCTTGTTTGAGTAGCTGTGTGTAGCTCTGAAGATGGCGACGCAGCCTCTTATGTGGTTTTGGTCGGAGGGCCTTCCTCCTGGCTGGTCCAGATGCATGACCAGGCGCAGCAGCTTAGGGAACAGATGGCCTTGGTTTGAGGTTTCTGGTTCAGAATCTGTGTGTTAAGAAAAAATTTGCTAATGGAGTCCTCCCAGCCCAGATCAACTGGGGGGTCATCTAATCTGGGTGTGTTATCCAAGTTTAAATATGCTTTCCTAAACAGAGACAAGCTCATGCCCATTAAAGTGTTTTCATCATCTTTCACAATTGTTGTATTTATGTAAATAGATGCAAACTCTGACGGCTCTGTCTAACCTCTTAATAGAACAGTCTGGTTCAACTGGGATGTGCTTAAGATCTCTCAGCCTCCCGTCTTCAGTCCTCATTCACTTTCACTCTCTAAAGCAGAGTACAGTGGCCAGCACTTATTACCTCAGCACTTTGGCATGCTACCAGAGCCTTTGCTGATAACTCAGACCAATTACTCTAGATTTACAACTCAGCGGGCTCCTTTTAACTAACGGCCAACTGACTGACCCACATATGCCTCATATCCACTGCTTCGTCTGGGGCGTTGAAAGGGCTCGGCTCAAACCGATGTTACGCTTCATTAGCAGAATTTTTTTATTGAGCATTCAAGCTACTTGGCCAACATGTTTTCACAGCCAAACGTGTAGTCCACATGACTGGCTGTTGGCTTCTGAGTTATATTTCTTCGTAAATTCTATGAGCAAAAGTTTGTCTCATAGCAGCATGGAGACTATTCACGTTGGCTTGTTGAATGAAGGATTGGAAAACTGTGTAAGTTGGCTTCAGGCCTTTACTGCATGCATATAATCCTGTGTGGCAGGCTTGGTTTCTGTCAGGACAGGGCAGCAGTGTGGGAAAATGCAGGTCCAGATCAGATGCAGAACCACATTACTGCTTTCATTTTGTAGTATATCTACTGTATCATCAGTCAAACTCAGCATCATGGAGGATTCATGAAAGAAGCATAAGACTCCCTAAGCTATCGGTGTTGGTTGTAATGATGCATATCTATGACAGTGACCCCACAGGCCCACACAGAGCTGCACTAACAAAGATCTGACAGGTTGAAGATAGATATCTATCAAAAGCAACTGGGAGGCTGAGACCTCTTACCCGCAGTGCCTTAATCGCCTAGTTATGAATAAGTTATAATTCTGAGTGTCGGATGTGCTGTGACGTGTAAGTGGCTCCTCCCTCAGCGCTCACATAAACATGCAGACAGTCTTGACCTTCTCAAGGAAGTGTTACTACTTTCCCAGAAGTCTGTTCAACAACCAGCAAACACGCGGAAAGTATTCATCAGTTTCAGGATGTAGTGACCTTTGTGCTCAGTATCAGACACTGCAGCATGCACACTTTAACACATGGTTGCAGGAAACCACACACATGCAGATCACTAGATGTGGAAATTAGAATACCAAATTCAATTTTTGGAGCATTATTAATCTAGTGTAGAAGACATATAAGGTGTTTTTAATTATCAGCCAATATGAAGCATTTGAACAGTACTGATAATCCTTTTAGTATGAAATAAAGATGTTTAAATGGGTCACTGTGGGTGTTGGAATAAGTAATGGACACGTTGTATATGTACATGACATATTTCCTCAAAATGATTTGCTCTTTATCTCACTATAAAACAAGCCTTCAAGTTTTCATCTCCAGCGCAGTCCTTGGTGAGACTACAGAGAACCATGATGAGGTATGAATGAAGAGATTTCCTGTAAGAACTGGGGGAGCTCACACAAGGTGCCTGCTGACTGCCTCGACAAGGCTTGTTTAGGCTCCATCCCTGTAGTTTAAAGAGGCAGAGCTGCTAATTTGAGGTCTTTTGGTAGTCTCAACAGACAGCACCATGCCTGGCCTTGTGGACTATAATCAGCTGTAAACAGAGGTCTCCACTGAGAAACCCAAACTGTAGCCTGGATGGCTGAAAATAATAAACTAATTCAAACGGACATGCACATTTACTGTACACACATACCTTTGCACAGATGTTTATTCAGGATGCACACACTGAAAAAACTAAATTTCTTTATTGTCATGGTTGCAATAACTAGCGCTCAAACACTGTCTGTGTGGTGAGTCAGGCTATTTGAGTGCTATTGTTTGAAAGCAGTGTAACAACTGCAGAATGGAAACTGTGATCACAATAAGAAAAGCCATGGTTTTGTGAGGGGGGCCAGGAATAAACTCAAGGACTGTGATAGAATAGGGCACACCCCAAACCATTCTTAAATAAACAAACACACTTCAAATACTGTACCTGATTACATTGTACATTTCCTTGTTGCTGTAATTCTCTGGACGTAGAATAACAAATGCAAACATGTTTCCCTTATACATTCTTTTCTTATTTTCTGCAGAAACCTGTGTGACGGTTTAGATTGAAAGAAGAAAGGTTGACAGAGCATCCTCCCTATACATGGCCCTGAAATTCTGCTCAAACTAAGTAGATGGAATGAGATGAACTTGACAGGGAATGTTACAGATAGGCATCACATTCACGTCAACACAAAGCAAACCTAAGCACAAAAAAACTGTTGCAACTACTGCCAAACTACTTTAAAATACAACCATGAGTGTCAGACATGAGCAAATCCTGCTGTACTGAATTATAACCGCATCTTACGTGTTTCAAATCTCTTACCTGCACTCTTCAGATGTTCATGTCATGCCTGTGACTTTGTTATTGTGGCCCAGTTCAGCTAGTTTCTACTCAACCCTGACCTCAGATGAATCATTCGGCCTTTTTAGCCCCATGAGATAATGCTCTTTTGTGGTAGAAGTGTTTTTCCCTTGACTCAGATTGTTTGTTCATTCACTAAAGATGTAGTCGAATGATTAATCACCTTGGATGGAAGCTGGCGGGGAACTTATGTATAACCTTAACCATCGTTATTCTCCTCAGGGCACCAGACTGACTTGTAACTCTTAGTGAATGTTTTTGTGCTGAACTTTTCATCACCAACAAAATGACACATTCAGTAAATATTAGGGCGAGAATAGTTAAAATTAGTAAAATAAAACATATAATAAAAAATGTTTGTAATTTGTGTGAATAGACCTGTTGAACTTCTCACAACCTTTTTGGGGGATCACTGACTATAGCAGTGAGGCCCCCAAGACAGCAGAGTCGCCTACGCTGTGTTTAAACTAGATCCCACACATTTTCCTGTGTTTCCTCATAATGCTGGATGATGACATCAGAGGGCTTCTGAGAAAACCTCTTTGCTCCCATGAGACCACGGCTGTGCCGAGGCCAGTGTGTACGCAACAGCTTAATCATAACATAGCAACAGTATCATAATCACTTTGATTGGGACCTATACATGCTTCTTATACAGACACACTTGAACACTGAGACACACACACACACACACAGGACGGAGAGCTCTAAAAAAGTCATCTGTTACAAGTTATTTGTAATCAGATTTTGATTTCTGTTGACTATAGAACAAAGAAATTAAAGTTTTATGCAGTCTGTAATTTGAATAGTGAACTGAATGATGGAGTTCGAGTTGATGTCATTTGGGTTCTCGACAGCAGTGCATGTTACACTTTGTGTTACTGTAAGAATGCGGCATGCTGCAACAGAGCTCTGTGTTGCTCTGTGTTGACAGCTGCTCTCTGGCAAAACACACAAGCCTTCTATCATTTTGCAGATCAATCAAACAAAGTCCCAGCCGTCTTGAGGAAAATGCCGATGGTTTAAACCTGAAGTTTTGTGTGTGTGATTCGTCTTGACTGTTCTAACAGACATCTGGATGTGTTGTTCATGCTAAACTCACAGCTGGCTATTAGTGAATGTGAAGAAGCACTCTGTGCCAAGATCTTGGGTCTATTTGATGACAATGGTACACATTAGACATCTTGTGAGGCAAACACAAGAGCTTGATGATTCATAGTAGATGTGAAACCGGTCCCCGTTCATCCTTCTTAAACGGAGTCCCTACTTTTCTCCACCTTTCCCCCTTGTACACAGTCTCAGTTACTTCCACGTCATATTTATACAGATTCTGTGTGTCTCTGACCCTCTTGTGTCTCTGTGTCTGTAGGTGTGCTTTTCAAATGGTACCATGGCTGAGGGAAGCTGCTTCGGTGCATTGTAGCTGTTTAGGGATGACCAGAGAAGAAGAAGAGGGAAAAGCAAAGAAGAACGTATCGTGAGAGAAGGGAAAACATCTGCTCAGAGAGGATAAGATCAGAACAGGGAATCTACTGGACCTTTCTCTTTGTAAGGAAAGGAATTTAAACTCCCTAGTATCAGTGCTCTTTCCTTTTGAAGGGCTTCAACGCTTCACATTTTATTTTTACTTTATTGGTTGTTACCTTCTAAGAGAGAGTTAACACCATGTGCCATGTTATTGTAACATGCCGCTCCATGCTCTGGACACTACTCAGTATTGTAGTGGCCTTTGCTGAGCTCATTGCCTTCATGAGCCCTGATTGGCTGCTGGGATTCCCTCGGTCGGACTCCAGTGCGAGCGGGGCGGGAGTGGACTCCGGGGAGTACCGGCCGTCACTTGGCCTCTACAGCCGCTGCCTTCGTGTCGGGGCCCGGGGAGTAGGGGTGAGCTGTGGGCCTTATGCTGGGACATTTGGAGAAGTGGCCAGTGGCTTCTGGCAGGCTGCCATGTTGTTTCTGGCAGCCGGGGTGTTAGTGCTCGGAGGAGTAGCCTGTATCTCCATCTTCAGCCTGTGCTTCCAGAGCATCCTGAAGAAGAGCATATTCAACATCTGTGGACTTCTCCAGGCTATTGCAGGTGAGATATCTGTCTGTGTTTTACACATCTGACACAGAAAAAGTAGTCTGTGACAAGATCTTCCACACAAACTGCTCTCACGAATCAGTTCCACTAGCCTTGTTATAATTGACATTGTAATGTTGCACTGTACTGTATATTGTACCTTCTTAAAAACAATCAAAATACTATTTCTATACTATTACAAAATACAATTTGAGCTTTTGAGAAAGATAGAAAACACTGGTAGTGATCGATAGAGATGACATGTATCAAAGATCTCCAATTTAAATCAAACCCCATAGCACAGTAGGGTATCTTAGTGTACATACACATACACATACATAGTGTACACTTGACTAAACTTATAAAAAATAAACTTAAAATTCAGATGATTTAATTTTCTATTTTGCTATTTCTTATTTTTTAATACATGTTCATGTCAGCCAATGAATCTCTGTCTCTGTCCTAGTAAAGGCTGGTGGACACAAGGGACACTAAAGAGGATCAGAACTTTGTCCTGTCCCTGTCAGATGTGTGTGTGTGTGTGTATGTATGTATGTGTGTGTGTG